>NC_079289.1:106619886-106924886 GCF_023638135.1 Falco biarmicus | reverse complement strand
AATGTGTTTCAGCTTAACATAGATTTGAAATAAAAATTCACAGTTTGTAATTTTGTTCATTTTTGCTGATGTTTGAGTCATCACTAAACTGGTGATGAGTAATTTAATATAGTTTTATGCGTTCAATAGAATTAAAAAAAATATAATGCACAGCAATCTTTTTACATTCAAAGCTTCATATAGCATTTGTGCTAGTGCAGTGTAACTATAGAGCAACAGAATTTGCACTCAAAGAGATGTTACTGCTACATTTGAAGTAATTTTTCTTATAGGAATACTAAAAGCATTTGTGTGCTGTCACGCCCTCTAGGTATTATTGCTAAGAGAATTCCAAAATTTATTGAAATCTGTGAATCTCCAGTGATACAACTGCTGCTGTTAGTTGGCTGGTGACTTTTACTAGAAAAACTTTTTTATGATTTTCCAAACTGTTTTCTTTCTAGGGCTGAATAACCTGTGAGGTGTCCATCATTAGTTCTGTCCAAAAATGGAACTTGAAGTACCAAAGAATTGAAGTTTCTATTTGTCCTGCCCCATGGTCACAGGCTTGATGAGCAAGGGGAAGAAAAGTCCCTTTCATTTTCTCTTCCTCTTGGTATTCCTTCTAATCCACTACCTTCTGTTTTTCCTTTCAAACTTTCTTGGTATTATTATTAATGTATCCACAATTCTTGCTTGTCATTTTAATTCCACTCCATTTTACCCACGAGCACTGTACTGATGCTTGATGGCAGCTTGCTGGTCTTTCACACCAAACCAAAGATCAAGTATTACTCCGTTTCATTTCAGCTTCTTCATGTCCAAACTATGGGGACTCAAATACTTCCCCAAAAAAGTTAAGAAAACATTAATATTCTTATGTTTGCAGCCCAGAAAAGAGGTTTGTTTCTTTCTCTTTATCCTGTCTCCTCACTATATTGTCTGTGCTGCTCAGTCAGTTGACCAGTGGATACTTGATGCTTTTAAAACACCATTTAACAGAAAAAAGTGAGTTAGGTTGCTATCCAGCTCTTTCCATGGGCTTGTCACAGTTTTGAAGTAGTGTTTGTTAAATATGCTAAGCATATGTAGGAACCACATGCACCTGGAGGTACCATCATTTTCAGCATCAAGCTGAGTGCAGGTGAATTAAAATTTGTCAGTCTGCTGCCTGTTTTCTCTTCTTACTCTCTTGGGTTTTTTTTTAGAGAACACAATGTCTGAGAAAGTTTTGGCATGTACTGAAGTTTGTTGAAGACATTCCTCAAATATTTGCTCGTTAAATATTGTGATGTTGTAGTGATCATTACATATGAAGATCCTACATCACAAATGTGCACAGACTAATAAACAAAACGTATACGATTGTTCATGATGCTTGATTACTCATGAGACTAAGGTAATAAACATGTGTTCCCCATCAGTACTTGCATACAGCTCTCTAATAGTAAATGGAAACTATATGTATTAAGCAGATGTGACAGACCATACTCCTGACTTGAAAAAGGTTTCTGCTTTGCAAGGCCTTCTCCATAAGTGAATTCCAATTTTCTGGGTTTCATGTTGGAATGGTAATCTAACTTCACATAGTGTAAATGTAAACCAACCTGTGATGATGTGACTAACTGAAAATTACTTTTTATAGCTGCTACTTTTTCAGCTGGGATGCAGAAGTTGCTTTAGATTAAACTTGAAACTTCTACAGTGACAGTAAAGTGCTGTCTAAAATAACTAATAAAATACAGCTGGGAGTGGAAGAAAAGCTGGTTTTAGACATAAGGAGGCATTTTATCAAAAAGGTAGTCTCTATGCAGAGGTTAACATTTATATGTATGACTGAAAGGTATTGAATAGTACCTACCTCATTTAATCTATGCAAGTAATTGTATTTCATGAAACTTTCCCTTGACAGTTAGTGGCAGTCATGAAAATTTAGGACATGAAAATACTATGACAAAACTTACTAAAGTGCATTTTCTAACATAGTATTTTTAGTTGTTCTGGTGAAAAAAAATTATCAGATAGGTTGCTTTCCTCTACTTTGTGTTCTTGTAAAATCTATTCTGCTGTATCACAGACCTGTAACCAAAACCATGTAATGCGATGATTTTTTTACCTAAAGAGGCTGTAGCTGATGGTCTTTTCTCTTGGGCCTTCATAGATGTGCAATAATAGCAGATAATAACCAAGCTTCATTGTCTATTGCTTCTTTGTTTAGGTAGTTGATTAGCAAAGAATAAATTATTGTAAAGATGTACCTTTTCTGCCTTGTATTGGGTTTGAAAGGAGAAAACTCTAGAAGCCAGCTTTGCAGGAAGAATACAATGATAGTATTGTATATGTTGTTTCAGTTGCATGTTATGTTTTGTCTACAGGCAATTGATAGGTGGATTTACAATATGCAAATAAAGGCTTCCAAACCTTCTGGTGTAATAGTTTGGAAACCCAGGTATTTTGGTGCAGGATGCAGAAAGGTCTGAAGAATCCCTCCCATATTGCCAGGTTTAGTTTTGGTTGTGTCTAAATGTGTAGCTATGGAAATGGCTGCTGAGCAGGATTTTGAAATCATCAGTGTATGCAAATCCCACCTGCCTCTTTTTTCCTCTCCAGAGCTTTGAATAGAACCCAAGGCACAGATTTTTAGCCTCCTGGGGTAGCTGGTAGGCTCTTCTGCTTCACATTAATAGTCAATACCATCATGATTCCTAAATGAGGCGATTTCAACCGTAAGTCGTTAAAAGGTTGGTAAACAGGCTATCCCCCAGACAAGAGTAATGCATGCATCTGTGCTGTGTCAGCTGTACTTAAACAGGTGAGACTGAAAAAACAGAAAGCGGTAACTTCTCTCCATTTTGGTTGTGTAGAGTCCTTGTTCTCTAAGAGAAATTTTTGTCTGAAAAGTTTATATTAAAAAGTGAAAATATTTAAAGAGTCAACACAGTGCTGACTTAAAGGCATATGCATTGGCAGAGTGATTGGTTATTTAAGCTTTGCAGTGAAGCAGGTAGTTTAAAACTTTACACATTAGTGCTTAGGACTATCTTTGTGAAGCATGCAGTGAAAAACAGAATCTGACGCCCTGTCTCTCCGATTTACATAAAACCAGCACTTAAACCAACCACAAATTTATTCTGGTTATTCAATAGAGACTTGTTTAATATTTATTTCTACTGTAGGTGAACATTACAGGCAATCAGAAATTGTAGTTCAGTTTAAAATAATTTATGATGAAATGCTTTCTTTGATTTTTTCACCATTGCTGCAAAGGTGGATCTCAAACCATGTAACAAGAATTAATAGTGTTTCTATTACTATATTATTAATTACTTTTAAAGTAATAGGAATATTGTATGTCACACCTTTATAAAAACTAGGATGCTGAGGACTGAAGGCTTGACTGTGCAGATCCTTTCATGTGCCTTTTGAAACTTTGGAATTTATATCAGCTGAAATATGGGACAGGGGAGGTTAAGTTATATACCCAAGGTTACTCATTGAGCTAGGAGCAGGATAAGAAATAAACACCAAGAATCTTGAATTCTAGCCACCTTGATCTACCGTATCACATTCCTTCCTAGACTCACTGGCATCTTGTGAGTGTGCAATACTGTAAATAGAAGTTGTTTGCTGTCCATTTCATTTTTATGTTTAGTGCTAAGTATGAAACTATTGTTAATGTGTGCTTAATGTTTGGAGGGGTGCACTACTAACAATCTTCATTATTTTTTTTTCTTTCTTTATCCATTTTTTATCTCTTCTTAAAGACAATAATAGAAATTAAATCCATAGAAGACATTTACCCACAGAGGAAAAACTGGAATATGTCTCCCTTCTTCAGTAGTCAGAACCACAAAAGAGATTATGGTAGTGGGAGAGCTAACTGTGTGTATGAGTTCAGGAAAGGGATCTCATTTACCAAGGCTGAATTTGACTGACGAAATAGTAGGATGACATTTGGGGCAAGAACTGCCTTTTTGTTTGGCAGCACAATAGGATCCTCTTCCTTGATGGATTCTTATCACCACTGAGTATAATAACATGATAATTGGTCTCAAAGATGGAATGAGTAAGATTGGATGGTGGTCTTTAGGGACCCGGTTGTGTTATATCTAATGCAATCATGTTTGATACTGACTTTTTAATACATATGGTAGCTATTTCCTTGACTTGGAAGTAAAGCGTATATGCAAGCTTGATGTTTGCTTGGTCTCTCTTCTAAAAGCACACAAATTTATTCTTAGGAGAATCCTCAGCTATATCTGTCTTGTGTCATGCCATATTCGAATTCAAAACTAAAACTGATTTGTTCCAGAAGATGTCTTGAAGCATAAATATGTTGTGGTTTGTGGAAATGTGGGAGGTGTGATGGAAAGAGCAAATGTCTATAGATTGTACTTCAAAAAAACACTGCAACTTGCTACAGAAAAGACATAGTAAGTTATTGCTGCCTTGGAGCAACAATCCACAGCAGGCATTCACCCCTTTTCATGGGACAATATAAACATTTTAGTGGATTTATGAGTATAAAGGAGCATCTGGAGATGATGAGATTGTGTAAGACTAATTTTAGAGTGTGAATTAAACTAATTCCATAGCTACGAAAGTCACTGCCATGTTTTATGCTTTTAAAAAAAAAAGATGTCTATGGACTATAGCAATACCAGATTTTCCCAAACAAATGGAAAAGAAAAGTTTAGTGCACTACTGTTGGTAGTGGTGTGGTGGGCACTGGCTTACTCACAGGGTTATGAAAATCCTTCATGAAAGGTATTTATGCAATCACATTTCTGAGGCAAGTTTCTTCTCAGCTGTTAGCATCTGGGTTCCATTTCACCATGAATAGGTGGCTGTCTCTTGAATTTATTTATGTTTCTCACTTTTTAATAGAAAATATAGCATGTATTCCTGGTTTGGGGTGGTTGGGTGGTTGGGTTTTGTTTTTTTCCTTTTCTTTTCCCCTTGTGTTTCACCATTGTCTTCCAGTTTAAAATAAGCATATTATAAATTCAATATATTAATAAGACTAGTGGTGTGTGATGTACTAGTGGAGCAGGGAAGGAAATAAAGTTGTTTGAAGGCATTTTTTTTTTTGGAAACCTAAATTACTCACCTGAAGTAGCTGAAATATTGAAAAGCAAGTTTTGTTCTATGTTTTTAATTTCTTTTTTTTTCCCTCTTTCCCCCAGTGATTCTTACTGGCGAAGCCTAGCAGTGATAGTTACGGAAAGTTTAGATTATAGAAGGCTCAGTAGGTGAACAAATGCACACCATTGTAGGAGCTCAGCCTTCCATGCCAGAGTGGCATATATGACTTACAATGTTATGTTGTAGTTTTGGCCATCATCTGTTCCAGAAGTGGCTGATTCACAAGTGGAAGCTGAAAGTTATTAATCACTTCACAGTGCTAACTGCATAGTGATCTACCTGCATGGTTTTCTGGGACCCTCTGGCAATATGCTTATGGCTTGGGCATGAAAAGGATAAAATACAGATTCCTTTGAAATCACTTAGAGCTCTACAGTTGACTTGAGTGAGGAATCATTTTGTCATAGAGTACTGGGCCAAAATTATGGTGCTAAACATAGAAGAAATGAAGGCAAAAAGAAGTCACTCCAATGGAATAGTTGAAATTTAAAAGCAAAACAAACAAAAAAAGCCTTTGAATTATATGTCCAATATGCTTTCTACCAGCTCCCCAGTAAAACAAAAGTAGTTCATGGCCAGTGAAGCCTAATTTCCTATGGATTCATTTCTTGAGGTTAATTGGACTTTGATATTTAAACCAGTATGTGGACCCGATGGAAGTTTTTACTGTGAAGTACTGAAGCAGTTAGAAGGTCTTCTTCTACAGATTTTCCATATCTGATCATGGGGATGCTGACAAAATTTCTCTCGTCTTTTCATTTGACCTATATTTGATACGGGATGGTGATCTCAAAGCTACTGGGTTTCTCAAAAGTACATCTGAAACCTCTTATCTTAAATTTGATAAATATTGGTGAATGATTTGAAGAGATTTGTGATGGCATAGGTGCATAGAGTGTAATCACATATACACTCAGCTCCCTAACCTCAAAATCGAGGTAAAAAGAATGAGCGTGTTATTTTTAATAGAGAACCCTTTTAGGAGCAACTGGAGATTTTCTACAACAGAAACTGCAAATATTCTTAGCTGTACTAATGTTTAATTTATAAGATAATAAGAATTCTGAACAGTTTTCTAGAAGGAAAGAGATTTGTATTCATCAGCAAAGCTCTACTGGTTACCTATTCCAGTGCTTCCCTATGTTTCTTCATGCATTGCCCCAGGCTGACAAAAGTTTGTTTAAAAGTGAAAGATATGTCAGATACTACCTCCCTCTCCTGCAACCACCCTGGAGCAATTATGACAAGAGTATTTAATGTACAAATCAAAATTACTTTAAGAGGACCCACCCTCAGAAACCGAAACAGGAATAAATTTTAAATTAGCTTTCCAAGAAGTTTGCATGAGCTTTCTGCTAATTATACTGTATTTGAATGAAAAGCCATTGTGTTCCACCTCTAAGTGTACAGTCTTGTCTTTTTTATGTCAGTGTTTTAAGTACCTATCCACCGTGGTTTATCTGCATCCTGATCTTGTCCTGTGTTGGATAAGTTCCTCGCTGGCTTCACTGGGAACAGCATCGTTGCCTTCCTGTCATTCTCAGATTTAGTTACTGAATCCTTTGTCTGTTGATTTGGCCATATTACCCTCTTTTTTGCCTCAAGGAGCTGGCAAAGTTTCACTCCAACCTATGCTTTATTTCTTACCTTGTACTTCTGTTCTTTTCTAGCCATACTAAGTTCAGCACTGTTAATGTCTTTCTAGACCTATTGTTGCAGTATGGCCTTTCTTGCCTGGTGTAACGCGAGGTGTGAATGCACAGGGCACACATCCTCCTTGCTAAGGAGTTGCATTTTCTTTAGGGAGCCTGCAAATTCATCTCATGATAAATGTTTGCTGTGCTCCTTAGAGAGATAAGAGAGGGACCGTAAAAACTGTTGGCTTTGTCTCACTTGTCTGCCATTTAAAGATTTCAGACTTCTCAGGTGTAGGTAACTGCCTTTCTTGTAACTTCCTCCTTAGTATAAATGTAATTGCATGGGGTTTTTGGTGGTTCAGACATAATGCATGTCTCCTCTTCCATTTCAGTTCTTACATTACATAGGAACATTGGGCATACTAGTCATCACTCGTTTCATTTGTAATTCTTATTCATTTTATGATGGATTATTAACAATCTTTTCCAGGATCTTTTCTTAAACTGTTAATATACTTGAGGACCGGTGAGAAGGGCAGGTAGTGAGACTGGAGCTTCTGCAAGATCAATGACTTCCACTGGTTTCTGGTAGCAGGCTATTGAACAGCTCATGGAAATCAGTTGCACAACAGCCTAAGACAGGGAAACAAGCTCAGCTTTCATAGTTTAGGGGGGTTTGTTTTGCTTTATTTGGTTTTCTGTTTTGTTTTGTTTTTTTTCCCCATTATCTCTGTTGAGTATACAGACTAAATCTGAGATACACAGTGGTGCTTACTGAAGGCATTCAGGTGTCAGGCGCCAGAACTTCATCTTGTCCTTTACTCTGTATCAAAATAAGTCTCACACTTTTATATTAAATAAAAAGGGTTGGGTTCCCTCTCTATGCTATTTGGCTTTAAGTGGGGATACTCTTCTGATTTTTTTACTGAACAAGGAAATTATCATGACACGCAGTTTTCGGGAGTAGCTATCAACCCTCTATGGCAGGGTGAGAGGAAATAAAGTTTAAGCTTAGAGTACTGTGACTGAGTTTAAGTATAAATGCTGCGTAACTGTAGGTGCTATGTTGGACTGTGCTGCACGCCCAGTACTTCAGAAGCCTCCACTGGATTTTAACATGTGTATGTGCTTTGTTTCTGTTGCTGTGACTCTTTGACTTTTTTTGAATTAGAAAAGACATGCCAACCTCCATGCCATATGCTTATTACTAATAATGCTTACATATTTTTTCAGTCTCGTATACTGTCATATGTAAATTAGCTATTGAATTCTACCCTCAGTTTTAATCTGTAATAACCTCATTGATTACAGTACAATTTGCACTGGTGTAATTTAGATCAGAATCTGGATGCGTATGTAAATGTGTGCATATATGGACACATGTAACGGCTGTTTTCTTATATATACACACACATACACTTTCATTTTGCAGCGAAAAATGAGTGAGAGGGAGAATCTGTTGATTATTTTTATGCTGAAAATTTTTAGAGCAAGTAAAGAGGAAAATAAATAATTTCAGGTGGATTTTGGAGTCATGTGTGCACATGCGCACCTTTACAATGTATTCTGGTTTTTGTCAGTCCCAAGCAATAACTTCCCTCCTTTCACCTGACTTGCAATGCTAAATTTTCTGTGAGCCTCAAATCTCATTTTTATTTCACTTTTGGGGAAAATGGAGGCAGAGATGTTTCTTAAAAAAAAAAAAAAAAATTAAAAGAAAAGAAAAAATGAAGAAAGAAACCCCCAAACCAGCAGCCCCTCCAGTCGTCGCTTCTACACCACCAATCCAAACACGGAACATGTTTTAACAGAAGTGCCCCAGCTCTATCATATGTGCCGTGCAGAGTCATCATGGCCATGGTGCATAGCTGAGAGCCGGAAAGCAAACAGCTGCTGTAGCCTGATTTGAGTTAAAATAGTGTCAGTGTTTAGTCTGGCGCAGTGCTTCAGGAGAGATTGGCAGCTGGGTCAAACAAAGTCATTCCATTGGCTCCCTTCCCAGTAAGCTTCTGCTAGTATTTAGGTACTAGTGCAGCCTAGGCCCCTTTTCTCAGGGATAGCCTAACATCTGACCGCACCCTCTTTGCTTTTTAAAAAATGCCTTTTCCCTCTTTAAGATAAATCCTCTATTATACAATCTGCCACTAATTGTGTTTAAGACTGTTCTTCTCTCAAAAGCTGACGCATCCTGCTCTCAACGTGGTGTAGAAAGCAGGCTGTTACAGTGCTGGATTAATAAAAGGGGCCTTTATGGTTGGTGAAAGAATATCTCTGTGCTTAGGCAGGAAACTTTTTGATCCACAGAAAAGCCAGACGACATCTAGGTAAGGCTGTGTATCAAATCTGCTTTTATGGGATAGTGGCGCAGCGAGTGCTGTTAATTGCGATTGCTTAATGTTTGCATGCCCGTTTTGATAAGCTTTTTAGAAAGTTTAGGAAATAGCTTCTCCCGCGTATCGAGCTCTTTCTCTCCTCCCCCCTCCTCACTCCTCCTATGCCTTTAACGCTTGCAAAAATCTTGTAATGATCTGCTTAGTTTTCACTGAAATACACACGGGCACCTCGCTTCTTTTTGGAGAGGGGTTTCTCGCAGAGGTGCACAGCAGAAAGTTCTGCTGTCGGACCCAAATGCTGTTAAAAGTGGAGTGGCTGAGGAGAATTTACAGGGAAAGCTTTCCACTGTTACAGACTGCCTGTGCAATCATTTAAAAGTAGTTGAAAACTGCTTTGAACTAACAAGGGTTTAATTACGGAAAAGTTTAACATGGCGATGGAAGGAATATTAAGTAAGTTGTCTTTGTCTCATACTTTTTAATTTTAGTTGTTGCTTTAGCCTGTTGGGTCACATTTTTTGTCAGCGCTGAAGGCTGCCATGAATTGGTAATGAGGGCCCCTTTTGCACATGATTTTGGCATTTGGCCAAAATCAACTTCCCAACGGCAAGCTTTCTCTAAAAGAACCTGAAGCATTTTTTTGTGATTAGGAATCATGTCTGAAAGCTGCCACAACCAGTTGTGTAGGCATGTCAAAATGACTTTATACAGTATATCTGAAGCATTCAGGGGGTGGTGGGGGGGTGGTGGTGTCTGTTTTTTCCTTGTGTACCAAATTGTTGCTATTATGATTCTAAATTTCCGCAGTTTATGCACCTCCAAAAACCAGGCTACAGGGAGCTAAGGC
The DNA here is from genome assembly GCF_023638135.1 of Falco biarmicus. NCBI lineage: Eukaryota > Metazoa > Chordata > Aves > Falconiformes > Falconidae > Falco > Falco biarmicus. The sequence goes on along the minus strand of NC_079289.1, from coordinate 106,914,945 downwards.
ATAATGAGGATTGTTGGTACCTTTGTATTTTTCAACATGCCAAAGCAGCCCTAATTGTCACATTTAAGCAGGCTACAGTATTAGGGGTTGCTTAAAACACTTGTGGATATAAAGCAGATGAATCTTTAAACTTTTTAATCTCAGTAAATTATGCTCAGTGAACAGTAAGTAATGACATTTTCGAGAAGTTTCTTTGTTTGAATTGTGCGAGTGAAGCTTTTTGATATGACTATTTAAAAAATACATGCCTAGATCAATTGGGGGTAAATTTGGAAGGAAAATATCAGATGTGGCTTCGGATTTTTCCTGATTCCTTGAAATCTGGGTATGGTTCTGATCTGTGAGGCAGGGCACAGGAGCTGGGTTGTCCTTTGTTGTTAAAAAGGGTGAAAGGGAGTTAGTCTAAACTTTAATAAGGAGCTGTGAAAGTTCACATTTCAAGTGTGCTCAGAGTTTGGAAATTTGTGGAGATTCATCAGTGCAATAAATGGGTGATTATTCCTCACTGATATTATATAAACAAGCCTGGCACTGTAGGTGAATACATTATTAGTGTACACTTGAACGTTTTGTGAATTTAATCTGTATTTAACAAAGCAACCCAGCAATTGGAAATTAAGGACCTCCTATTACATGCTGTGTATACTCTACCCCAGTGTCTTTTCCACGTGTTCAATGTAAAGACAAAATGCGCTAGGCAGCATTTTTGTTAGGTGTTTTTATTTTACGTAACAGCACTTCTGGCTATCGCCAAGGAGTTGCTTGTTCGTTCCTATATGTCTTGTTTACTTATAAGCAATATCATACTTCAGCAGCAATATCGATGTGGAACAGACTTTTTGCACCTTCCCCTGCCCCCTACCCCCCAGCCTTGATCCCCTTTGCAGTAGTTCCTGCTGTTAAAATGGGCTTTACAGGTATTGTCTTTCTTCTGTTACACTGTACATTTTCTCGAAGGTGTTTGTGTGTGTGTGTGTGTGTGTGTGTGTGTGTGTGTGTGTTTCCTTTATTACATAATGCAAGACATTGCTAGATTGGGAAAAAACTCAGCTTTATAGACTTTTCAGTATCTGTACTTTCGTATAACTTGCCTAGGAGAGTTTGTTCATTGTTATGTTGCAGGAGACTGAGTTACAATACTCAAAAGTCTCCTACAAGTTTAACTGTAACACGTTGTATTTACAATGAAAGAAAGAAGATTAACATGTTGAAAAAAAATAGATGGAGAACATTAGTAAAATAAAACGGATTGGATTTAACTGCATTTTTCTGGGTTTTTAAAAAAGTTTTTCAACGGGGAAAAATACAACACAGTTGAATCCTATTTTAATGTAAAGCATTGCCAGAAAATGACCATTCTGGTGCAAAAGTAAATGTGATAGTAGAATTTGTGTAAATCGTGATGGAATTTTTTTGCTGGCCTGTGGAAGTAATTTCTCCTGAGTTACTAAATTAGGTACAGTTAATTTAAAATATACATACACACATCTAGATACTGCAAAACTAACTTTAAAATGTTTTATTGTGATATTCCTAGTTTTACCTAGAAAGTTTTAATGTGAAATAATGAACACATGCTAACACACTACTTCTAGAGGTTTTAATTTCTGGTTTGGTTGGTGAGGGGTTGTGTTATAAATCACAGCAAGTTATGCTCCAAAAACTTTGTGAGCAGCTTCTAAATCCAGAGTCAAATTTTGTCTGATAGCATGCCTGAAGTGTATAATCTAATATATGAAGTAACAGAAAGTTTAGCTTAAAAACTTAAAACATTATAAATTTGGCTTTTGATCGCAGTCACTAAATTAACATTTTCCTTCATTAAGAAATCTATTGTCTGTATGAACATACAATGAAGTCATGTTTCTATCAGATAAATCAACATTCTGTATTCATAAGTATAAAGTATAAAGTTTAAAATTTATAGATACTCTATTCTATTTTTAAATGCCAAACCAGTAGACTAATGTTTCTTCTTTATATTTACGTCGATAAATAAATGGTTAGTTACTTTTCCTGAGACTACAAAAGGTGAAGGATATTAAGTATTCTCCATTATGCCATTTTTATTTTTAACAGCCCTCAGGAATAAAGTGTCTCTAATCTTCATACTTGGAGGGCTTTATGTTTTCTGTTTGTTTGCAAACATATCATGAATAAGTGCAATTATAAAGCTTAACTGTTTTGTAATTTTGTATCTTAGATTTTACTCCATAGAACTGTTGAACTCCCAGTTACCCATTTCAGTGCAGTAAACCAATTCATTCTTCATTCAAAATACAAGTTCTTGCTTTGTAGTTGGCATTTTTAATGACCATTAGACAGTAATATTTCATGTTTTAGTAGTGCAGTATGTGATACATATTGTTATACACTTGAATAAAAGTTACAAACGTATTTATAAAATACTTTCACTTACCTGAAAAGAAAAAAAAAAACACCTAAACATATTGTAAAACACTTTCAGTTTATCAAGAAAACATCACATCTAGTAAAAATAGCTTTATTCTTCAATAGATTCCACTGCATGTTTTAAAACTTTAGAAATGAAACAGGAGTTTTGTTTTGTCTTGTGGGTTGTTTTTTTTTAGCAAGCATTTCATTCATATAAACTAAGCACTTTGTTCTATATGTTCTAAATTCCAGCAATGAGATAAATAAATTGCTGCATTGGATGGAACATAATTATCAAATTTTGGCAGAACTTCAGTGAACTCTGCCATGAAAGATTAATGTGCACAGTGCACTCTTAGATTCTAAAGTAACCGAGTAAGATAAGGGGAGTGCATAACAGGCTCAAACCTTTGTGGTTTAGAGAAAATAGAAAACGATGGGCAAATGTTAACTTTTGGTATAAACTGCTAATGATAATGTTTTGTCATCTGGGTGATAAAAACTACAGGAGAAGACAAGAAAATCCAATTTAACACAAATTCTCTCCATTTCTTTCTTGCTCTGCTTCCCGGTTTTCTGTATTAGAATAGCCACGATTGCTCTGTATTCTTACGAAAAGGAAAACGTAGCAGGCAGATTACTTGCAGTATCCAGTAATGTAATGCGCTAATGAAATCCCTGCATATCAGCATGTCATATGTGGTTTTCCACTACAATTATAATTTTGGTTTGCGATTATGCTACAGTGATTTCAGGATACAAGTAAAATTGCTCGGGCTGGATGAAGGCTACATGTAGTCACAGTAGTGTTTGTTATTACTCCCTCTCTCTTCTTTCTGTACCAAACCCTGATAGTTTGAAACATTTACTTCAAATGACAAATTGTGGTTATAATCACAAAATCATATTCCTCTTGGCTTTTAAATAATTATTGCACCCAAATAATGGTTTTAATTGAGAACAAAGATGCATTGTCCTGCCAGTCAAGCTCCCTTGGCAGGACCAATTGGAATGCAAAGACTTTTTAGTATTTTCAGTCAGTTCGCTATAGGAGAGAACGGGCACGACATCAGCCCTGCTCTGGAAAAAACGGCTACAGCTTTGTCAGCGGTACCCTGCTCCCCGGAGTAATGCCTCGCCTCTCCTGCTCGGACTCCCTAGCACCCTGTACCTAAGACTAGGTGTTTTCCCTTCTACAGATGTGTGCAGCCCCAAGCACCAGCCCCTAGCCCCAGAGGTGATTTTCAGTGGGTCTCAGGGATGGCAGCACGATGGGCAGGGTCTGACATGGCTGCAGGCGTGCGGTCTGCCAGACTGGCTGGTTATGGGAGTACAGCTCCAGTGCACCCAAAATGCCTGGAACAGAGGGAATTAGACAGGGAGGATGCATCCATGGTGGATTTTTCCTCTCTGTTTGTTTGCTCCTTGCTTCCAGACCATTAACCTGCTGCTAAGTGTGTGTTCAACTTAGTGTTTTAAAATGGCAGATATCCAGGAACTTGGATATATTTCATGACTTCAAAGACATTTCTGCTCTCCTTCCCAGTCACATCCTTAAGCTCATGATGACAGAGTTATGAGTGGGATAGTTAAAGAGGTATAAGGGCAAGGGGCTGATCTAGGGCCTGTTGCAATGAGCAGAGAGAATCCCCCTGACTCTGTGGCTTTTTGGATCCAGCATCCTGTGACCTGGCTGCTCCTGGACGCCAAAAGCTGCCTCTTCCCCCTTAGTTCCTAACGGCACTAGCATCATTGGCTTTGCCATCTTCTTCAAGGAGCTTAAATGTCTTCATTGGCACTCCTTGAAGAGGAAGTTTTACCAAATAGAAGGGCTGGACATGTCTTCCTTATGTTGTAAAGGAGCAGACACCAGAGTGCTTATTTTACCCATTTGCAGTCTTTTCCCTTGTCCTTCCTCGCTTCTAAAAATGATTCTTGTGGCTGACCTTGGTTATATCAATTCATATCACCATTTCAAGCAGGGTTCAGAAAGTGCAGCTACTTGTCTTCTAGTGTATCCCTATATAAAAGCCTCATTACATAGTTTATGTCCAAGATGAAGTGCATTTACATTCTACGTCTATTATTTTGATAATTAGACACAATTTTCTTTCAGTAAGGTTGATTTCAGGATAACTTCATCTTCAAACAAAAAAAGTATATTTTTATCTTTTGTAGAGTACCATAGAGTGCTTCAGTCTTTGTTTGCCCTGTAAGTGGTTTTGGTTGGAAAACCTTTAACAAGTTATATTCAGAGTGTGAATGTATGAAGTAGATCACAATACTTTTTTCTTTTAGGTTTAAGAAACTCACAAAAATGAACTTTTTTTTTTTTTAGCAATCTAAAATTTTTACCACAGATAACAAAAGAATAGGGGGAGGGGTATTATGCCTTCTTTGCATGGATAATAAATATATTTGCAACGTGAAATCGGGTTATGATTTTACAGCAGCAGGGTTATGGACTGTTAACATATTCAAAGTCTTAAAATATTAGAAATATTTTTGCAAATGTTACATTTATGACCTAGTGAACACCCCCTACATTATTCTAATGCATAGTAGATTCAATGTTTAAATGCCTACCAGGTGTCACATGGGAGGTTCTGAGATGACAAAAAAAAAAAGGTGCGTTAAAGGAAATCTTGCTGTACCCTCTCTGCTGACCGGGAGAGTCCTGCCTGCTGCAGAAGCAGCAGCTCTCCTGGGTGGTGTGAGACAGCGGCACTGGGACCCTTCTGCGCCTCGGTGCAACTGTGCGTAGCGGCGGGGAGGGAGCGGTGGGGAGGGCAGAAGTGAAGCCAAGGTCCTTGCAACTGTACAGATCAGCTGTTGTTCTGTCTGGTAAAGAGGAGTGTAGTGGCTGTCTTGGGATCCCAGGCTGAGGTCTGCTTTGAGTCTTTCTCAGAGCAGGACGAGTTTCTTTCAGCTGCAATCCCAGAGCCTTTGGCAGCATGTAGTGAAGTTACGTGGGCAGCACACTGGGAGAGGGCTCAGTCCTGTGAGGGATCCTCTGTGGCTTCATGAGTTACTGCAAAACTTAAGTCTTGAATTAAAGGCAGAAAATATGAGACAGGTGAATGTGGTTTTTTAGATGTATAATGGTGTGGAAGCTTTTCTTTCAAGCATAGTATCTGATTAACAGATTAAATGATGCTAAAGTGATGTTTGGGGCTTTTTTAGTTACCTGCACATTGTGCAGGTCACCATAGCAAATTATACTAAAATATAATCTATAAAATAGTGTATTTTACATTTTGCAAAGTTACAGAGTGGTGTCCATTTCTGGTGTCTGTCCCTGGGCACACCAGGTCTCCCAATGGCTGAGCATTTGTAATGCTCAGCCTTTCCATTCCACTATGATATACAAAATTTTGCATGTCAACATTACACTCTTCCAAAATACTGAAAGAGTGTTGTAAAGAAGAAAAGGATTCCACAGACATCTGAAACTTTTTTTTTGCGTGTGTGTGTTTGTGTCAGAAATAAGAAACAGCGATGTAAAAAAGCTGTTACATTTGGGTGGGGCAAGGGGGAGTAGGAGAGGAAGGTTAAATTTAGAAAATCCAACTTAGTCCTGTAACTCACAATGTTTCCAACCTATGAAAATATTTATGACAGGATTCAAATACTGTTAGGCTGACAGATCACAGTTGAAATTGCGTTTTGTAATCTCAGAGCGTGGCTGAAGAAGCAGAGTATTTAACTATAATATTCCTGCATTAATAGTAGGAAAGAAACAAATATTGGGATTCCAAATACTTACAAGGCACCTCATTTGAGGGTATACATTAGTTTGCTAAATTCCAGTTCCCAGAGTGATAATCATGATTGCTAACGCATATCTTTTATGACTTTCAGAGCAAGAGAAGCCAACTTTAGGAGCATGCATATTGTGATATCCTCAGTGGTAAGTACCCTAACTGCAATCAGGTTCATTACATTTTTGTAGAGTAGAGGCATTTTCAAGACCACACTTGCTGCAGCTTAGTCACACAACAGCTTCAAATGTCATTCTGGAATAATAGGGTAGTAATGTGATATACTCTATAATGAAAATCAGTGTAAAGCACAGGTGGTTGCTAGCATTTGTGTGGTCAGATATAAAAGCTTCACTATGGGTACACGCTACTGCTTTCCCACTTGAGGAAAGTATAATTAAAAGTGGTTTCCAGATGTGCTGGCACACATCTGCCGTTTTTAAAAGTGAATTTTGCAAATACAAACTGAACTGTGTCGCATTCATCATTATAAAGCTGTTGATGTTTTTTCTGGTAATAAAAAGGTTGGAAGCATCAATATCCCCACTGTAAAACTGAGGTGTCTTCAGACAGCAGACAGTAGCAGTTTATGTTCATATTGTGTTTGGATTTTCTGTGAGTAGTTCATAGCTGTGCTGTGGCAAATACACAAAATCTACCTGGACAAAAATTAGCATTTAAGTCATGAAGACATGAGAGTTGACTCCTTGCTAGTGATTTTATTTGCTACCAGATAATGCAGCGAATTTGGGCTTTTTTGTTTGATCTTTTTCAGTGCAGTGAAATAAATGCTACCCTAAAAAAAGAAACTCTGTATTTACAGGCTTACATAATGCATCCTTAGTTGGACTATGTGGAAAACAAAAATTAGAACAAAATTCAGAAAAGGTGCTAGGCTTTAAAATATTGTTGAGAGGACATTACAGATCTTTTGATTTCACTAAATATAGGGTTTTAGGACAAACTCTTTGTCCTAATAACTACTTGATTTAGTTAGAACTAATATTTCCTCTGGAAATATTGTTATTAAAATAAAATCCCTGTTTCAGAAGAACGTTTTTGCAACTCCAGAAGTTTTAGTTACTGCTGCTGCTGGGAAGAATGCTGTGCCTGCCATCTTCCTAATGATGCTTCTTCTAGCACTGCGCCAATTATTGATACCTATGTCTTCTGGTTAATTTTGGAAAAAATGAAGGCTGGGACCTACTAGCCTGAGCGTCATGGACTATTGAGCAGGCTACTAAATAATAAGAGAAGATTTTTTAAGATACTATTTGCAATACTGTCTGACCTTTGGATGTATTTCCTTTACTGGAAATAGTCACATCTGCAGATGTGATTCATAGCATTCCTTGTCAAGTGAGAGTCTAATCTTTAATGTTTTATTTTAGGGAAATACTGACACTGAGTAAATTAAATGTTTTCTGGGTTTCCTCTTAGTTGGACTTTTCTGCATAGAAGTTGCTTTTTCCATTTAAATCTCTCTGTTGTGACTAAGCAGAATTGAAACCTTCTTTTGAAGTGTGTAAGTATTGGAATACTTTGCAGAAGATTGAGTTCATCAAAAAAGCAGATGCTCAGATCAAATAATTTTTAATATAAAACTTAACATGTACTTCATGCTTAAATTTTTTATTAGCTTCTCTATAAGAAACATTGTAAGTTGTTACAAAGGCATTGACAGATTCAGTGAGGGATTCAAAATGCAGCCTGGGTAGTAAAGATAGCAAACAGCCCTACGTGGTGGCCGGTGGCCTCTTCTGTAATAATGTAATAACTTGGTAAGGTTCTAACATTGGTAAACGAGAGTGTTCTGGCTTTAACATTTTCACGTCTCTGAGATAGAGGGTTCAGATCAGCACATGTCATCTGATCTGTGCCTGGGGCATCTTGAAGATACAATGAAACAGGTGATAATCAATAAGCAGGATATTAATAATTTCACAGTGAAAATGCTGATTTCAGCAATACTGACTGTTATTATAGCAGACTTTTTTTTTTCTTACATTGTAATGACTGGGTATATTATAAATTTTCTGTCTTGATATAAAGACTTCAAATTTGTGCTAGCAGTGACTGTTTTACAAGTATGTATTTACTAACACATGCACATACATCTGATATTAAATCACTGTTTGCCCAGAAGGTAGGATTTTAGCACCCAACTGTTATTAGTCTTTTTTAATTTTTTTCCTGGCAAAATGCCATTCGACATCAAACTTAAAAATGTCTACAAAAATACAGACATTCATATGTGAAAATGTGCAAAATGAACACTACGTAGGCACTTCGCTCAGTCTGTTGCAATTAAGGTTTGTTAGTGGTCAGTCCCCTGAAATGTCTACTCATGTCAGATACCAGTCCTGGCCAAACCCACAAACTAGATCACAGTTTTGTACGTAGCCTTTTGGTATAAAGGGTTGAGTTTCACAGAAGCTCAGATGGGTTAGACAAAATAAGTAGCCTACCAGAAAAATAGATTATTTAAATATTGCAGAGGTTATGACCTCGGTAACTACAGATTTATGAGTGCTTGTTAATTAATCTTATTCTTATTAGTTGAAAAGTAAAAAACCTGACTGGGGAGGTTTCAAGAAGTCTCCTGGGGCTGTCCATCAAGGGACATGAAGAAGGCAGCTTATTGGACAGCAAAGACCTTACCTTGATTGATAGATGCAGAAGACAACCCACATATCACATAACCCACAACAGGACATATCTCCCCTCAAGTACAACAAACCTGTCCAGTCTACTTAAAAGTGCTGAGGCAATACTCTTCTGTGGTATAAACCCATACCAGACACTGAGTACAATTTTGTGAAGCCAGTGAGTTGGTGACTGTGAGCAGTGAAATTGTTAAGTATATATGATACCTTTGCTGGTATTTATTGCCAATTTTGCAAGGACATCCTTTTCTGAACATCCATGTCCTTGGTTTTGGTAGTATTCCAGAGTTCAACAAGTGCAGTGTACCCTCTTTCACCCAGATAAAGTTTGAAAACCCCTGCTTTATATTGCATTTAGAACATTCTATTTAGAATATTTTTTTGCCTCGGGCCTTGAGTTGTTGTTTTTAATACTTTCTTGTAAATCATGATCATTGCCAGCATTTCTTATGTCTTCCAGATATCTATTCTTCACCTTGATTTCAAGGCTTCTGTCTGTGTCTTCACAATTAGTTGTTGTAAGAAAATGATCTGTTATATTAGAAATTGTTGACTAAGGCCTTGGGAAGAGTAAGCCACAGAAAAAGGAGGACACTAATAATAAGACAATTTTTTAAAAAACATATCCCTAATGATGAAAAAATTCAAGGAGGAAAGAGAAAGATATATTCAAAATATTTCTAAAAAAAATTCTTCAAAAATTTTCATGAAATAACTTTACAGAACTTGAAGATGGATCAGAAATAATTGTAATGTGTGTCAATAATTTTTTTAAGTTTCAGTACTTTATTCTGTCTGAAACAGTAAAGAAAGATAAAATATCAATTATTTTATAAATAAAGATCAGAGGGAAGCTGAATCATATCAACTTAAATATTTAATATCAGTAATTTTGAAATATTTCGTTTTCATTTGCTTTTCTACACACCTTTGTCAGTCTTTGGGGGAAGAACAAAAAAGGTAATTTTTAACTTTAAACCAGAACTTTTTCATCTTGAAACTAACTAAATAGAATATCTGAGCAATTTAAAAACACTCTCTGCTTTTTTAAATGACAAATTAATTGACACATTTCCTTGAAAATAACTTTGCTTTTAATGATCCAGCCTTTTCTGAGGGAAAATTGTCTAAAATATTTCCTGCTAACTGTATCATGTGACAAACATATTCTGTATTTTGTACTTTAATCTTTGCACTTGTGGTTTTGTTCAATGTGAAACATTAACAAATTATCAATTTAATCCTTGAGTTTTCTTGTTCACTCTTAGAAGGAATGAAGGTTTTAGCAGAAATATATGAAAAACTTAGTTCAAAGGCTTTGGCTGTGTATAAGCCAAAATAAGATCACTGAAACCACCGCAAGTTGTATGCTCAGTGACTTAATCCAAGTCGGTATGTGTTACACCATTATAAATATACCTTATATGTGACCTGTACCCAGGTGGTTATACTGCAAATAAGCTCGAATACAGCCATGCAGTAAGTTGCTGCCCTGAGCTTTCATGTTCTTTAGGTTTTCCGCCAGTTGCCTGGCAAACCTGTGCAATACGTGGCTGTAACCAAAGCAGCATGATGTACTGCAGCATGACTAGCAGCAAGACAGAGTCCTTGGGAAACCAAAGGTAGTCTCCATGGAGGCGCCATGTCCTATCATCTGGCTGTGTGATTCTAATAACTTGCCTTCTCCCAGCATCAGCCTTCCATTTAACTGGGCTGAAATCCCTTGGTATTTTGCCCTTTCCTAATATCATCCTGTTGAAATGTTTCAGCGTTGTTTAAGGAAGGCTTAAAGATACAGTTCTTAATAGGGTTGTCATTCAAACTGATTATACTATTGCTTTTTAAATTTTGTATGAAGGAATATCTACCTACTCTTGGCCAGAAATGTGGGCTCTCTTCCTTCTATTCTTGTGCAGGGTTGTCAGTTGTGGCACTAGCACTGATGATAAATACATCCCCCTCCTCACCTATTTTCCTAACACCATTTCCATATTCTTTGCTAATCAAATGGTTTAGGACTGAGATTATTTCTGGTCAGTGCTGATTCAACTACTAGAGGCACTGAAGAACGAATGTATTTTAAATATTTATTATTTGCATTTTTCTATGTTGCGACTAAGGGAGCTTTTTATTTTGAGCTGTCCAATCTCTTGTTAGGACTGGCTTCCAAGTTCAGATGATTAAAGAGATATTGTATACATCTGAGAAACAAGCTTTCGCCATTTAGGAACGGGGCATGAGTTTCTCTCTCTGTCAGTAGTTCAGTTTAAATCCATGTCTGTACAGTGAGTGTGATTGCTGTTGACAGACACTCCCTGCTTAATTGCGAGTATTGATAGTCTGGAGTGCCACAGCCTGCTCTGAGCATTGTACAGCAAGAAGGAGGCAGATTACGCTTATGATAATCAGAGGTCTTGAAGATCTGGTTTACAAGGAAAGTTTGAATGGAGTCATTAGCCCAATGTGTTAGGAAAGACAAGAACAACTGGTGTTGCCTTGTGGAGGCATGGTGGACTAGATGACACCTTGTGTTCTATTCAGCCTGTCTTTCATCATTTCCCCCACTCTCCTATTACTTAACCCCCGCCCACCCCCAACACAGAGCTTTTTAACATTTCAGGGAGAATTTGTACACAGAGCTTCTCATTATTAAGCTTGTAAAGAGCTGGTCAAAAAAATTTAACTTACTTCTTTGATAATATTTCGTGTCTGGCAAAGTGATTTGTCAGGTAAGAGCTACTTTAGTGGATGACATTTGGGAAAAGAAGTCCTTCAGCCTTTATTATGGCTCATTTTTGCAGTACTATCTTCTGGTACAGTACTTGAGTACCTGTGTTGCTTTGTGAAATGAGAAGGAACAACCATCCTGGAGCTCTCAGTCCAGAGGAAAATTGTCTGTGCTCCATATTTTCTCCTTAGGTCCCTTGTTCCCAGAGGCATCTGAAAGATGCCACTGAAAATTCAATGGGAGAGCCCCACCGCAGTAAAGCTTAAAGGGGAGTACTTACTAGCAAATTGTGGACGGGGGGGTGGGGGGGGAGAGGAAAAAAAAAAAAGGTAAGAAAAAGAAAAAAAAAGAAAAAACAACCCAGAACCCAAAACCCTAAAAAAATATAACTTATTTCAGCTTCAGGATGGCAGCTTCCTAAATGGCTAAGAAAGAGCCTAAAGGAAGATCCCATACTTAGAGGACAGTTGCAGATAAATTGGAGTTTGAGCATTGTGGTAATTTTGTTTGGATTTTACTTTAGTCTTTTCTTACCACTAAAAGGAACAGATGTATACAATGCTGAGAATGTGTCTCTAATGCTAAACAAATCATTTTGCACTTACAAAAGATGAGTACATGGAGTCTGTGTTTTGCCAATGAATCCAGTAACATACTACGAATAAGCCTGGAGAACATGCAAATGACAAACTCTTGATAAAAAAAAAATGGTAAACTGCAGTCTTGCTATGCAAGCTAGAGCTGCAGTAAACTGCTGTATCTTCCTTTAAAAGATGATGGATATTGGACACAATGACAAATGCATCAATTACCATCAAAGTTATACAGGTAGATAGGTAATTTCTTGTCAAAGTGTTGAAAGTGACTTTGATATGAACTGAGTTTATAGGGCAGAATGTGTTTCATCTCATAACATGGTGAAAAACACCTGTGTTTCCTCCTGAGCAACCAAGTACCTTACTCATTGAGTGCTGACTGTTTACCTCAATGCTCTAGAAGGCAAGCTTGTAGCCCCTGTCTGCCAGGAAACTCAAACTGGAGAGCAAACATAGGCTGGAGACAAAATACACTGGGACATCCAAAACAAGTCTTTTAGAACAAATAGAAAACATCAACAAAAACAGAGGGAGTAAGGGAGCAGAAAGTGTGTTGGAGATGTTTGTTGTCTGAAGAAAATGAAGAAAATCCCAGTTTGTGGTGGTCTGCATATGAGTGAAAAAAGAAAATCCATCTGTGTGTAACACAGGAAAGAAGGTGATAAAGTAAAACAAGAACATAATTCGTGATGGAGTAAAAGCCATGTGGTCTGAAAATATAGCAAGGTTGTGGGCAAGGTAAGGGCTCTAGAAAGAAAATTTAGGTAGAAGCAGGTTTCCATAATACATCCAAAAATACTAGGAACTGTGAGGAAATTGAGTAGATAAGCACTAAAATCATACTTACTAAACTGTTTTCAAAGGCATATGGAACTCTTTACAATTAAAGACATATCTAGATAACGTTAAAAGACAACCAACTGATCACCGTCATTCCTGGTCCATAGTTGGAGGTAAGTTTGGTAAGATTCATCTGGTTGCAGATGTATAGTAGTACCACAGTGTGTCAAGAGGAATCTTGAAAAAGAGATTTTCTAGTCAGTGTTTACTTTTAAGCAGTGTAATCCACCTGAGTGGTGTGGACTTTGAAAATCCACTCTTCTTTTTATCTTCTGAGATACAAAAGTTTTCGTTCCCTTTGGTTTGGTTTAAAAAAAGAAGGAGGGGAGAGAAAAAAATCCCAAACCACAAATCTTTGCACACATTAGAAACGGACAAACTTCTCTTTCTGCAGTGTTTCTCCCATCCACTTTTAGGTTGCAGGGGAGAGCATACTTGCCTATTTCTTTTCATAAACTGCTTGACCCCTTACCTGCTGCAGTCCTCCCAAGTTTTCCCAGGGTGTGCCTACAGATTTTTACTGCTGAACTCAACGCACCGGGGTTTTTCATGTGTGCAGGTTTTAGACAATGCGTTTGATGTTGTTTGTACCATGTTCTTTTCGGGTATGTGATTGGGCTGATGAGGAGCTGAAGAACATGTATTTGAACACCATAAAGTTGATAAATGAGTTTGAAATAATGATAGGGACAATGTAGGAATTAAGCAGTATCCAGCCTTTCTGCTACACTTCCATGCTGGGCTTGTACTTCACTCCAAGTATTATTCATCTTCTAAGCACAAAACAACTGGGGGTTTTTTTTGTGGTAAACTGTTATTTTTTTATTACTTTTAAAAATTAAGAATCTGGCAAGGAGAATTGTTGTTGCCAAAAATCCCACAGAGAATCTGTGTCACAGGAACTAGAACTTAAGAATCTGCGCTTGCAGTGAGAATTGAAGGAAACTCCATGAGACTATCTCTGCAATAGATGTCAGACTTGTGATGAGATTGTGGAAACTGAGGAGCAGAAAAGGAAGAAAATAGGAGTCTGCTGTGACCTGAAGTTATGAAAAAGGGAGGAAGAAGGAACACCATAAGAGGTGGATAATAATTATAAAGATTTCAAAGCATACCCAAATCAAATCTCTGTGTTCTCTGACATTTTGCCTGTTACAAACAAATACAACATTCCAGCTGAGAAGTGTATGTTGAAAAATCTGTTTTAAGCTGAATTAATTTGGTAGAGTGTGTTCATGAGTAATGACCCAGTAAGCAGCGAGGAATCTATGATGCAGCCTAAAAAATTAACTCACAGTTTTATGGTAGCATGGGAGGCTGTTGATGTACAGCTATCAGATCAGAATAACTGACAGATTAAATTAGAAGTGAAACTGCTGCTTTACTTCATCTGTGAGGTGACACTTCCGGAAAAAAAAGTATCAAACAAGATTTTTGGTGGTAAGAACCCCAAATATGCTTTTGTTTTCCCAAACCTCAAGTTAAATGTCAGTATTGCTTCCACACATAATTTTTGAAATGTTCTGGAGTGAATCGTGTCATCTCACAGAACATCTTCAAGTTAGGCTGAAGTCATTTTCTTCATTATACACAACATGAGTAGTGAGGTATGTCTGGGAGCAGAAGAACACAGCTTTCAACATGATATATAGGAAATCTTGAAAAAGATTTACAAAACAGAAGGGGACAAGGCCTTTGAGAAGGGGAGGCATCAGGGCCTGTTATCCTAGAACTACAGTACTAGTTCAGCAGTTTTCTGTTTATTTCTTCAGTCATGTACACTCTTTTCTGTTTTTCTTCTTGATAGCTATACATGCTCAAAACCTCACAGTTAAAACAAGAAAACAGACTCTGAATTTTTTGTTCTGTTGATTCTGTAACAACTGATCTTCTACCAGCAGTTTAATATGATACCACAAAAGTTAGCAAAATGAACTGTATAAGATGGTGTGGACCATACCCTAGTGGAAAATATGCCAGAATAAGGTTCAAAAGATTTATTTCCAACATGTTACTTTAGAAGAAGTTAGGAAAAAATGGTGGTCTTGTTATACAGATGTCTTTTCATTTATTTATTTGGGTCCATTGATGGTGAAACACTTCAGTCTTTACCCCTGAGAACACCAAAGTGGTGACAAAGGGATTTGCACCACCTTATTAACAGCAAGCAAACAAAAATCCTAACTGAAGTTCAGATGGACTTCAGCCTGAAATTAAGTTATTAAATAAAAGCTTACTATGTGGGTTTCTCATTTTTTTTTTCCATGATTTTTTTTTTGTTTTCCTCTGTCGCTTATTAGTTTAGCTACTGCACTTTCTTCTGTTTTATTTTTCTTTAGAGCTTTTCCTTCAGGACAGGGCACTCAAAATGCTGCAATGTAGCCCTGTTGCACCAGAAGGCTGTGCAGGCATCACACATGGGCTACTTCCATTGACTACCTCTT
This sequence comes from Falco biarmicus, assembly GCF_023638135.1. Lineage (NCBI taxonomy): Eukaryota > Metazoa > Chordata > Aves > Falconiformes > Falconidae > Falco > Falco biarmicus. Next base: position 106,899,516 of record NC_079289.1, on the reverse strand, counting down.
AATTTTGAAATCCAATTGGGAAGTTGCTTTTCTGGGTTTTGAAACTCTCCATTGTTTGCTGTAATACCACTTTGGGACATCTCAGTTTTTTTCCCAGAGTCACTTCTGCTTTCATTTGGGTCAGTTCTGCTCAGTCCCTTCCTATTTCTTATTCCCACTGTTACTCTTGCCTCTTCTTCCTTGTTGGAAACACAGAGTAACTTTGCATCACACGTTCACTGGACACTTTTCTATGTTTATTAGCCTTGGTTGCTTTTATAACGTTTTTGCTAATACCAGTTATGAGGCCTAGTGTTTAAAAAAAGAGGTGGCATCATGTCTTAAGGTTCTTCTGTTCAATTAAGTTATTCCAAGTTTATATTTACCTAGGTGATTAAATGACATCCTTGTGTGTTTTTCTTACAGAGCAGTGCTTTAGCTCAGCTAGGTCTGCCTTTACCCATGCAGCACGGTATTTCCTAACAGTTTTATAGTTTAGTTGTAGCTTCTGAAGAATTTCCTGTGGTTTCTGTGATAGAGTCCACTTACTGTGCCCTCAGTGGAGGCAAATAGAAGCAGAAATTAATAATAATTTGTCAGAATACTTTTATTTTGTGATATGGTTCTCAAGCACCCATTCTTGGAGAGCCTGGGGGCTATTTCCATAATCTAATGTAGAAAGACAGTTCAGAAAAAGAGGTAATTGAAATTTCCCTCTGGGAGAGCCCCACTCTGCTCATTGATGGGCATGGAAACGTGTTGTCTCAACTGAAGTAAGTTAGGTACCAAAAGTCAAGCTACAGGAAAATCATTGGCCTTTGTTTTGAGCTCTTGTAGTGTGGGTTATTAAGCTTGAGTAAACTAGAGGAGGATTCTCCTAACTGGTCTGAAGCAAAGTTCAAAATTCCCACCGCACTCTCTTCTCCAAGATTTGTAGTAGTGCACAGCCATCTTATCTTTTGAAATCTGCATCACCTTTTTCATTATGGACAGTGCTATGTGACTCCAAACAATGATCTGTCTCCTGTATTTTAAGCTGGGAAGAACAAGTTCTGTGTCAGAGAGGCTGTATTGCCCTACAATATTTACTAAAGTCTGTACATAGCAAAATTCTCACTTATGTATCTGGAGATACGTTTTAATCAGTTTTATTCCTGGAGGCCAACTCTTAAATCATTATATATTTTATTGTAAATCTAAAAAAATTTCAATATCATATCTGAAGGACAAAGCTAAATATAGAAACTGGCTGATGCCTTTACACAGTGCAGTGCTCATCATAAGGAGGATGCAAAAGCTGCAATTTTTGTGGGAGTTTGTTCCAAAAAATAACGTAGGCATATAAAATAAGAGAGTTGAAACGAAGATTGTACTCAAAGGATTGTCCTTTGCTCTTCATACAGTACATAAAGTTCATTCCTACTTTTTTTCTTCTTATTGTGAATACACAAAGAGCATCCTACAAAATCTACTGTAATGCGTCATTCCAAATGCCATTCAGAAAATATATATGAAGAAATCTATTACATATCGGAGGGTGGGACTGGAGGTGAAAAACAGTCATGGTCTGAAATGCCCTTGTGTAGCTGAAGAATGGCATTTCACAGCAAGTTGGCCTCATCAGAAGCTGTGAGCACAACTATTTACAACATCTTCAGACAGCATCTCTCTCTAGGCACTACGATTCTCTGTGTCTTTGAAACAAGCTGTCACGTTACTTGAAAAGAATTATCTATAATTTCATTACTGTGATATGAAAAATTTATTTAAAGAAGCAATTTTTCTTTAGGTCTGCAGGTGGAAGGTGAAGCCAAACAAAGCTGACAGGTGCACGTTGGGGTATAATAATGCATTATAAACTACAATTGCAAAATGATGAGGAAAACCATATAAAAATGTGGAAGCAGCAGGTAAACTAGGTTCTTGGAAAATTATTGAGCCAGTGAGGTCTAGAAATGTATTGTTTCAGCAGTGTTTCCTCTATTTTTGTCTCATAAAAGTCAGTATTTTTGAGTTAGTTTATAATAACGGATATCCTGCGCTTATTATATGGACTGCCTGTTGGAAGTAAAATCAGCACACATTTTGGGAATTGGATTTTTACATTACAATATCATGTTCTGTAAGATGACTTTCAAATTGTGCAGTGTTTATACTTACAGGTACAGTAATTGGGTGATCGGGCAGTAGATAGAACTTGTAGCTGTACTATACTGAGTTTCAATAAATCCTACAGCAATAATGAAAACTGATCTGCTTTTTCATGGCTAAACGTGGTTCTGGGATTTCAGTATGTTGAGAGTATTGGCTTCATAAGCAGCCATGTGTTTTTAATTCAGCTGTCTTAATTGCAGGAAATTTAATGATAATGAATAGTAACAATGAATAAAATAAAAAGGAAAAAAAGACAAAAGAGAACTTAGTTTCCGTCCAAAGGAAAGAAGTATTTTAGTAATAAATTGGTGTCTTTACATTGGAAAATTCATTTGCTGTCCTTCAAGCATATATGTTAACTGTTAGCAGTTGTCCTTTATTTCATTTTTGCTTTCCTTTTTATTTCTTCTTTGGTTTCCCTTTTATGGCTACAAATATCTATTTAATAATTGAAAAAACATTATGTTAACGTGTGATCCTAAACAGGAAGGCAGCTGGTGTCTTAAGAGTTTGGTAACAAGATATCAGATTTTGTCACTGCTATAAAGTCAGTAATAAACTTAGGTAAAATGTTGGCCCTGTTGAACAAGAGTTTTGCCATTGACTTCAGCAGAATTAGAATTTCATTGGTGGGGTGGGGTAAAGCAAAAGCCTTGTCAGAGTCTGTGGCAAGCAGAGGAAAGCTCTCTGGTTTGCCTCGGTGAAGGTCTGCAGCTACCTCCGGACTGCTCAGTTGCCCATGTTTAGACTGAAATGTTTGTAGTTCCTGTGTCTGTATCATAGAGCGATCCAACCTCTGCAGCTTGTACCTTACTCAGTAGGTGATCTGGTGGTCGAACAGGCAGAAAGGTGCATAGTCTCTGTTTTGTTTGCGTTTTTTTCCCCAGAAGTGCTGGAAAGGCAACTTGGAGGAGTTGCTGCTGCTGTGCCCCCTCTGCTTTAACTTTTAGTAAGTAAGACTTCAGTCTCCCAGTTTTGTAAGATGTTAAAGAATGAAATAGCCAAGAAACAAATGTTCAGCAATTGGCACCAAATTAAACATAAGGACTTTAAAGTGTAGGATCCTAAGCCTGGAAAGCCAGCCAGTTAAAATACCAAATGATCTGATTACAAATAAAAGACAAGTTCATACTATTGCTGGGGAACTGTTGAAGTCATTTGTTCATGGTGATTCATGGAGTGAAGGACTTTAATGGCCAACAGCAGCAGCAGCTTTCATTGGACGGATTTCATTCAAAATTTCTTTTTACATAAACTATAATCAATTAACTATAGTGCTCCTCATGTCAAATGTTATAGCTAAATTAATAGCTTTACCTAACTCTGTTGGTAGAGTTATTTATGGGCTGCATATCATGGCAACTTACATAGATTTATGACAGTAATAAAAAGGTGAACTGCTTAGTGATGCAGCTTGTCTGGTAGCCATTTGTTTGCATATAGAATCAATCGAATTTCAAGAATACAAATTTGCAAAAGTCTGCAAATTCCAAGCAATGTCTGACAGTCACATTCTTAATTTTCCACAACTTAATTAAAAATATCTCTTACATTAATTTTGAAATTGACTGAAACTTCCTTTTAACTTCACTGTAATTACACTTTCAATTTAAGAAGTGTTTCTTCATAGCCATTCTTGTGAAAGGTTCAGTAGCTACAAAGATGGTGTTAGAAACTTGAAATGTTTATTTACTTTTTACTCTCAATATAGTAAAATTTGAGAACCTATTTTTTAGTCCACAGCATTGTTTAAAGAACAAAGAAAAAAATTAAAGGGTTGCTTGTCACACCTGCAATCCTTTAGGGTTTAAAGAACTCTTGGTGCTCAATTTCTTTTGAAACTTTAAAAAAAAAAAGAAGTTAAAAAAATAAAAAAAACCCAACTCTAGTACTTCTAAACCCTAAGGTTCTACATTGAATCTTACCAAGTAATTTCGGGTTTCTCTGTACATACTTAAGAGCAAAGACCAGGACACTAAGGTAATAGGATTTCTGCCGTCTTTTCTTTAAGTTAGTACATCTTGTTTAGTTTCCTTGTTTTGTTGTTCTTGGTGTCATGCCCTCAGCTAAATGATAAAAATTAACTGGAAAGATATGAAGGCATGTTTGTAAGCTAATGAACTTTAGCCATTTTAATTTCTTCTGTTTAATTACAACACATTATGTGCATACAAACCTGGTGTGATGCAGTACAGAAGATGGAGCCAGAGTCTTCTCAGTGGTATTCAGTGAAGAGATGAGAGGCAATTCCATTTAAAAATTAAAAAACCACAACTTTTTACTGTGGGGGTGGTCAACATTGAAACAGGATGCTCAGAGAGGCTGTGGAGTTTCAATTCTTGGAGATACTTAAAACTCAACTGGACACAGCCCTGAGCAGCCTATTCTGGCTGACCCTACTCTGAGCAGAATTGGCCCAGGCAATCTTGAGAAGTGGCTGCCTCCTGCCTCAGCCTTCTGTGTGAGTCTGTAACATGGTCTTGGCCAATGTAAGTACTTTAAAAACTATAGGTTATTTTAAAGTAATAAGCTTTCAGAAACAGAAATGAACCAGATTCTCAAGCTGTATTATTTGCGCTTCCATTATAAAATATTTAGATAATATGTGTTTAGGCTATTGTTTAAAACCATTCTTAAGCTAGAAGTTGGTAATTCTGTTACTAAATTAAAAATCAGAGTGTTTTATTTTTTTTATAAACAGAAGATTCTGAAGGGTAAAACCATAGAAGTTGAAAAAGCAGAAAATTCGCAATGTTAATACCATGTTTAAAAATATATCCTGGAGGCAGAAATTAACCAGCTGAAAAATATATAAATTAGGAGCTTTTAAAATGTTGAGTTGTGCAAATCATTCATAAGATCTCTGTATGTTGACTTTCCACTCTGTTTTCGTCTTTACTTCTACTAAAAGTGTGTGTTCCCCTTGAAGCTGACCCAGTCTTTTAAGAACTTTGCTCTGCCCCTGATTCTGAAAACTCTGCCGTACCCATTTACACACATCTTGGTCAGCTAAAGATTTCAGTGGTGTTTGGCGTGCAATACGGTGATGTTGCTAATGTATTTATTTCTTGTACTGTGATGGTACTCACAGGTTGATCCCAGAGCCCCTAGGTGCTACTCAGCACACAACAGGAGACGTTGCCTGCCCAAGGAGCCTCTCCTCAAGCACACAGTCAGGATGAACTCCACAATAGTCTCCATGTATGATATTGATATCTTCCACCTTCCCTCAGCTTTCTAAGGGGCATTTTGGGGGATATCTTTCCTTGTTTTAATTATGAATTTGTAGAGAAACAGTTCTTGAAAATAAAAGGGATACCGAAGAGAGGAAAATAAATTAAGGAAGTGGTTGTATGGCAACATTTGGAACATCAGAATGAGCAGGTGGAGAAGTGTGGCTGATGCCTAGCATTTGGACACTGTATTTACATGCCAACAACTACTTTAAAAAAGATTATAATTGTTACATACTTGCAGCAGTTGATAATGGAAAAAGTACAAAAGTACAGCTTTTTTTTTCTTTTTTTCCTTTTTTTTTTTTTTTTTTTAATTTGTAGATTGTATATGCCAATAGTTGTGGAGGTCTGGCTTCTAAAATGGTGCCTTTTTAGCTGCATCATTACCTAATGTCCTTTTCAGTAAACAAAGAAATCACAAATGTATTAAGCAGTTCTTTTACCTTTATATTAGCATTGCATTTTTAGTATTTGTTTGTTTACCTTTGGAAAAAAATACCTTTTTTTTTTTTCCTGAATGATAGTTCACAATAAACTGAAACTCTGAATAACATGCATAGATATGGTTTAATATATTCATGAGTGATCAAAATACGGTACAGAAATCACATATGCTGCTTTGCTGCAACTTTCAAGGTTCAATCCATCATCCTGGAACCCAGGGGGCTGGGATTTGACATTCTGCCTAGAAACCATACTTCAGATTGGCTGGAACTGTGCCATCTTATGTTCAGGTTAAAAGAGCAGCTGTAATTTGTCTGGGTAGCACTTTAACTATGCACAGCAAATCATAAAACCCATTTTCAGTAATAAACTTGAAGATAAAATAGGTCCATTTGCTTCATTTCCTGATGCATACTAGTTTTTCATCATTTTGATACAATACCACTTGGATTTTGATCTAATAATGATGTAGATTTCTGTAACAATCTTTCTCAGATTAGCAGTTACATTTAGCATATATATACTATGTAGGAGATTTCTTTTTGGCATTTAGTGGAAGTCTTTTTCTGTTGTTCTTATAAACTGAAAATATGAGAATAATTTCATAGTAGGAGTTCAGTTTATATGTGATTGCCACAATAAATAAAAACTGATTGTAGTCTTTTTCAGTGGTAAATACCAGATGTGAAAATGCTCTGTCCTGGGTTTTTTATCCCCCTTTATGTCTTAGTATGGCTTGCTTGCAAAGTAGTAGCAAACACAAATATTTCCAGCAACTCAGTGAAAGCATTTTAAGAATATATATAAATATGATTTTTATTTATTGTTTTAGATTGTAATGATCTTAGATTTCAACCTTTTTGTGTGCAGCCTTGCTTGCAAGAGTGACTTTGCCTGAGGAGCAAGGTCCAACTTAACTTGGGAGGGTACGTTTTCTGCGTAACTTACTAACAAGGGAGCACCTAGGATGGACTTTCCTTCAAGGGGATGTGCCAACGAGCCCAGCTGTGAGGATCCTGACCAGAGGCAGTCACACTCACCTGTACATGGAGGCTGTAGGCATTGTTTCAACTCCTTTTAGATGTTGAACAATTTGGATTCCAGCATTGGCTTTCCTCTGATAGAATTCTGCAGAAGCTTTGTGTGAAATCAGGCCTGTACACTGTAAAAAACAACTTAAAATGCCATTCTAGTTCTGTAGATACCTAATGGCTTGACCACTGAATGACTAGTCAGCCCCAATGAATCCTTCAGTACTGAGTACTACAGTAGGCTTTTTCCAAGTGCCAGACTTCTGTTTTTATTTTTTCACAGAGCCATTTCTCTATGTGTTTCTACTAGGACCTCTCTTTCAGCTCCACAGGCCTCTCCCTTTTTTGGTATATTTTCAATGCTTAAAGTTTGCTAAGCCAAAAGGAAAACTCCATGTCACCCTTACTAACCCCTGTCCCCCATTTCTGAGTTGAGGAATTACATTCACAAGATACATCTTGCACCCCTGAGTGCTGCCTGTGCATCACCACTGTAGCACCAGGGAATGTTCTTTGTCTTATCCATTCCTTGATACCGTGGGGCTTTTTGACCCTGTTGGCAAGACAGCTTATCTGTGTTGCTGTGTTATTGCAGTTCAGCCTACCCTACTGAAAATACATTATTTCAAGATGTTTATTTCCTTTAAATGATTTAACCCTTTGAAAATGCCTCTGAATTAAGAATTTATGCGAGTATAGTTTATACTCCTATTAGACACATACTTTACTGCAGTAGCCTAGCTAGGGAAGATGAAACGTGTTTCCATATATTCCATCTTCCCCTACTGTAGTTAAGTGAGAGCAGGCTGCAGGATAGCATTGTGTGTCTTGGTGGCCACACAAGCACTTTGTATTCACTGGAGACTTGGAGGTACGACAGCTGCATATAAATATGCATAGTTGGAGAGATTCATGATTGTGCCTCATTCTAGGGCTGATTGGCTGTAGTGCTGCCACTGCAAATCAATGAGCATTTTCCTCATTTATCAGCTGCTTGCTTGCTTGAAAGCAGACAAAATGGTTAAAACGCCAACAGCCCACAGAGGGCTCCTGAGTGAGTGAGACTTGTTTGCTACAGCACTCAAAACATTTCCCTGAATCTACAGTAGCTCTCAGTAGATGAATTTAGCACTCAGCAGATTAATTTAGCTCCCAGTGTGCTGGATTTAGAAAGAAAAACTAATATAGACGAATACATTCTGTTCAGCCAGCATATTTTGTTTTGCAACAATACACATGTCTTATTTGAACTGCAATCTGGTTGGAAAGCATTTTGCGAATGGTGCATTGGTCATAAAAATGAGTCACGCTTGCTCATTTTTTAAAAAGCTCTCATCTACTGCAGGTTAAGGAAAAAGGTATTGAGCAATTCACTGGAGAAAATACTGGAATTTTAGCCATCTCCGATGAGCTTTAGGCTTTTTTTTAAGGTAGGCGTTGAAATTGTGCTACAAAAAAGTAGAAGCTGCTTTTTGCTTTGTAACCTGCATAGCCTGCTAGGTGATGTGTACCACCCTGCTCGTGGTTATTTTACTCGTTTGCTGCACGGGCAGGGTTCAAGGCAGGGTTTCTGTGGAAGGATTTGCAGGCTGGAAGCTGAAGGTACATCTAACAGCAGTTGGAGAGAGCTCACAAGAGGGAAATATTCAGGATACAAAATCCATTGTTTTATCACTTTAGTATAACCTTTAGATTTCTTCCTTAACCTGGAAAATGTCACAAGGAAAGTGGGACTAGATTGCTTATGCACAGTAGCAGAGTGACTAGCTTGCTTGTCATAACAGTAATGCTTATTATTTCAGGAGCTGGGAAACTGAGTAAAAAAGATTAAGATAGAATATAAAGATCAAAATCTAGGAGCTGAGGAGATCATTTGACTGGCTTTATTTAAACATAAAATGGTCAAGGAAATGGAAAGAAAAATGCTGCAAAATGACAAGCTAGCTGGCTTTCCAAAGTAGTATCCTGAGTAAATAGGTATCTCATATGAAAAACTAACTCCCAACACACCTTCCGGAGCATTTCTTAATAATTTCCACTGACAGCAGCAGGATGATTGTTAAAAAACATTCTTTCATTCTCTCAACAATATTTTTTTAAAAACATTAAAGAATGGGTTGAAGAGCAAATAGCTCCTTTCAGCTGAGTCAGTGCTGTACAGCGCAGATCTAATTTACTCAGGAGGATCTCAGTTGCTACAGTGATGGGTGCTTTGTAGTAGTGATTCCCAATCCTATTTAATCAAAGGGCAACTGAACCTTTTGGAGAACACAAACCAAAGCCCTTCCTCTTCAGTGGTAGTGCAGTGGTTTTCAGTCACCAGTAGCTAAAAATTAAGCCAAACTTCAGGTGCTCTTTTATGAGATTTGTTTTCCCCACTTGTTTGTGTAATAGGTTGCATGTGCAGGCGTGTGTGTATGTTGTCTTCTTTTTCAGTTTTTAAATCCTACAATATTTTTGGAGATTATTTTGTAATATCTTACAGGCTACCAGCAGCTTTTGTCAGTAGATCAAGGAGCACTGCTATGAAAACCACAGAAGTCTGGAGGCCTGGTTCATATGTTTGCTACGAGTCTTGCACATCAACCCGTAGAGTGGTCTGTGCACAATTGCCCTCTTCCTTCTGAATCCTATATTTTGCTTTTAGTAAGAGACTGTGTAGTGGAAATCTCTCAGTCATCATGTGCGATTTTACTGTTCCTCCTGTGTGGAGGATGAGGCACAGTGGTGTGGCCAGAGAGGCACTGCAGGGAGGCAGTGGTGATTCACCATGCCTTCTGGCTCCTCTTTCCAGGAGGAGTGGAAATTTGTTATGATTAAATCCTCCTGCTGGAAGAGGACAGTGAACCACCACTGTCCCACATGGACTCGGTGAGGATGGCCAGAGCACAGAGTCAATGAAGCCGGCATTGTGTTTATTCGCTGCCTGCATGCTCAGAAGAGCAGTAGTAGGTGGTGTGTACATATCTGTGAGTACAAATTATACATGCCAGGGCCCTGAGCACATCTCTTCCCTACCCCCACCTGATGTTTGGCTGCCTTGGCTCGGGGCATGGTTCAGTCTTGAAAAGAGTTGTGAGAAACCTCAGGGGGGCTCACCATCCTTTTCAAAGCTGCATTTTGGCCCTGGCCCCAACACACCACAGCCTTGCCCAGCCCTGGGCCCTGCTGAGCTGGACACCACTCTGACCCTAACCCTGTCTCATGTCTTCCCAGCCAGGCCCAGGGCCTGCAGCAATGACTGGGAATGGCCAGGCCATTGCTGTCTCTGGTCACCGTCCCCAGCCTGGCCCAGCTTTCCTCACCAGGGGCTGTGGGAAGGGGGTGGTCAGAGATGGAAGGCACCACACTGCCCTGGCAGCCCCATGACTCCAGCCAGCACCCCTGCAGTCTCACATCTCCCGCAGAGCAGGGATGGAGATGCAGAAGAGGGTTCTTTGTTGCAACCCTGAGAGCGTTTGGACCATACTTGAAACAAGATGAGGTTTCTGCTAACTGAGCGCCAGCTTTTTATTGGTGCTACTTTTGAGTCAGCCAGTTTTTTCTTTTCCTTGGCTATGTTAAGATGGTTTTGTAGGTAAAGAGAGTCTGGGAAAGCTAATGTTAACTCACAAAGAAGCAAGCTCTACTGCTTAGAAGACTTTTATAGATGTTGCAAGGTTGAGTAACCTAGAACGTTAACCTCTACAAATATGTTGGATAATGGGATATTTTGGTAGTCTAAGCTTTACTTTTGGTAGTCTGAGCTTTTGACCTTGCAGAAGGAAACCCATCTTCAGTGTTTCCTCACTGCCATGGGAGGACGCCTCAACATCCTGCTGCTGTGAACCCTTACCTTCCACAGCCCACTTCATTCATCTCCTCCTCCTTTCAAGGTTCCTTTTGTTCTTGGCAACAGCTACAAAGGAAATTAAAGGCTTTATTTCCAGACTAGCTTCAGATGTCACAAATATGGAGGCCAGTTTCTGAAAATCCATTTCTACAAACTTCAGTGTTTATTGTTGTCTGTGCTTCCCTGCCAAAATTTTCTTCCTGCTGTGGCAAAATACTGCCATATGTAACATATATCAAGCTAAATGTTAGTGTGTTGGTACTTGTGAATGCCATACGCTCATTCATGGCCTTGTTATGGTTTAAGATTGTGCAAAACTTCATGGCATGCAGGTCCTTGTATTGAATGTGGGTTTTTTTCCTTTTAATTCAGGCTGGCACAGTTTGGAAGTTCCACCTTAGGATACATACACAAGTTGGGATAATTTCATCTAGATGTATTCATGCATAAATGGACATTGTGGCTCTAATGTGTGCATGGAAATAAGGGGTAATGTATATTGTAGAACTGACTGGCCTATACATTGTAAATAACATTATAGCATGTCTCCAGTAGTGTAGCAGTCCTGCTTCTATAGCTTTTCATGTAGAATATTTGCCATTATAACATTTACAGAAGTTAGTTGATCTCAAAACTTGCTTCTATTTGATCATTACAGGACTATTTATACTTTTGTACAAACATAGCTTCATGACCGTATTAAATGAGTTAGGAACACAACTGGCCATTTCTTCTCATGCGTGTAACTTAATTTTAAGTTGCTATTCTCAACATTCTTGACGTTGTTAAGTAGTTTATAAATGATAAAGTAAAGTAGATAATATATGTTCAGATTTCCACATATGCACCAACTATACTTTGTCATAGGGGCAGGAGCAAACAAGCAATATTGGTGCAGTCTAAGTTTTTTTAGAGACTTTGAATCATCAAGTATTCTTTCCATTTTCCCTTCAGAAATTAAAGGATATAAACAATAGACTTAGGTTGACTTTATCAATTCATAGGGTGTGGGAGCTATTCTGTTTGAAGCAGATAGCCTGTTTAATAAATTTCCTGCTATTTAGAAAGAATATTTGATTTGTTTTGAAATTCCCAGAAACGTGGATCTAGAGGTTTTAGTTTTATTTCTAGAAAACAGCAGTTTTGTTTACTGAAGAACAAAAACATTTTAGTTCCCAAAGATCTACCTCTCCGCTGGAAATAATTTTTATTTATTATTTATGTCTACATTAGGCACATGATTTGCAACAATGTTACTCTTCACCATCTTTTTCTCTTCTTTCCCCTGTCCCTGCTACCCACTTCAGCAGACTTACCTGTCTGCTACAGATAATTTGTAATAATGTTGTCTCTGAGGAGTTGTGCTGGTAAGGTCATAGTGGCTACCTCTGGCTACTTCTCTGTGTAGGCAGTGTTCCTTCATGATATAGTGAAGCAGTTTCTTCAAAATAGGTAACAAACTTTACAATTGGTTGATGCAAAATCCCAGTCTTCAGTAAAGTTTTAAAGTGGAAAAGTGGTTATCATTGCCCTGAATAGAACAATGCTTAGAATTTTGATATTTTTTTTTTTTCCTCTGTATTTGATGAAAGCTTGGACAAGGGTGTTAAGCAGTATGGTGTGATGGACCATGCTTTCCTGAGACACATGTCTTTATAGCACAGGATAATGTTCCACTTTTTTCTTTTCTTTCTTTTTTTTTTCTTATTCTCCCAGAAAAGAATTTCTAATGATCTGCAGTTCATCTTGAACCTTGAACTTGATTTTAGTTTAGCTCTACATGTTGGATATTACCTAACATTTTCAATGGTAGAGAAAGTTAGATCATTGAGACCAAACGCCACAGCCTTGGTGTAACCTCCTTGACTGACTGGCTGAGGTTACGAGCAATTCACAGTGGTACAGCTTCTTCTGCTGCACATGCTGGCTGCTGCAGGGGGGTCGAATGGTTACATCAACTGCCAGGAGCAAGTCCAAAGACACAAAATAGGAAGGTCTGAGGGAACATACTGGACAAAGGCTTCTGCTGAGAAACAAACATTTCTAGATATTTTGAAGTGTTGGTATACCATAGGTTCATTTTGGCCTAAGTCCATCGCAGGATCTGTAGTTCTTCCAATGTAACTGTGCTAGCACAACCAAAATGTATGCTGGGTTTTTAGAAATGTTGTTTGACATAACTCCTTAGATCCACAGCAAGCAGGGCAACAGTTCCCACATTTCCACACAAAAATCTGAGTTCAGAGAGATTAGTAGAATGCAAATATTTTAGTAAGTAAAATGTAAATGGAAAGATACATGATAGGAAATGAATAATCCTTTTTCACATAAAAATAAACCACACAGCTTTAACTAGTACAAAAGACAGTCAGAATTAGAGGAAAGAAGATGGTACTGGAAATAGCATAGATTTCACAGTTGCTTTGTAATTCTGTACAGAAGCCACACATAACACATTCCTTTCTTCTCCCCCTTCTTCTGTTGCTTTTTCTTTAACTGCATCTAGTCATAGCTATAGAGACATCAATTATTATTGTATCAAAGACTAAAATTGTAAGTGCTACATGCAACAAAATACAAATGCTTAAACAGGTTCTAGCAAAAGTTATATAGCAGGAGGGAAAGACACTCCACTGCTTTGAAGCCAGCCAAAATAGCTCATCTATGCACAGATCACTCGAAGGGCAGCAGGGGGAAAAAATACATACAGAAGATTGGCTGAACCCTTATCATTTAGAAGGTGGGAGGAATAAGTCTGTAGATTAACATTCTAGTCTGGGTTATCAGAGACTTAGCTTTGGTTCCTGAGTTATCACAGATATCCCGTAGTTAAGCAGCATAAGTAGTTTTCCTATGCCTCAGTTCCATGTCAGGCATAAATAGGGATCTCTTACAGGGCTGTTGCGGGATAAATACCTAAAGCTTGTTAAGTGCTTGGATTATTCAGTAATGAAGCTTGTCTAAGTACCTCAAAGGGCTGTTTAGGCTGGAATGTGGAGATGCTGTCTCCATGGGCCAAAGACTTTCTTAATAGTTTTCTCCGGTGTAAATTGGAAGACTGGGGAACCAACACAGCTAAGAGGATGGAAAGATCAGCAGTGTACTGAACTGCACTTGTGTCTGTCAGAAACAAGAGACACTTCTTGGCCAAAGACAGTTCTCTGGGCTGTGGCTGGACATGGCCTACGTAGAAAACAATCAAAATGCTTGGCCCAGTGAGATGCCAGGGAACAAGGGAAAGCTGCCTTATCAAATTTTCTATTGAGAGAGGAGGCAGTGGAGGAGCAACAGAAGCAAGTACTTTATAAGAGGGAGTATTTCTAGAAGTCAGACTTCTTCATGGAGGTTGGACATACAGGAACCAGAAAAAAAAAAATGGAAGAAAAATGAGGCAATAGAAAATAACAACAGAAGGATTTTTCTCTTGGTATATTATATAGCTCCACACATAACTGAGGAGTTGTAAAAGGAGAGGGAGAATATGCTGGAGAAGAGAAATGGAAGAGAGTGACAGTAGCAGCTACTGGAATAGAGATGTCAATTGATTGTATTTGACTAATGAAAAAGACTAGGGTTGTGGATGAAGTTGTACAGACAGGGGAGATCACAGAAGGATCAAAAATCAGAAGATTCAGAGTTTGCAGCTAAGAAAAACATTTTGTGTGGGAAAATTTCTGTATTAGAATAGTCAGAGGAATAATAATTATTGAAACACTTCTTTCCAGCAAAAAAAACTCTGAAAGGAATCTGACTCTGTTACCAGAGAAAAGAAGGGTGGTATAGAGATAACATAGCTTTTTCAAGGTTAAAGGCAGAGGTCATGGTGGTGTGGTAGATTCCACTAGCTTCAGTTGTCTGTATCAGGCCCCAGGAGAAGACCTCAGGCTGGCTGCATGCAATGAGCCAGGCTCTCACATGAGCAATGAAACCACGGCTTTTTTCTTAGTCAGGATAGTGAAAAGTGCATTGTAGGTAAGTGTTTGGCCATGTAGGCAACAGGTTCCTGATGTAAAAATCAGTTATGGGTGGTGGATGTGGCTTATGTGGAAAAATACTTAGGGATAACATAAGCAACAAAAGGAAAGCAGTGGGAATACTGAAGCTGTACCAGGAAGGATGAACTGGAATTTATCTAGGAAGATACCAATATTTTACAGTAGAAAATAATCTTTAGGACAAAGTGTAAGCACAGAGAGTTTCAGACTTGATTTAGAAGATGTAATATTCATAGAAGACTATCTTCAAGAATCTCAGGGATTAGAGGTTTTACTTTGTTTTATGGTTTTATTTTCTTTGCTAAGAACATGCAGTTTCATAGGGAAAAAACGAAGAACAGAGCAACATGTCATCTCATCTCACCTTCTGTAAAGCACTATATTTGGATAGGTTTGTTAGCTCAGGGTTTGTTGTTTTTTTTTTTTTTTTTATTTGTTTGAGGGGCTGAGCAGCAAACAGAATATAATTTTCTCCTGTTTAGTCACAACAGTAAAAAAAATGAGCAATTTGGTGTTTAGCTGTCAGGTCTATGTACTGTTCCTTACAAACCTTGTTTAATAAGAATTTAAGTAAATAAAAATGAAGTATTGAAAGCATAAAGCATCTGGAACATTTTAAAGATGCACTGAAATATAATGTGATTAATTTCTGTTATGCTAATTATACCTATTATGAGTTGAAATGGATTCCACTTTGCAGCCATTGTTATGTAACTTGTGGCTTTGCAGTTCTTTGAAATACAGTTTTCTATTCATGTGGTGTTTTAAAAAATGTTACAAGACAAATTACAAAGCTCAACTGAAATAATGCCAAAAATCTTAAACAAGTTATTCTACTAGGTAAATAACTAGTGTAATGCATACTGCTTTTCTGTTTTAATCAAAAAGAAATGGTAATGTAATGAGCAGGGGCTGAGCAAGATGCGGGGTTTTTTCTGTTTTATGATTTAATGGAGTTGCTCTGCACCTACAGTGAGGTATCTAAGATCAGTTTGTTAGCTATTGCTCCTGTGCAGCATTGTGTATTCCACAGTGCATCCAGCTTTATGCTGCATGGATTCTAAGTGCAGAGCATCACTGCGTTTGAATGCTCTGGCATATAAAACAGTTCATAGCAGGGGCCAGTGTCATGGTAATTTTTTTTAAAAACAACAGCATTCACAGTCACTCAGCAAAATAGAAGGTGAAGCACCCTGTTGTACTTGTCCCTACCTGTGGGTCTGGAAGAGGTATGTAGGGTGTCTTTGCCTATTGCAAGCCTTCAGATGTGGATGCGGGATTTGATCTCCACAAGAAGACACTTTGGACCCTGGCAACAAAGCTGCAGGGAGCAACAGAGAGGCAGAAATCTGCTTTTTGCCTATTAAAGGGAAATAAAGAGGCTTCTTGGGTGATTCCCAGCATGATGACCTGGCTGTAGATCTGCTCCAGGTGCCTCACATAGTAGTTGTCATGGGGAGTGAGCTGCAGGGGATGGTGGCTGTGTGGGCATTGTGGATGTGCCTTCTGATCCTCCTCCAGATGCAGTGGAGCTTTTACTTCTCTCTTTTTCCACTGTAATGGTCAGAGCCATTAAATAATATAATCCCTAATCAATCCTATTTTAAGTATTTTAGGAGAAAAAAGACTTTTACTTTAAAAACTTTGTCCTTTTTTAGCAGTGAGTGAAACTACTATGAACAAAATGAAAATAGTTATGTAAGTATTGTTTTGATACATTGGCCGTTACTTTGATATTGTTGTAGGGGTCTGACTGCAACTAGCAGAGCCAATATTTGAGTCTAATTTCACCCCTAATTTGAGAACTGAACTCGAAGCCTTACAAAGTAGAATAAAACTTGCTGTAGGGAGAGGTGTTAAGTTCTCACCCCAAAATCAGTCAATATTTGCAAGAACCTTGAAGTTAATTTAATAAAGTGTTTGTTTTATTTTCTGTGTTACATTTCTGAGACAAAACTGTCCACAAAATAAAAATTACAAAAAAATAATAAAAATTCTACATCAAGAAATTCCCTCTAGTTTGTGTTTGTTCATGCAAACACTTGAGAAAGAAAGAAAGTTTGGTTATAGTTGTACTTATGTACATGAAATGCAGAAAACACCATGAACACCTTTTCCCTCCTCAAAAATCTCCAGTTAGTTTTAGTGGTGTCTGAGGTACTAGTAGATAACTTCTTCAGGACTTCTTTTCAGTGTTTTCTGAATAACTCTGCTCAGCTTGAAATATGCATGGTAAAAGGAATTTTTTAAAATATTGGAGTCCAAAGAACTCCCAACATTTTCAATAAAATTTAGAGGATTCTGTTGGCTGTTTATGCATGCATTTTTTACTTACCATCTGCAATATTAGTACTCTTTTCCTCCTGAAATATATACTTTTGGTTTTGAAAAACACATGATTTTGAGTTAACACTTTTTTAGCTTGCTTTACACTGTCAAATTCTGTGCCAAATAATAGAACTTTCATTTTGTTTTAGCTGCATAATGGGGTCATTTTACAAACATGCTGTCATTCCATTGTGAGGGTAGGAGTGTGTGCTGCTGAGCAGTGCAAGCTCTTGCATGTTTGTTGCATTACTTCTATTGTAAACAGTGTAAGTAAGTCTACCAGAGCTTTGCTCACTGAGTGAGAGGAATCAGTTTAGATAGGACTTCAGTGTTGGGGTGGCAGGGGTCTCTCCTAGACACTCAGGTGCTGCCACAGTGAAGACTATCTTTACAGCCACCTAGCTGGAGTCTGCTTTCACTGCTGGTAGCATTCAGCTCCAGCCCTGCCACAGTCATTGCAAGGACTAAACATCCTCCACTTTATTCAGCCGTGTTTCCATTTTATGGAATGCCTCCCAGGAGGTCTGAATTGGAGAAACCACTGTCTCTGCCTTGTGTCACTGCATGTTGTGTAGAGCCATCAGTGTCCTAGGAATATTGGGGTTGCCCTGGGAACCCTTGTTTGGCTCAACTGGTTGCTTTCTAGGAAAGTGTTAGGGATAAAGACATAAAAAAAAAAAAAATCTCTGTCCCCCATCCCCTCCAAGAGTGATGATGTACTATGATATATCTGAATCCACCTGGATAACAGAAACCTGATTCCAAGCCAGAGAGCTGTGGGTAACTGACACAGTGGTAAAAACAGGTGCATGCTGGAAGGCAGGAGTTTGCGGCTTTCAAAACTCCCTGGACACATTCATTGTTGTGTCTACAACCAGCCAAGTATTTAGCTGGTGTAAGAAGATGTATGAAGCCCATCGCAGCATTTTACTTAAAAAGGCCATAAAACCACTGTGCAATGAAATCTATGCTGGCCTGAAATGCCTTGATGCTATCAGAAAGCCATTCTGCTGTGATTCTCTGTCCCCCCAACTTTTCCAGTGTCCCTTACACAAGTGTATAGACTGATAGGTTTCTTTTATCTGTCAACTTTACATTATTAGCTGGAAGATTTACAGTGCCATTTTTTATTACTTATAATAAAAATAAATAATTTAAAATTTAATTTATATTATATATAATTAAAATTAAATGTTATATAATAAAAATATATAATAAATAAATGTAATTATTATATATAATGAACAATAAACAAAGTTAATAATAATAACATGATTTTTAGTACTTAAAAAAATCCTTAATTTAATTAGGCAGTGCCTATTTCTGTTGGCCCTCAGTTCTTTCTTCTTTTCCTTTTTTTCACAGAAATGGTTGTGGGATTGGAGGTAAGACATTCAGGCATTAAAATGTACATTCCAACATTATTTGTGCTGACCTGACTAACATCTACAGGACTAGTGTCAGAAAAGCCAGTTTAATTACCTACAAACATCCAAGAGCTATGGACAAGCACCCCAGTCTGTTGCTTGTAGCTATTGATAGGGCTAACTCTCACTAACTGAGTGTTGCAAAATAAAGATCCCCCAGAAGCCCAGTTAATGGCATCTTTGTTCCTAACCTGTGACTTTGTACAAGCCCTAATACTTCAGGTTTTAAAAATTAATAATGTGGAGCTGAAGTGAAAATAATACTTTGGAAGTGGGATGAAACAAACTCTTCCCTTTTCATCTTTCCCCAATGACTTGCAGGCAAACAAAACCCCAGGCAACTTCCGAACTTCCATAATTGCATTGAATTCCTTGTTAATTGGGCTTTTTTCTTGCTATTGAATTCTTTCTTGAATAATGCCTGCTTTATAAAGATTTGTGTGCAGTCAATAAACGTAGAGATTTAATACGATGGAGGCTGTGGCTCTGTATAAAGATATTTAGCCCTTAACTCCCATTGAAATCAATACCTTTGCAAATCTCGCTATAAGTGACTTAAAATTAATACACATAAAATAGGATTACTATTAAATGTTTAAAGGATAAAAAGATAATAACAACACTGTTCTCTGAAAAGTGACTGTAAAAATTGTATTTTTAGAGTTGCATGACAATTGTCTTCGGACCTTGATGCTTTTTATATTATATCATGTGTGCTTAGTTTGAAAATAAGAAGTTGGTGACTCTGTCTGCAGACTCTGCAAACTAGAAAGGAAACTTGTTTCATTTCCTGCTTGAACTTTGTCACAGCAAAAAAGTCCTGTCTTCCCCCATAAGACTCTTCATGATGCCTGTTCCTCCATTGAGAGTGAGGGTAAGAGTTTGTTTGTGATTCACTGGAAGTTAAAAGAATTCAAGTTACTTTCTTTTAGGAATACAGAGATAAGTGGGCTAAGGAGTGGTGACCAATATTATTTTTCTGAAAGAGGCTGTGGCAATACTAATGAAGCAAGCAGAGCTGCTGATCCAAAATATGTCTTTTTTTTTCCCAGAGCAGAGTCATATGTTCAGAGCTTTTGGCTGATACAAAATTGCTGGCAGCAATGCCTTGTATCAGCAGGGATGGGTGTCCATCACAGCTTTGAGATGTGGCCAAGATAAGCAAATTGCATCCGGCCTGTCATTAACCCACTTACTCTTGCTAGTTTTCATGCATATCATGTTGTTACTCAAAGGCTACCCAAAAGTCTAACAGGAAAAGATAGTTTGCTCTCCAATGTTAAACAAATGTAATCATCAGGACCAACTCTGGTGTGCTTGGTTCTGCAATCTAACCATGAGTGATGGAGGATGGTGGGATATAACTGGTGCAGCTGGAATTCAAATCCAAAGCTTAATTTACAATACTGTCAGGAGAAGGTAGATGAACAGTCATTGGTGAGACCATTGACTTCAAGTGCACAAAGTGGTAGTCTTTCTCAGACAAACATGGATTTAGTTAAACACAGAGAGACAGATATCCTCCTGAATTTCTTGCTTTTTGTCGAATTGATTGCATAGTGGTATGGGTTCTGATTATGTTTTCTGTTTTTTGTTTGTTCTTCTTTGCTAGTAAAACTCATTCCACTTCTGTGTAGAACCTCAGAATAAAGGATCTTGTACAGCACATCTTACAAACACACAATGACTACTGTTCAGTTTATCCTTTATCCTATCATCACTCATCTTTTCACTGTATTTGCATTTGCTCAAACTCTCTGGCTGTTAAACTGCTGAAAACTTCCCTGCTATTAGATCTGAGCAGAGAAACTGTTCTATCTAGTGACCTGCACAGTTGCAGCAGTCCAGTGGTGCAAACCCAGCAACAGGACTGTAGTTTGGACTAGGAAGATAACTCCCATGTTTCTGAAATGGGATAGGTGTTCTCAAGTCACAAACACGCAGGTGGCTAAGGAAGTGGTGAGGATATGACTGTTTCGGCTCGAAATTTCTTGACCCAAGTTCCAGTTTTTAAATTGAGATGAACTAGCCTGGCTACACGAGAAAGATGTTAATGTAACCAAGAGGAAACTGTATTTTATTAGCAGCATACGCTCTAGGGTTTGCTGATAACTGGTGTGATGTCACAGGTTTTGTAGTTTGTCTGTACCCTTCCTCTTTGCTGTTTGTTGTTTCATTCCAAATTTCTCAGCATTATGGTCACTGGCTTCCCTTTTAATGAAAAATGCGAGGCACATTGCCAAGTAATCATATATGGACTGATGTTCCATATGCCAGAAAGTGCTGTCGCAGGTGCATGGAAGAGAGGTAATAGAACTGTCTTTCTGTGTTATCATAGTCTTTTTAAAGAGTCTTTCATTGACATCACATGACACTTCCCATTGTAAGACTTCATTTTCAGAATCTAAGATTGAAACTATGCTTCTTTAGTCAGTTTTCTTGCCATCAACAAGTATTTAGTAAAACACTAGCCAATGACCCTTCTGTCGTATGGGTTTGTGACAAGGATGGTATGCTGTCAGCTATTCCCCGATCTTAAGGAGTGCTATCTACATGTTCCAGCACTGGAACTGGTGGTTGTGGTCGGCATCTATCATACTTCCTAAAGGAATTTCTGAAGATTTTATGCATTCCAACACCTTGAAGAGATATTTACTTATCAAGAAAATCTGTGTTGTAACATTATTGAAATGGTAAAATGGTAAAGTCAAACAGTACTAGTACGGCTTGTACAACTTGATGTAACCATCCTCTGCAAATGCACTGTGGGAATCTTTCCTCACTTGGTAACACACTTCTTTTTCATACTGTCCTCGATCTAGACAGTGGGTGGATAGGCCATCTCTGAGGGTGAATTTTGTTTGTAGTAAAGGAGAGTCTTGTTCAGAAACAGAAAAGGGAAACTATCTGGTGCCTGAGACCACCTCAGGACAAGAAAAAGGAGTCTCATGACAAAGTTGATTAAAGCCCTGGAAAATAAAATTCAGCCCTCTGATTTACTGTAGAGCTCACACATCAAGGTGTGAAGTTCATTACATCAAGTTTTTAGAGACGGTCTGCAGTTATGCGTTCCCCATTTTTGTAACCTGTTTGTCACTTGATCTCTTAGCACCAGGGAACTCATGTTATTCCTCCGAAGGGGTTTGCTGAACATGAGTTGCTCAGTGTTTGCAGCAAAGTCAAAGCAATCATGATTAGAGTGTATGGGCATAGCAAAATGCTGTGGTTTTTCTATCAGGATTTGAATACTACTCCATGAATGTCTCTCTAGTCCACATGTTAAGCAATGAAATTAACACAAAGTATTAATGCTTGAACTTTTTGAATGTCTGTTGGTACAAAGAATGAAGAGGAGTTCACATGGAAGAATACTGTTTGACTAAGCAGTTAGCAACTGTAGCATATTCCATATTCATTGAAGAAATTAAAAGTTGCACATGCAGGCTAACATTTGACATTTTCCGATATTTGTATTAATTGCATTACATTATGTGTTTCTGATGTTTGTGTTAATCACATTAATAATAATTTCATACTGTATTTATGTGAAATGTTATAAATGAACTCTGTGTATTCACATGCCCTGAAGGACATTTGAGAAATACGTGCTCTTTTTTTTTTTTTTTCTTAACCAAATGGACATATTATGAGTATAAGGAAATAATGATAGGTGTACATTAGTATTTGAATAAAAAGACACAAAAGTTGATACCAACCATATAACAGATATCTTTAATCCTTTTTGAATAGAATGGTATAGTATCTCTGTTGCTTTTAGTACTATAGTTTATAAATACAGTTTTGCTGCAGTGAGAACTCTTTGGGAAGACAGTGACCCAAGAGATTTTAGGAAGCGTTTTGTTTAGTATGATTTTTCTGCTTGCAGTTCCATACATTAGTAACCAGTTGTTACTAATGTATCATCAAAAATACACGAGAGAAATAAAGTATAATTAAACTTTTTTTTCTCTCTTTTTTACAGGTTTCTTTTACAACGTATTCTGCTCAGGCCAGTGAAGTTTGTTTAGCTGACCCGGTAAGCAAATATGCATAGTCACAGGTTTTTTGTGAAAATGTTTTCCACACATGAGGCAACTAATTCTGAGAGATCAATGTTCTGCATTGTTGGATCAAATTTTTAAAATCTATTATAAATATGTTCAAAATGCTGCTGTCAGTTTCTAATTTTAAAAATGTGTTGAAATTTCCAGAGTTCTATACTCTTTAATTAGAAAAGTTTCTTTTCCAGATGTGCTTAATTTTATTATTTCCCTCCCTTCTTCTTTTCTCTTGTTGTCCTAGTTTCCTCAGCCTTTGCATTAATATTTGTATTTTTTCAAAGCTTTACAAATTGAGCTTTTATTCACTGAGTGCTATCAGTCTCGCTCTACCTACCATGATATCAGCATTGCAAACAGGATTGTTTGATGAGAACTCCAAAGATGGTATTTTAACACCACAGGAATGTCACAGCAACACTTGAGTGGCTGATGGGAAATGGAGATAGTTTTGGAAATCATAAATACCATTTCTGTAGATCTGAAATGAATGAAAATAAATTGTGAAAAGAATGAAATTGCAGTTAATTATCTGGTTTGCTGGGCATCAAAAAATCAAGGCGAAGCACCAGTTTACACTCTTACAGTGCTTAGGTTGGCAGGCTGGGTTGTATGTTTTACCTGTGGAATTCCAGTTTAATCAGCTGGTGTTTTATGCTGTACCTACAGTTTGCAGAAAACACCTTTTTGGCCATCTCTTCTATTGTTATGGGTTTTAATGAGGGAGTTGGGCAATATAATTTGCATGCAGTAGAGCTTTAATATTGCCTACACCCAATTCAGTCGGTTTTTGATGCTTCTTATAGAGTGATGTGATAACTTGGTGGGAGAGAAAAGGGTGGACTAAATGAATTAAAGATACTATTTCATATGGAATGTTTTGTTCATGGTATACAGATATGATTTGCCTTAAATTTGAAGTTCCTGTGCTTTTCAATTGAACCCATCTTAGACCTGGTTAAAATAACTAAATACAGACAGAACAGTAAACGAGAACATAGAGTTCTTATGTAGGTCCTTCTTTTATGTTGAAATGTTCCATAGCTCTAACACTTTATCAGTACTGTTAACCTTATCTTTATTTTAGATGACATGGTCTCTAATCATCTTCTCATCATTCTAACTTCTTATCATTGGGGTTTTCCTTGGTGCCGCCAACACCTGGAAAGCTTTCTCGATCTCATTTCACCAAGGAGCAATTTCTACCCTTTGGATCTTCTGAAAATTGGTTTCAAACCCATTATTTCCAATACGTTTATTTCCTTTAAAAAATTGAGGTAGACTTCAGCTAGTGCTGTCTTTTGGGTTTCCCTTGTCTGATATTTCTGGATTTTGATTGCAAAATAGACTGCAAACAGACTTGCAAGCAGGGAGGGAAATCTTTGATTAAAAATCACCTAGTGATTTCAAATGTTAATCTTGAGGAGTTCTCAAAAACATTTCTTATGAAAACGTTGGTGACAAGGGGCAAATGCTCAAGGAACGAAATTTCCTTCACCCCACCCCCCTACCCCCACCCCCAACTCTGGGCCTTCTTTCTTTGGATCTTGAATATGTCCAAATTAATCATTCTTCCAAGGTTCATTATTCAGGCTTGAATATTTTTTTTTAATTTTAGTATTCAAAACATTACAAGATACAATTATCAATAATATATAAATCTGTTAATAATATATTTTAACAGCTCTAGCAAAAGGATCTCTGTTGACTATCTCTATTCCTCTTCTTATATCAAGGTGTCTCCTGAAGAGCTTGTTATGTCACTTCCCTTTCAGATATAAACTGTAATGAAACTGTAATGCTTAGACTGATTTGGAATAATAACTGGCTTATTCATCAATATGAGAAATTTGAGAAGATAAATCATTGTAGCTCAAATAAATTTAATTTAATTTTTCAACAGTCTTTTTTTCTTTAATATCATTAATAACTTTACTGAAACAAAAATCAATAAAATTCAGCAAGATTTCCACAAAACTTTCTTTAACAGAGCAAATAGTTTTGTTTTATTAAAAGAATGAAGTCAAATTCATCTGATCATCTAGATTGCATTTTTAGTGAATAAACTATTTTCTCCCATCTCCTTCCTATACTGTCCATACCCTCTTACTCCAGCCCCCCACTCCCAAAGATTGCCTAGTCTGTGTTTCTGGATAAAATGTATCTGTCTGCCAATGACATATTTTAAGAAAACCAGTCCAAAGGCCAGGCTTAGGCCTGGATCTGACCCCCAAAAGGAGTTTCATAGTTACAAACTGTTTACTCTCCTTCCTGGCTTCATTTATGGGCTTTTTTATCCTTAATGGTGATGATCGTAGCCTTCATAAAGTAGGAAAAATGAGCTAAAGTACACTCTTCTGCTGCATCGACATAATGTCTTTGTATGTATCCTGCACATTTCTTAGAATTAATTGGATGCTGGCTTATAACATGTCTGCTATGAGGGAAGGGTTTTGGCTGTATACAGGTGATGGTAAGCAGATCAGCATGGACGACTGTGCTGATTCTTTCTACTGGTAATGAAATGCGAGCTGATTTGGCACCTTTCACCTCTCTATGTACTTAAAACATGAATCAATGTGTTTTCAAGATTATTCATGTTTGTGATGACCCCCCTGTTCTGTTGGTGTTTGTGGGGAAGGATGTTGTGAGCCTGAATGATTGCCTACTGACTGAGGCTTTGGGTTGCTATTGCAATATTGTGCAGTAATGGTGTTTTCTGCAGATAATGGTCAACAACAATTCTTACAATAATTAGCTTTTTCACAAAAAGCTGTATTTTAAAGTTTGCAAACCTACTGGTATTCTCAGAGGCACTGAAAGCCTACTAAAAGTATGAGTCAGTTATTAATACACAATTTCCATACAGTACACAGATTGTGGACCAGATATTTTCTATATGGACATAGAAAATGCAACATAAAAATAATAATTTCTCATTCTTTCATTTTAAATCTACATTTCATGCACTCTTGAGCTACTGGTGGTACCTTATATTTTCATTACAAGGAGTCAATCTGAGGTCTCTATGAAATATAAAGAGCTCTAAATAGCTATCTTGGGAGAAAAAATCTTTAAGGTATATGCCAGAAGAGCTCTGGTAACTGTCATGAAAATTAATTCAGAAGTTTTTTGTACTCCAGAAGTGCTTGAGCCTCTTTGAAATGTTCAGAAATTTTAGCAAGTTAGGACTATTCTAGCACACCAAGTTACTGGCAGAGGCAGTGCATTATAAGGAATAGTCATTGCGAGTGAAAATTGGATTCACAGTTTTCACACAGGAACTCTGGTTGCCAGTGTTGTGCTTGAACAAAACCACAGGATTCAGCTAATGACTCGTCGCTCAGGTTTCAGATACGTACAGAGATCTCTTCACAAACTATAAACCAAAAGGTACACAAGCTAGAATAAAATAAATCAATCACTATATATTAATTGCATTTCACTTAAACTTTCTTGAAGCACCTGGTCCTGCCTCTCTCAGAGACCTCATACTGGATGTACTGGCCTTGGGTTTCATCCCACGTGGCAGTTCCTATATTATTCTTATTTTGAAGTCCTGTATGGTATAAAAATGTGTGCTTGTTTCTGTGCATAGGGGTGAGTTTCGTACAGAATCAATACAGATGAAATCTTTTCAGTTTGCCTCTGAATAACTAACAACCAGAAGAAAAACAAAAGCAGATTCTTGACTAATTGTTAGGGGTTGCATGCATCCATACTCAGAATTCCATGTATCTCTGAGTGAGTGCAAAATGTTCTTTAAAAGGCAGTGTTGTTATTAGAAGAATGCAATTTAATGCATGTGCTAATAGTTTTCACTATTGAAAATAATTTATTTCAGAGATATTTCTCATAATGCCTAGCAGTAAATAATTGCTCTTCTGGGCCCTTTCTGTTAATCAATGATAAAATTATATGAATATGTACATTTTGAGAGAGGCCTTAAATGAAGCCATTCGTTCGAAAGGACTTTTTTTCAGCTTGGGTGTGCAAGACTATGAAGGAGTTTAGTACAAGTAATTATAAAAATATTGCTTGTGAATCTCAGTGTAACTAATGCCATTTTGGTTTGTTAAGAGGGTATTTCCTTTCAGTTTATGTCAGTAATGGAAGCCTGTAGAGCACCCATTAACTTTGTCTATAAATTTTCATTTGCCGTATTTTTATTTAACTAGTCCTAAATTCATTGCCATTTTCCCTTCTTGTGTAGTAATAGCTACTAGTCAGCTATGCTAAATCCTGTGGATCACTTGGATGGTAGATCTCTCCAAGGTTTTTACTACTCTGGACTGACTTTCTTCAGTGTTATAGCACATATATCTGCTTTTTCCCAGCAGGAGGTTATCATCAGAAATAATCCCTCACTTTGATCACACATTTTGTGCACGCTGGTTCAGATTCTGCACCCACACAGTTAAACACAACCTTAGTAATGGTGGATCAAGCCCTTCCTATGCAGATCTCACCTTGGTAAAGGGAGTAGCTGCTGATGGAGAATAAAAGCTCTGTGTGCTAGTCATTGAGAGACAATTAGAGAAGGGAAATCGAGCCTTCATTAGTGGATCAGGACTGTGGTCCCAGCCAACTGTCTATATTCAAGTCAAGATCCAAACCCCTGTCTCCCTTCAACTAGCTCTGCCACTAAGCATTCTCTTTGTCTTTATTACAGGAAAATAAGGGGGTTTTGTGATCTTTTGAAATTAAATACAAACCTTGGAACAATAGGTTCTAATGTGTGTGGAATATACAGCATCTCTGCGCTATGTCTGTAGACCTAGGAAAGTCTAATCATATAAGAGCCTCAAGGTAAATAATGAATTAAAATATTTTTAATACTCTTTGTGCAAAGCTTATATACTAAGTTGCCAGCACATATATATATATATATATATGTATATGTATGTATATGCTCCAGTTTTGAAGCTACATTCAGACAGAGAAAGGTCTTGTTTTCAGACAATACAGATTTTGACAGATCTTCGTACAAGCATAGGAGGCCATTTGCAAGGTCAAGCTCTCAGCAAACTGGGTAATTCTTTACTTCTGCCATCCATCTTGCAAAATTTGATAATTTTATTAATGCTTCAGCTGTTGGATATGAGTATGAAAGAACTCCTCCTTTCACGCTCTCTTTAACTTTGTAGCCTTAGTAGTTACAGAGGACATTTTCAAAGACTTATTCTAACTTCAGACTCTTGGGTATTTCTGAGAGTGTTTTGAAAGCAAGAATATCCAAGACTCAAAAGTAAGAACAAAGTCCTTTTTTTCTTCCTTAAATCTCATCATTTATGCAATATTATTATGATTTTTACAAGGAGAAGGAAGCCTGAAAAAAATAGTTTCATGCCTAATTATTCTAAATTTAAACAATATTAAAGCAAGTATTTAAGGCAATTGCCTATTATGCCTTCATTCTTCATTCTACACTTTCTTGTCTTCATAAGGAAACACCAAATAAAACCTAAATTACCAGTCACCTGAAGTAGACTATGTGAGCATTTCAGATGAAACACCTCACCAGTTTGATTCTGTAGAGCTTCAAATTTACTTTTAAAAATTGGTCAGATATGTAAGGATAGGATAGTGTATGTAAAATATTTTTTTTTTCTCAAATACCTCCAGACAGTAGTATGTCAGAAGTTACAGGAGTGGTGAACTACAAGCCTCATCTTGGAACAGTAGAGCTGGGACTATTGTGGCTTTGGCATTTTCTCAAAATTAATAACTGCATGAGATACTAACTTATTTCGTGTTTTACAGTATCTTAAAAGCTGTCGTATGTCCAAAGGCTTAGTTTTAAATAGTTTTTCCTGGAACATTTAAGGGAGATTTCATATATAAATATACCAGCAGTATTATTTTGTAGTTTGAGCTGGTATCTTCAGGAAGTTATTTTTATTACTGTGTCTTTTATGTCTGAAGTTACTTGGTTAATTTTCCTAATATATAGCAACAATGAACAGCTGGTCTACAATTGTCTTGTGATTTCTCAACAGTTTCATTTTTCTAACCCTCTCCGGGGATAGTTTTTACACAGTATTGACAACCTTGTTTTCTGATCTTGGAATGCAACTAAGCAAATAATCAGGAATTAAAATGTAGAAAGGATGAGGAGGAAAGGTTTGCTAAAAATGAGTTAAAGTATTTTCCAATCTTTTTACAACTTCCCTGCTGGAAACACCGGCAGCTATGATAAATTAAAGAAGTTAAATTATAGAGTTTTGTGTACTGACTCTGTTCTGAGACAGTAATATGTTTTAATCTTTTGTATCCTATTATCTCATGATGGTTTTAAAATGAAGCAAAACAAAAAAGCTTTTTAGCAAGCACATCTATTTCTTCCTGAATAGAAACTACACTGTAAGGAAATCACGTTCTAAGGAAGTTACTTATGTTACAAAATGAAACATAAGAGAGCTAGGAAATGGCAGATTTACAGATCTAAATCTGTTCCCCATGTATCAGTCTGAAGACTGAATGTGGCAGGGTCCTGCTAGAAAATTATGGTGCCTGAATGCATACTCCTAGATATAACTTCATCTCCTTGAGACTCAGTGATTGTAATGTTTTCTTCATGCTTTTAAGGGTAAACAGAATACAAAACTATTGCAAGGTGTTGTTCTTTTTGGTGGTGTCTCATGTAGTCAAGGAAAACATCATGTATTTGTCAGCCTGGGCTCACAGGATCTGTAGTGTAATTCCTGCTTTCCACTGCAGATGGGCATCAAAGTAATTTCCAAAATGCCACCATCTAATAGAAAAGACTTTGCTTGCATCGATAACAAGACCGGACGCGTACAGCTTTGTGGTTTCTTTGGTCTATTGCTATTGAATAAGAAGCATAATCGTTTAAAAAAAAAGAAAAAAAATTACAGCCAACATTTGATGAGTATCTAATGGTGTACTTCTCAGGGAAGAGTGGGGAGTGCAGAATGGAAGAGGTAAAAAATGTGCCAGGAAGTATATGACACCAAGGATTAAGGGCATATACGGAGTATATGCTTGGCTTCGTAATTCTTCATCACTGAGGGTTTTTGTTTGTTTTTAAATTCCTCAGTCCTATTTCTAAATTGTTCTGTACAACTTTCTTTCTCAGCTGTTTGCAGGCTGTTCATGGACTATTAGTATGTATGTATTTACGTATAGACTTCTAGTACATACGTAACAGGCATTATCCAGAGGAAGAAGAATAACTTAAGAAAGAACATATATGGGGAAAGGATGAAGGGTGCCTTGGAGCACCCTTTCATGTTGCAGGACACAGTTTCCTAGAGCAGGATTTGTTTGGGGGCTTTCAGGTTTTCTCCACAAACTGATGTTTCTTCATGTCTGTCTGGGTTGTCTTGCTTTCAAGCCAATTCCTCAATTGAGACTTCAAATATCTATGATAGAGAGATGCAAGTATGCTAGATTGGGCCCATTGAATGTACAGATGCCAGACTTATTGGAAGTGACACTGTAAAATTTATATGTACACATTGCAATCTGAAGGATAATATTATGCAAATATTCCTAACCATGACACATTAAAAGGTAGTTACATTTTATACACATCCATTAATATTTTCCCTTGAATATCAAGTACTTCTTCCCACCTGCCATCTCTTCCATGTTTTCACTTGCTATGATGGTTAGGTGTCATAAAGCTGTCATAACGCTGTGACTAGGCTTTTTGGTTAGTGGAGCCTTGCATAATCTGCATTTATATTGTGCTCAACATTTTTTAAACAGATTACACATTTCAAGCTGAACTAAAAAGATATATTTTTAATAAGTATTCTTCCTTTGGGGCAGATTCTGAATTGCTTTTGCTTTTTCTAGCATACAGCATTACTAAGTTTTGCCCCTAAGCAGTATATTAAAAAAAGGCTTAATTGCTCATACTGAGTCCTGCTTACACTCCCACTTCAGACCTACATTTATGCATATGATGGTATCACTCACTTTAGCAAAGAGGTAGTGATTCTAGGTGCTCACGCTTTGATGGTGGTGATACTTAGCTCACAAGTCATCTAAGCCACCATTTTAGTAGCACTGTTAAACAAGAATGGTAGATTTCTTCCTCCTTGGAATTTTACCACCTAGTTAGTTCATACTCCCATAAGCACTTGCAGTGCATTTATAAAAATTTAGCTCTGCTGTTTCAAATTGAAAAAAAGTAGCCACAGTAATTAAAAAAAAAAAAGTGTCAAGCATAGTTAGGCCATACCCTTCTATACCCCCCGCCCTGCCTGTCTCACACAAATACTGTACTTTCTGTTCATCTCTGTGAACATTTTCAGTTTCTGGATTTAAATGCCAGAATTCCACACTTGACAACTAAGTGAGCAGATGAATTGCCAGTCTATAAACAGTCACAGCTCTTGTTGAATCTTGGTAACATTTGAAAGTCAGTAATTTGTTTTTTCTGATCATGGCTGTCCATTAATGCCATTGTACCTATGCCCTTAAGTACTATGATTTCTTTTCACCCACTTAAAAAAGTAATTGAAAAAAACCCTTTTTTTAAGAAAGCCTTTGGCAGGTTTGTTTCTTCTTGGTTAGATGGTGCAGAGGCTTGGTGATGTCTTTAGAGGGAAGCAGCTACATATTTTGGTTTTGAGTCTTACTGAAGATTTGAAAACACGTTCCTATTATCTATTACCTACCTTGCCATTTTGGTGAGCAGCAACAGGAAAGCCATGATCTCCATGAGCATCTCTTAGCTGCAAAGTGTAGGAGAGCCACATGAGGAGCCATATGTTTAACATGCTTCACCAAACAGTTCCCTCTTCTCCTGCTATCCTTCACAAGGCCTGAGCACCAGTTGCAAATTTTACCAGTGAAGGTACTTATTCATACAAGTAGTCTCATTACTTTCATAAGTATAAATTAAGAGTTTGTTTTATTGTGAAGTACTATGTATTATTCTTCATGTTCTATTCACATGTACAGAAACCATCACTCTAGGTTACAATTAATGTGCATTCATTTAGACAAACCATATAAAAACAATTCTAGTTTAAGAAGTTTAAAAAGTTTAAAATTGACAAAAGGTATTGAATTAGGGAATCTACTGGCAGTGACAGTCAGAAGTGTTTCTTGGAGACTTAATAAATCAAGCAGTAAGCTTGGCTATAAGCCTGTATGTATAATGCATGTAGTTGTAATGGCAACGTTATGAAAATATCATTAGCAACATTATAGTTAGGCATGTTAACATCTGCAGTTTAAATAGGATCAATATCTTCTTACTCACTTGAAATGATTGAATTTTATCTCTAAAATGAACAAGATTTATTTTACAAAGCATTGCATGTTCTAATGTTTCTCCATCCAAATTTGTTGCAAATGTCCTGCTCATGATCCTGCTCCTTCTTCTAGAAGAAAAAAAAAAAAAAAAAATCACAAGCTACACTGGGAAAAGCACAGTTCTGAATAAAGGCAAATAAAATTATTATTTTACAAGAAATTATACAATACTTGTATAAGATTATTTCATTTATGTAAAAAATGTAGTAAAATTATACATGTAGGATATAGATAAAAGATTATTACTCATAATAAAATTTTATCATCTGATATCTTGATTCAGCAAAATGAAATTTTTTTTTATTATACATCTGCTGAGGTTTCCATGTTTGTACTCCAGTTAGGAAATAGGACTCTTTAGGCACTGATACCAGAAGTTAAAAATTTCTAGAAATCTTGACAATTGAGTACATTTGACATTTTGAAGAGAGAACAGCAAAAAAGAGTAAGAAACTATTTAGATTAGATTGTATTCCAACAGGAAAAAGTAAACTGAATTAAGAAGGAGCAAGTGAATGGGTCTAATCCAAATAAAATATTTTAGTGATGAGAAATTATGAAATACGATGTGGATTATATTTTTTTTCTACACACAGCATTTTATCAGTAACAAGGAGATTAATTAAACCTTACAATGAACTAAACATCAGGTATCTGTGTGGTTAAGTATTTGAATGACAATTAAATATTCCTAGAAATTGTACATTATCAGTATAATAGACCTGATTATACAGAGTAAAAGAATTCATGTCAACCATGCTGTCATTTAAATAGTACATCATAGATGTACCCCTGGGAAATAAGTTCCCTCAAAGCATAGAAATCCAAATTGGTAGAGAAGATAAAAAATGAACAATGGAAATACTTTATTCCATATAGGTTATTATAATGTTCTTATCATCATAATATCTGATTACTTACTGGTGGTGCATTAAACTATGGGATTAGCATCGGTTGCTTAGTGCTCTGCTATTACATGATGATTCCTGTAGAGCTGGGGAAAGGTGGAGTAGGGAACGTGTGAAAACTTGCTTAAATGTTAACAAATTCTGCATGTGAAAATGTTAAATAAAAGAGGAAGAAAGAACCTTAATGATGAAAATTATATCCAATTAGGTGGAAGAGAACATATTTACATGTCTTGGCTAACATAGCAGACTTTTGGAAGTTAGGGCTAGTAAGGGTTGCCATTTGATTCATGAAGGTTGATATCTATTTCCAGAGTAGTTCAGAAATGTCTGACAGACTGCTAAAAGGTGTAACAACCTATAAAAAAGACCAGAATTTCTGAATATTGGATTTTAATCAATCCAGTCTTAAACTTAGAAAGGAACAAAGTTTCCAAAATATAGCATCTTCATAGCTCTTCCTTGACATTATTCCCAGGGCAGAAGGTGTTTTTACCTCCCTTTGGTAAATCTTGCTGTGTCTAACAAGGGTTGCTGGTACCTGGGCAACCTGTGACCTTGTGTTCTAACTAAGCAATGCTGGGGAAATACCTAGAAAACCTACATTCAGAATATACTCAAAGTGAGTATTAAAAGGAGAATAGGCAAATGCCATTAAGCTAAAAAGTAAAACTGTGTTCAGCACACAGGAAAAGCAAGAAGTTGAAAATATATAAACTTTCAGGGACTGAGGCAACTCTAAAAATAATGAAATACAAACTAGAAAACTATGGAGTAAAATAATATCAAAGAACAATTGAAGAGACTCTTTCTATCAAATATAAAAGGAATAGTATGATATTTCAAAATCTTCTGCAATTCTGAGGTATTTTTGTGTCAGTTTCTGCAGGAAGGTCCAATAAAATTCTGTTTTTAAAGTAGTTGTTTAAATGAACAAAAATTTCTTAATGAAATCTTTATATATATATATATATGTGTGTGTGCGTGTGTGTAGTTACAATATCTGTGCACAGTATATGCTAAAGAAATACCCAACTAACTAAATGGATAATTGTTCCTTGATATCAGCCTTTAAAATTTCTTGATCATTTAATTTTAGTCTATGTCTAACTACTTACAAATCTGTTATCTTCAAAAATGGGGCTGAAGCATA
This sequence comes from Falco biarmicus, assembly GCF_023638135.1. Classification (NCBI taxonomy): domain Eukaryota; kingdom Metazoa; phylum Chordata; class Aves; order Falconiformes; family Falconidae; genus Falco; species Falco biarmicus. The sequence goes on along the minus strand of NC_079289.1, from coordinate 106,865,677 downwards.
TTTAGAACAGCATCTCTTTGCACTGCTTTTATTTTGTGTCACAGGTTATTTTCTAAATGTTGCAACTGCCTTTCTGATAGCTATTACACAGTTCTGAGTTATGTCAAATAGCGAATAGATGTTTTGCTTAGCACCTTTTTCTTTAACTGGAAAGAGTACAGCATTTGAAATCCCAGTGTTCATCCTACTAAATACTTTAATTCAGAAAACAATGCAAGACTTGAATTTGGACCCAAATATACAAAAAATTGTGCTGGATTTTTACTTAAATCAGTTTATGCTGAATAATCTTGTTTTCACAAATCCTGGAAAGGCAAAGCTACATATTTTTCTAGTTTCAATAGACATTATTTACTGCTTTGTAGTACATGAGATATTTAAGAGTTCAAATAAACAATTTGGAACTTTTAGTGGGAAAATACAGATAGTCCAGCTTGACTTAGACTATAGCTGCACAAGGTGTTCACAGCTGGACACATTACCAACAGGCCGATGCCCCAGTTGTTAAGCATCATATGTGAATAGTATCTCTAGAAGCTCACAGTACAACATTAACCTGAAACTTGTATGGTTACTGCCTAAACATTTTCACAAATTTTATGATTTACATTGCACAACTTGACATCAGGAGCAGAATCTGCTTTCTTGAAGAACAGAACTTTTAATGTGCAGCAACCTATCAATTATGCTTCCTCTCCAGAAGTGAGTATTCTGTCAGTAGTGATTTCTTACAATACTGTGGGGGCAATGCCACAAGCAGAAGAAAAAGGGATTAATTATGAGCTAAATAACTCTGATTTTTTATAACACCCACAGATCCATACTAGTCTCTTCTGTATCCTCTGCTGCAGAACCTAATTCCAAGGAAGGCTTCATGAGACAGAGAAAGGGTGTGAGGGAGATGAAGGCTTTACTGTCATGTGTTGTACTCAAGAAAGTAATATAGGAATTTTACTGCCAAGCAATATTTTCATAAGGGTTCTTTGACTACCTATGTGTCTGTGTGTACATACACACTATAGTATCTGCAGAGTAGCTCAGGATGGGCCATACACCTGTAAAATAGAAGTTACTGTTGGTAAGTAACTCCCTAATATCAGAAGTAAATAGAGGGCTTGGTCACATCACACTGAATCAAAAAGTACTGTCTTTTTGGAAAGAGTTGCCAAAATAAAGAAATTCAATAATTTATTATAAATTAGTTTGACATGTAATTTTTCTTCCACAGTAACAAATGTTTCAGGACAAAACTCACAAGAGGAGGTTTGAATGAAATAGTGCTGTGGTAGAAAGTCTTCTTTGGCAAAAATACTGTTTCCTACAATAAATTTGGTTTGCAGATACTTAGTCGTTAGGATTTACATTATGACTGACAATGTATATACAAATACTATATTCATTTTCTTTTTTCATTATTAGGCACTTCTAGTACGTTGCCACATCTTTTGAGAGCAAAGCAATACCTATGCTTATTTATTAGATTGTTGGATCATCCCAGGCTCTTCATTAGATATAGAGACCAGATGGAAGTGGATAAATGGCGAGGAAGTTCAGGGAAACACGTAGGCACTATTCATGGCAAAAGCAGCATTTTGTCAGGTAGATAAGGAGGTAATTTATTAGGAGATCCCCCACATATATATAGGAGAAGCCACATGGCTATTTATTTAAAACTGCTACAAGCTGTCAGTAGATACCAGCATAAGATAACAATCTGAGGTGGATGATGACATATTGATGGATGTTTTGGTTCATCTTAAAGTTGTATGTTATTGTTTAGATAATCTGAAGAGACCTCAATAAAGTATAGAAATTTTACTGCGCTATTTTTTTGTTTACATAATTAGAACCAGCATCTGCTATAGTTGGTTTTATTTTCAAGACCCTTATACTCAAAAAAGTTCTGCATACTTGATTAAATTGTTGTGGATGATTCCCCTAATTTCAGTGAGGAGGCTAGTTGTAGTAAAGTTGAATACAAGTGTAAGAGTTTGCATGATAAAGGCCCAGAGACATTATACAGATCCATTCCTCTCCCAGAGCATGAAAATAAAAGGTTCATCATTGGACATACTGGATGAAGGACATGGTTGCTGCAAGCTTTGTGCACAACACTGCTTTCTATCAAGTATATATTGTTCAAATTCATATAGGAAACTGGCATTCCTTGTGAAAGTATATTTCTCTTAAATTCCCAACCCCATGGCTGTTGTTAATCCTCTGAGGACAGAACTAGATTCTGTTTGCAGAAATGAACTGCTTTTTAACTACGGGGACTGTTTTCGACATGTTACGTTCTGCTTTTCTCCTCCTTGATAAAAGCTATCCAGAAATGCATTCCAGAAATCCGTTGCTTGGTTTCATGCTCTGCAAGCACTGGTTACCATAGTGTTTTAGAAAAATACCTTTTCAGGAAGCAGATACATAATCAAATATAGTCCACTGAAGTTGTGCTGAATGCACCATCTGTTAACAAACTGAAAGTAACATATTTGTAGATTAAATGATTAGTAACCTTTAATTTCCTGTTACAGTCAGAGAAATATAAAAAAGAGGGCATGAGAATATCTTCAGAAGCATCCCTTTACATACCCTGAAGCAGCCTACCCTTTGAATGTAACTCATTATGAATGTGTTGTGACAGTGTTATAAACTGACTCTCTTCAACAAGCAAGTCTTTCTGGAGAGCAAAGCACAGTTCCCTCCACCTAGACTGTACACATTTCTGTAGATACTCTGCCTCTGAGCCACTGGAACAATTAATGCCTCCTAGTTATTAAGCCATGATATGCCCAGTACTGATCAAAAAGCATTGTATTCATATTGGTTCACTCTTGTTTGAAGGTTGCTTTATATGTTGTTGTTGTAATTAAAAAAAAAAAAAAAGCAAGTTCTTGCCTTTGATCCCAAAGAACTAGGCATTATACAAATTTGAAGTAAAATGTCTTTAATGTCGTTAAGTCCATAAAGCCTATGTAAACATTTACTAGTAGTTGAGAAGTCCAGGAAGATATTGAAACAGGACTGAAGTACTCTTGTCACAATTTGAAATAAGTAATAAAGGTCTTCTGCTTATTACTAGGAAAGATGAAAACACCTTCTAGGTACCTGACCCTCGTTACTCCTTTGTGCACTTCAGGCATTCAGTATGGAAAATTTCAAACCAGTAACTAATAGACTATGCTATCTGCTTTTGTTTAATGGTTCAGCATGTTTCAAGTTCTTTGATAACAATTTTGTGCTTATTTATAAATTGTCACCCATCATCCAAGTCTGCGGCTTTGGCTATCAAGTGTGAACTCTAACAGTTTCATAAGCTCAAGTTGTTTTCAGCTACACTATGGTAATATTGACTGTGGTGTGGCTCCTGTCTCCCCATTGAGAGAAAACAATCTGATGTTAACATGAAATTGACAGTGTTATATATTCACTAGTGCAGCAGATAGATATATGTAATATCATGAAATTCAATGAGCTGTGAAGTCACAAATCATATGAATTCATATATTGTTATTAAATCTGTGCATTGCTGAATTCATTTATTGAATATGTACACATAATGCTTGGTATTTATTTTCTATGTAGTTATTCAGGATTTTCTGGTAAAATATTCTTAACTGACCTGCCAAATCAAAACTTTGGGGCAATAATCCTTTCTTTTTAAGACAATTTTAATTGCCAATATTTTCTCCAGTACAGAACTTAATTCTGATAAAGATGAGTAATGACCAATTAACCAAGGATCTGGTAGCTAAGATACTCAACCAGTTGCATAAAAACTTGTCTCAGTGCTAAGCTGAGTGCCCTGTGCTGGTAAGCTGTGAAAAGTCTCATGGAAGGAAGTCTGGTTGTACACAGGAATATGGCCAAGATGTGTAGGACAAAAAATAAAGAAATGTCTTTATGTAACTGCACAATGTGAATTTCAGATAGATAGTGTGGAACTGTAATTTAATAAAGATTTTGAGTTGTGCGTGCTATAAATCTTCTGAAAAACAAGCTAATATATTTAGTAGCTCTGTACTGAGAACATGACTTTTCTTTTATTCTTGAGAGATATTACTTTCAAACTGCACAATATCTCTTCTGTGATGATGCCAACCAGCCATAGTGTGCCTTTTTGGTTTGTTTTTTGGTTTTGTTAATTTTATTTATTTATTTTCAGAAAATGCTGATTCATTGAAAAGAAAGGTGCTTGCATTAGCACCGTTTCCTTTTGGAAAAAAAAATATTGGAAAAGTGCATTGTGAAAAGCCTGCCTAGACATTTTCAACAATCAAAGTTCATTTTTTGTATTTTAAATAACTTTTCAGGTCTGTAACCTATATTTAATGCATAAATAGTTCCCCTCCCCACAATTCAATAACCTGTAAATTATACATGTATAGTGGAAGCAGGAGTTAAAATCCAGTGTCCTCTCTCCTCTGCCTTTGATCACTCATAGCGTGCTCAATCTTCCGAGAAGGCTCTATGCCTTTGATCTCCTCTGCCTCCATCCCTATGTTGTTCAGTGTATCTGAGGATGTTGATTATTTTGAAGTGTAGGTATTACTCTTATTATGCCAATGCAAATTAAAAAAAAAAATTGAAAGAGTAGCCATTTGTATTAAAAATATTGAAGAAGTCAAAATCTACAATTATTATTTAAAACAATTTAGTGTACAAAGTGTTAATTGCTCCAATATAAAAGTACTTTAAAATCTAGATTTGAAGGTTTGTGCTGTTTGGAGTCAGATTATTTTGCGAACTTAAAAATTCACATAGGGTTGTTGAAAAGTGGGATACAGAAAACTGTTTTCTATCCAGTTTTAATCATTTTTACTTTAAAACTAATTGATCCTTTAGTCTGCTGAATCAAAAACACACCTTATGTTGGGCTATAATGCATTTGTTCTTTCTTTTCAACTTAGAGTTATGACCTGACAAGGGGTTTTTTTGGCTAACAGAACTCAACCTGCTAAGTATGTAACCCAGCAAAGTGCATGCACAGGCCCCATATTTTTGTAATTAATTACCAAACTGTGTGGGGTGTGTTTGGATATGTGTACTTACACCTGCCTGCGAAACATTCTGTCCAGATTTGTAGGAAGATAAGGGCCTAAAGATGTATGTAACTTCCTTCCTGAAATAATTAAGGATGTTTTACAAATACTTATTTTCTCTCTTTGCCCATGAGCAGTGAACTGTGCCATATTGAGGTGTGAGGTTTTAGTCAGTTATAGCAATAGGGGGATAGGTGACACATAGCACGTGTTCTACTGAAGGCTACTTTTGACTCAAACCAGCTAAGCAAAATGCTTCTCTTAAATAACATTGCATAAAATTTTAAGTTCTGAGCAGCCAGGATTCATACAGGGTCATATGGGAAAGGTATGCAGTAAAAACATAAAAACTGTTTATCAATGATTGAGAAATCAATGGTACAAAAATTGCCCTTGTGGCATCCTTTTTATTCCCGGTTTACATTCAGGTCAAGAATGAGTTCTAGGAAAAATAAGTGGCCCTGGAGGACCCTTGCTGCCCAGCAGGTTGTGTAGCAAGGGTCCTCCAGGGCCACTTATTTTTCCTGGGCAGTAGGGAACAGGAAGCCATCTGCGCTTTCCACCAAGTTATGTCTGTGCAATCCCAGACCCATGAAGAGTTTTTCATTCTGAAGCCTGGGAGAGGATTGGTGTTGCAAAGGTGCTCCATATATGTAGGCGTGCAACTCAGCTAAGCATTGCAGCAGTTTTTGAAGCGGAGCATTGGAATGGGACTTACACTGGGGCAGGTCTAGGCACTAAGCATGCTGCTAAGTCAGGAATTAATGAAGCAGTTTCTGACTTCAATTCTGACTATACTTGTCCTTGTCTTGAAGAGATGTTAAGGAAAGAACTCAACATTGCTTTATTTATCACAAGTAGAAGGCATGTAAGGAGTTATTTTTGCTAGCTAACTCCCTGTGTTTACTGTCTTCCTGCTCTAGTGACCAGGAACTAGATCAAGGTATCCTCAGCTTTTAGTTTTCAAAGATAGTGGTCAAGTTGGTGCAAACTGTGTAGGTGGTATTTAGAAATGATCTAACTCAAGTAGTATTTATGATTCAGTGCAGTGTACTTAACATTAGGCAGTGTCAGGTATCCTATGCTTTATACAGTAATGATAAATTGTTTATGAAAACAGTTAATCTTTGGTACCTTTGGCTCTAGAAATGGAAAAAACATTTAACTGCCATACTACTTTGCCGTTTCAAAGAATGATGTGCTAAAAGTCTTTAATTTGGGGGGGGGGGGGGAAGCTAGATGCTTCAGATTTTTTCATCTGATGAATGGTGGTGATAATGCTCAGTTGTATTTGCACTTAGACCTGCAAGAGACAAATTAAGTAAAGAGAATGTAAGAGGTGGTTTTCTATGTCTAAGACTTAGTGTATGTGAGGAGATTAACTGTTGCATCTCTTGCTCTGAACTTATTTAGTGCTTCTAGAGTGACCGGTGTGAAATAAATGAGGGTTGAAATGAGTATGTTGAAGGAAATGTGTATGTCAAGGCTTTTCCCATCATCAGGTTTGGTTTGATATTTTATAACACCACAGCATTTATACCTGTCTGAGGTAGTTTCCTTGTTTGTGGAGAAAGCGTCATATCTATCTGAATGATCACCCGTAAAAGCCTAATGTTTTTTTAAGAAATGGGGAATAGCAGTAGAGCCTGGCTTTTGCTTGGGCTTCATAATGGTCTCCTCCCAGAGCCAGCCCTCCTCTGGCACTGCAGCCATGCTGCTTATTCTACCACAACTGTGCTTGCCTGTGAAGAACAGAAGGGCAGCTCCCATTTTCAGTGGGCAATGTCTTTATACTGTGGAACAGTTATGGAAAAGTCTCATCTGAATTTTCAGTAGCTGTTTCAGTTCATTGTATTTGCACCGATTGCTTTTTATGAATATCTGCAGTTTTATGGGTATAGTTGATCTTAAAACACCTGTGAAGAAGGCTTTTCTTGTGTGAACAAGAGTACTGGATGTGAATTGCTCAGGTTTTGTTGCTATTTATTTTTAAAGATATTTTTTCTCAAGTAGCAAAGCAGAAAGAAGGTTGTGAAGTTCAGGTACCCAGCCATAGAGCTAATGTGGCCAGAAGTTAAACAGGTTGCAGGTAATACAGTGAAAAGTTTACAGAAGAAGGAATTTAAAGAAAGATTTTTCATAAAAATTTCAGAAAGGGGAAAACTACAGTTAAATGACATCTCTGGCTTTTAACATGAAGCATCTTGCTTAAGTCTCCTAATTTGGTGTTGTTAACCTTAAGGCAGAAAAAAAAGAGAAGGCACAGTGCCATTTGAAGGTAAAATGAAAGAGTCATGCAGATGATAACTTTTCATTTGCATTATTTTACAAATATTTTTTGTCACCTCTATATACTAGGGCCTTTAAGAATGCATCTGCAAGAGCAAGACCATTTTATTGTGAAGTGTTGCACGATGCAATACCGTACATTAAAGTTATCCAGAAATGTGTAATATATCTAGCCCTTGCATGTCCTCTTCACTTTGTTTCAAATTTCAACTTTTAGCAAATAGTGGCATACTTGCTAGTTTTGGTTTTGATTTCAAGAACAACCGTGTGAAAGAACAGAGATTCCCTTCCTGCCCCTCTCCCTCTCCCGTCACTCTGAGAGCACTGCTGTGTTTCTTCCCTGTTCTCTCTCAGCTTTTCTCTGTCTTGTGCGAATTGCCATTGCCCAGGGAAGGCTCTGATCCTTCCTTTCCAGTCAGCTTGCAAACTGGACGTTAAGCTAAGAAGGTTAGGGTGCCAGCTGTCCTGTGGGAGCTGAGTACAGACACGGAAACCATATGCAGCTACGAGCAGAAACCCTCAGCCCAGCGCAGGTTTCCTGTTCTCTTTGCCTTCCCCTTCCTGCTTCCCAGGTGGAGGAAGGATTGGTGCCTTCTCCTTCTGTGGAGAGGTCCATCCTGTGCAGCCTCTCTCCACCCAGCCTCCCTGCCTCCTCCAGCTGCAGATGAACAGGGCCAGGCGCTCCCACAAATATGTCTTTTATGGTTTCCTTTTGTGTTGCCCTTGTACTAGTTCATACGCCAAACACTCTGAGATTCATCTACATCTCTAATTGTTGCTGGGCACATATGCAAGTGATTTTTTTAACAGCTTTCTAACATCCTTCTTGAATATTGGTGAAGTGAATACTCATTATTAAGGGCTAGCCACATGTTGAAGTGTTTTTTTCACACATGGAAAATAAAAATGACTGTGTAGGATTCTGTGGCTGTCACCCCTCAAAAGCTGCTGCTCAGATTTACCCAGCTCAGACTGCCTATTATTGGTAATTAGTGGCAAACACCCTTCTGAGATCTGAAAGTCAGGCTGTTCCCTTGTCCTTTTCACATACCATCACTGCTAATAATAGTAGTAAATTTGAGGAGGATATGAATTCATTGTTGTTTAGTTGGAGATTTCTACTAAATTCTAATGAAACCATTTTTTTTAACTGTAGTTCAAAATGCACCTGGGTTTGTAGGTTGCACCCTTGTGGGTGGTTCCTTTGAAGACACTGATGTGTTGCAGCCTAAACATTTTTATGGTCAATGATAAAACCTAAGGTGGAATGAACCCAGCTTGAGTCTCACTTGCCCTGTTAGGAAATAAATAAATAAATAAGTCTGGTTTGATCTGTTGATTTAAATTAATAAGAAAACTACTAAAATGATAAAACCAGAATATCTGTTTCTACAGAATTGTTAATTAAATACATTGGAATTTATGAGTTTTATCACCTGGATAAATGAATTTAGTTTTAAATAATCTCAAAGAGATTATTTAATCTCAAAGATATTTGTAGGAGAATCCACCCATGTGTCATTTTTATGGCTGAGGCATAATGACATGCAGGGTTTGCTCGTGGTCCCTGGAAGTTGGTGCAGTCCCTGTGGTCCCAGCCACAGGACTACTGTGGCAAATAGCCAGAGTGACAAGCACCATTTCCACTCGTCGGTAGCACCTAGGGAGCCATCTTTAGTTCACAGGCCAAAGAAAAGAATCTCTAGATTCAAAACCATGCACATGGAATTTTGCTCAAAGACTATTTGAGAGGTCTTATGCCGTGTCACAGCATCAAAGGGCTTTCCTCTGACTGCTGGCTCTTGCAAAGCTCCAAATCTGGAAAAGAGAGGAACTGGTTTACTGGGGCTTTAGCAAGTTTCTCTTCTGCCAGACAGCTCCTGCCAGCTGACCAGAGCAGTGCTGGTCCCAGGGGTGCTGGCTGGCAGGCAGAGCAGGGCCGCATCCATCCCCTGGTGCTGCACCCAGAACACCCTCACAGCCCCTCGCCGCTGTGAGGCTGCTCGTTCTGCTCCACTAGGCCCTGCTGCCATCACCCTTCGTCATCCAGAGAGGCTGCCCCAGCGCTTTCCTCCTCCCAGCCATGCCTGCCTGCCCCAAAACCTGGGTGCAGGCCTGCAGGCTCTGCCAGGAGCAAAACAGGGGCTGCCCCATACCGCTGGCCTGCTGCCTGCAGCACCCCAGTGCCAGCCGGGGTGCAGCTGGCCCCCGCAGCCCTGCGGCTGTGGGCAGCCCCGGGACCTCCCTCAGAGGGCTGCGCCACCATCGTAACCCTCTTCCTCCACTTCAAAGCCCCTGTTCTCACACTTCCTTCCTTCGGTAATGAACCTTCAATTTCCTCCAGGTAAATAAAGTGAAACTGGAAAGAACTGTAAAACAAAACATAAAAGTTGCCGAACTGGAGAGTTACTGCCCACAGTGTCCCTGGGAATGGTTTTTCCTGTCCTCCCGCTGCGGTTTCTAGCCTGTTGTTTGCCCTTCCTTACCAGTTTTTAGCTGTAAGCTCTTTAGCATACAACCTCCTCTTCATGGGAGCATTTGTAGAGATGCTAATAGGTAGAGAGGCTCCTCCCATGGCTCCGTTTTTATTAATGGGAGGATCAGAGAAATTACCACATTTTTAACCATCTCTTTTGCAGTAGCTATTCAGCTTCATTGTGTAGAAACAGTGAGTGGATTTTTGTTCATCTGTTCACAACGCGGAGCTCTGAGATAAATGCTTCTGTGCAAGGTTTTTAGGTGCTGCGAGAGCGTGTGTGTGTGTTGCTTAGTAGGTTACGTGGTACTTTCATTTGGAAGTGGCATTTTACGTGACATTTTAGTACAATAGGTGGGCAAAATTGAAATTTCAGGTCTGTAGCAGAAGAGTTATGTCTATTAGTCTATTTAGTGATTTGCACCTTTTATAAATTCTACCTGATTGCATCTCTTTCCATAAAAGCTGGATTAAATGCGTTTTGAAGAAAGGAGGGTGCTGACTGGTCTCATATGTGCCAGTCTGCAAACTTGCAGACCAGCTGTCCTACTCACTAGTGAAGATAAGAGGGCTTAGATGAAGGGGTTTGTGCTGCTGGAAACACAACCAGCTTTCTCAGGAGACTGCTTTGAGGAAAGACTGCAGCAATATTGCATCCCCACTGTTACTAGTGGGTGTTGCCACACACATGTATAGTTTGTGCTAGATAAAATCAGGAGGTAATAAAGACAGGTAAAAAGAAGAGATGAGAGATCTGCTGAGTATCTGCTGAGTACTTTTTTTTTTTTTTTCTTTTTTCTTAGGGAGCAAAAATGTCCAGGGGATGCCACAGTAACTCAGGGAAAAGCTGCTTTAAATCAGAAAATTTGTGTTATACCAAGTGCTTTATTTTGGGAACCATTTCAGTATGTTATGAAGGAAAGTTGCAGACTAGGCATGTTTACTAGACCTTTAATTGCTACATTTAAGAGAAAGGCGCCTTTTTTTCTTTTTTTTTTTTTTTTTGTCCCCTCCCCCCCTCCCCTTTTTAACGACAAGAAGCCAGAGTTTGCTGTGCAAATGAAGCAGGCTTTGCAAGAATCAGATTCACTTTGGACGACTCTTCACATTCCTAGTCATCATTACATTAGGCAGCACAATTCCATCTCTGGTTGATGGGCAGAAAAAGTGGGCACCCTGCCAGGTAGACGTTTCCATGGCTCCCAACCCCCAAAGGTGATGCGTTTTTCAGCTAATTCAATGAAGAGTGGGCTGAACTTTGGGTATAAACTAGACAATAGCTGCCTTCGCAGTATCAGCAGAATGGTTTATGGGAATGCACTCCACATTTGGCAGAGCATCATGTGACCTTACGGCTGAGATTTTGTGATGGTGCCAACGGAGACTTGGAAAGCAGTGCCCGTTCTGACTTTTTTCCTCTTTTCTTACATGGCTCAGAAAATGGTGGATCTTAATACTTGACTTTAGCCAGACTCAGCAAGCGACTGAGCTTTGAAGCACAACTTTGCCTTTATTCTGGCTTTTTTGGCACACCACCAGGAGGCTGTCCCTTTCACGCCTGATAAATTCTGCTTCTTATCTCCTAATAGAAAAAAGAAAGAAAGAAAATATAAGCAGAATATTTATACTTCATAACTGCATTTTAAAACTACTTGGTTTTGGGGTGTTTTTTGTTGGGTTTTTTTTTTTTTCCTGATCTGTAGTTTAGAACAGCCCTCCTGAGTGTCTGAAGGATAAAAGTTGTTTTTAATTTTTCTGGTTCAGTTTTTTGTGGTTTTTTTTTTTCTTCCTCCTGTTTAATGAACAGGCATTTGAACTGGGCAAACGGGGCGACAGCATTGAACATGAGATCATTGCAGCATAGTGTAGCAAACTGGCACCCTGCCTTTTCACCCCTTTGCTTCGGCAGATTTGTGCAATCCCCATTTATAAAACCGGCACAGGGGTGAGGTGAATTTTCTGGTCTCTCCCCACCTCTAGTCCTGTGCAGGCAGTTGCGGCAAGGATTGGTGCAGCTTTTGCGCAGTGCTTTGTGCCTGGAATTCCGAGAAGAGCACAAGAGAGAGAAGACAGGCATCCTGGTGTTCTTCCGAGAAAGAACAGGAGCCCTAAGAAGAAGAAACAAATCTGAGTTTGTCCTACATACAAGAGTACAGAAAAAAAAAGTGACTCTCCTGCTTCCAAAAAAAAAAAAAAAATCTGGCATGTTTCACTACAGAGACATCAGGATGTGTTAGAGCTTCTTAAAACAGTGTAACAAAATGAGCCTAGGAGATTGATTCTTTTAGTTAAAAAAAAAAAAAAAAAAAAAAAAAAAGAAAGAAGGAAGGAATTTTTTGTCTGTTTTTTTTCACTGTTGCTCATATAGCAGTATTTGGCACGGGGTGAAAACGTACCTTTCATATCAGGTATAGCTTCTTTTCCTTTTTTTCCTCTTTTCCTTTTTTTAAGCCGTTTTAAACGTGTTATTTTGAAACTGAGTCCTTGTGTATTAATTTTAACATAGTCAGCTGTTCACACTTTTTAAAACTAACTTTTTGGGGGGGTGTTTAATCTAATACTGCTAAAAATAGAAAGTAAACAAAAAATCGAGGGTCTATAGAAAGAGGTGGTTAGGCACATTTTGTCTTAGCTAAGCACTAGAGTTGTGCAAATACCTTAATGTTACATATACTCAGTCAAAGCTTTGGTTATCTCTAAGAAAGTTGTGGGTATTTAGATCTGGTTGCTAAGGAAAGTAATTTTTTTTTTTTTTAATAGTGTGACTCATGCTTTCAGCGTGTCAAACTTTAGGAAAGCATTGCTTTTGTTGCCAGTATATTAAAGTTATTATTGAGTTAATTCATATATGAGTTTCTTACAATTTGTATCTAAATCCATTACAAAGAAGTCAGTGTAATAAGCACTGGAATAAAAGGCACATTATTGAGACATTCATGAAGTAAGCCTGGTTTGCAGCTAGTAACAGTGACTATTTTAAGATGTTTGGTAAAGCAGCACTTGTCCAGGAATAGCTGAAAACAGTATTTAAAGATATCCATTCAGAATGTTTGTGATAAGTGCAAGCAGAGTTAAAGTAAGTTTTGAGCATGTGACGCTGTAGTAGAGCCTTTTCCTTAAAGCGTTTGTCTGTCTGTTGTAACATATTACTAGGCAATTAAAAGAGTGTGTATCAAAATTCATTCTGAGTGACAGATTTTGGAAAGCTCAGCCATTATGTATTTTTCATTTTTTTAAAGTATATTTTCCTAGTCTTTTTAATTTATGTTAAAAATACAGATGTCCTCAGCTAGAAATTACTTCAAAAATTACAGTGCTTTTTCATTAGAAACTCTGATAGTTTGTTCAAAATGTTTATGATAGGGGTTTGCTAATAAAAACCTTTATAAATATATTATGATTTTACAAAATAGAATTATTTTAATATGTGCTTCACTTTTTATACATTACTACTTAGACAGTAACTTCTAAGATTGTATGCTAATATTGCTACCTTATATTTTTGTTGTTCTGCAATGAATTCTGGGAAACTGCTGAACGGAGACCTTATGTATACGACACATATACCTCCATTCACCCATTTCGGATCAGAAAGTGTTTCTTAGATTTATGGTGATTCTGCCCTCCCCAATAGTTTTGTTAGAATAATTATGTATGTCATTAGTACCTAAGTCTGTTGACAAACCAAGGCTTACATTAGCTAAAAAGAACTTTTAAAATTTCTATATCTGATCATAGTAATCACATCTTTTTCTTTTTCCATAAAGTTTTGCAAACATTTCTTGATTTAAGCTATTTAATTTATCCCAGTATTTTTATGAAATTCTGTAGCAAATAACCTCATTGTATGCACTATTTGATAAAAACTATTTATTTTTGTTAAGCATGCTTCTTTCCTTCTGGAATTCCTAATAAAAATAAAATATTTGTGGGGTGAAAAAACCCTAGGAAACACTAAATGAAATAGTCCCTTTGCCAAAGTGTGCATGCTCACAGCATGTCTTCCCATGGCCCTGAGAGGGGCGTCAGCAGTGTGTCGGTTTTATATCTTAAAACCATACTTACTAATTTTGTGTATGCTTCATTCTGTTCTGAAAATGTTTTACATAAAACAGATATTTCACAATCTTTCTCTCACTATTTTTTTTTGTTTTAGTGAAAGAAAAAAATTAAGATGAAAAAGGAAACCGAAGAAGTTAATTATACCAGATTTCAGCGAAGGTAATACAGTGATCTTAAAAATCTTTTTGTTAAAAAATTAAGTTGATGGTAAAAACATGAAGCAAGTTAGCTTTAATAGAATTCCTTTCCTTAAAATAGCCTACAAATATAATTTCACAAATAGGTATTAAACTAGTTCTGATTACTTTCTGTTGGGAATATTGCAGTTTGTGTAGCCTGTTTACTGTATGTTTGCATTAAGCTTTAGAATGAATTGAAAGACTGATACATAATTTGTTCTTTTTTTATGCCTAGCAAATATGTAACACATATCTATTTACTAGTGTATATATATATTACTAGTATATTTATAGTACATATATCTGTTTATTAGTATACAACTATGATGCAGTGACCAATTATTTTTGAAATGTGGAATATCTCTTCTACTTATACAAAAAAAGAAAAACAAGTAAATTGGAGAAGCAATTTTATAGCACATAGGACAATCATTCAGTAAATTATATATGCAAGCTGCATACTTATTTCTGATACTAGGATTACTATTCTAGTTTCAGTGCTTGTCTTACATTTTCTATCTCCTCAGTGTCAGCAGAAAACAATTATAAAATATTCCTTCTAATGTTGAACTGTATATAAAGTGAAAGCAGGTTTAAAACAGACTGTTATAGAAAATAAATCAGCATTATTTTAAAATGCAAAAGGGTACGCTTGAACATTCAAGATTTAGTCCACTAAATTAAAAAAAGAAAAAAAAAAGAAATCATTTACTAATGCTCAGCTGTCATTACTGAACTAGAAATACATGTTGCAGTCTGCAAGAAAACATAGCATTGCCCTGATTCAAAAACTGTTATTGGCAGCACTCATTCTCTTGAAAGGGGTTTTGACAACTAACAATGGCAGAATTAGGCCTTTGGTGGGAACTAGGGAAAGGCAGGCATTACAATCTTATTCAGATACAGTTTTCAGTAACCTGCTAAAATTATAAGATACCTTTCTATAGTACCTGGGTTTAAAATTATACCTACTTCTCATGCCTGTATTTTACAAATGCATATGTGGCTGTATGGTTACAAGTTACTCTGCTGTGTCAGACACTATGTCTAAAGATGCAGTATTTATCGATGCATTCATTTAGAGTATGTGAATTATAAAACTCTTTCTGTGTCTCACCTTTCTGAATTGCTGGTTATTGCCTCAAAGGACCTGTTTTCAGTCTGTTGCATAGGACACCCGACATTCAGCCTGTGGTAATTTGTATCGTACTGCTTGCCGGTCACAGGAACGTATTTGTCGTAGAACTTAATTCTGAAGTTTTGCAAGGTTGCGTTTCGACTTTCATTCTTATTATTAGGGAACAGTATTGATGGAAGGCTTAGTGAATAAAATATACAAATTAACTTCTTTGCTTTGATTAATAGGCGTAGTTTAATCAACAAGTTATTGTCAGGCAGTACTTAGATGCCTTGTAATATGAAGAAATAGCTAAGCAGTCTTTATAATGTTGTACGGGAGCTGCACTCCAGTGAGCCTCATTGCTTTTCGGATTTGGTGGGGTGATTTTTATTTGGGGTTGTAGTACCTGATATGAGCTCAGACACAAAGGACAAACCTGTATTGTTCTCTTCTGTGTCACATCCAATTATGGATTCCAGTCTTGCCTGCTCTGTGCATGCTATAGTCAGATGCAAGTTGTGAGGAGTTGAGAGTTCATCGGTAAGGCAAAGTGTGTGCAAAAGGACAATAATTCCTGCTGAAGACAAAACAATGTTGTGCCATCAATCTGTAACAACGTTTTTTCTTCCTTTTTCAAAAAAACAACTAGTTACAAGTCTTTGGCTTGTTTGGTGCATCCACCATTTATGCAGTTATGTTTGAAGTAGCTTTCTTTGCAATAGACAGTAATACTTCTACTCTTTAGTACTCATTCTTACATTGCTTCGTATATTTGTTTATTTAAAGTTTTCTGCAACTCACTTTAAAAGGAAAATTTAATCAACAGTACCAATTGGCATAAACCCGTAGATCCGATCTTGTGTTGAAACGTACTGCACAAGCTCGCTTCTATGGGTCTGTGTCAGTATGGTGATCTGGCAAAAGTTTATGTAGCACACGCTGCAGTGGTATTTGACAACAAGTCCAAGTTAATGTATAAAACTATATATATTGGTTTTGGAATGCTTCTTTTGTCCAGTGCCTTATCTTCAAACTTGATTAAGTACTTTGTTCATTTGCCAGTTGCTTTAAGCACCTTTAGCTTAATATCTTATTAAAATTTACAAAGAGATGTGAGGGAATTGTAGGGTTTCCAATAAGGGAGAGTAGGATATGTTATTTTTTGGCTTATTAAATATACCATTACATGGTATTACATTTAAAAAATATAGAAAAAAAACCAAGAATAGTTTTATATTTTATTTTAATGTAAAATAAGACCAAATAGTAATTTCTTTCCAGAAATGTAGTTGGACTTGCTTAATTTCTATCAAATATGTATGTATATATCTATACAGACAAGACATAGATGTATATATCTGTATACATATGTAAACAGGATAGAGCAGAAATTCTACCTCTGCAGTAGAAAATTCTATCTAAGAGTATGCCTTACTGTCTGAAAAGTGGGGAATAACTGCAGTTGAAAGCCTACCCCCATGGGAAATATATAGCCCTGTGGCTGCTGTCACATTTCAAAGAAAGGCTGAAGAAGCGAAGAAGACTTTATGGTCACCGTTGGAAGCTGTGTGCATCCGGGTTGAGGTAGTAGGTTGTATGGTTTAGAGTTACACCCTGGGAGTTAACTGTACAACCTTCTAGCTTTCCTTGGAGCACACTTGAGCCATCGAGGAATTCATCACCACTTTAATCTGATCAGGGAAAGTATGCAAAAAGGTATTGTGTCACGGCTGTACATAACAATCACTCTGAGGCTTTATTGACGTTGAAATAGTCCTGATGACTTGATTATTTCATTTACATCCTGTTATGAACAATACTAACATGTTGACTTAATGGACTGTGACTACGTACTGCAGACACTTAAGGAAAGACCGATGGTGATTTTAATTCCATTAATTGGAAAGCTTTAAAAGTTTATTTTGATTTATAAATTCAGAAAAATATCAAGTATTTAACACTTTATTCTTTCTTCATAGAAATAGCTTATCCTATAGAGTTGGGTTTTGTTGCTGTTGTTATATAGGTGCGCATTCTTTTTAAAGGGAAAAGTTCAGTTTTTTCTGTCCTTATACTACTTTCCAAAAAATATGGCGCACTGCTGCTTGGATAGCGGTGGGCAGTGGCACAAGTGGATCCTAATCTTCCTTGATTTTATGATATTCTTTCTTTGTGCCTGAAAAACTCAGTGTTATGATTGCAGATCCAAATGACCTGCAGCCCTACTTGTGTTTCCACCTTGTTGTGATTCATGTGCCACTCAGTCTAATCCTGCTCTGGGGTCTCAGCACCTGTGTCCTTACACAGTGTGTCAGCTGTCAGCCTGACACTGACCCACAATGCCCTTGTCATTTTTGGCCCCAGCTGAAGTTCTGACATATCTTCCTAACTCAGCAGGACTTGGAGAAGTCACATTCCCTATGGGAATTGTTCCCATAAGCACTGGGCACTGTTGGTGGCAGCAGCTCCCAGCGCCAAGTGCTTCCACCCATGTGGGTTGGGTGCCACAGACAGAATTAGCCCTCCTTAGCCCCTGTGTTAACTATATGTTTGGCACGCCATTTTTAAAAAAGCAGTATCAGAATGCACCAAGGCAAAAAAATGTGTATTTTATCCCAATGTGAATAGGGAGACGAAGGCGTGCTTCTGGAGTTTTATGCCCCAAGTTGTGCATTCCCATTTCATGGTGGGTTTCAGTCTTCCTTATCTTGGAAAAAGAAAAAAAGCCCTTAAGATGTGTACATCCATTATGCAGGTATCATATCAAAGAGAGAAAAAATAGTGAGTGTTTTCAAAGTTTAGCCACTGCCAGGAACGGCTATGAAATGAGTGGGAAAAGGACTGTGCCTGTGTATCCATCTTTCAAGTGAGGCCTGCTTCTGAAAATGACCTTACAGATGAGGTCTTCTCAATGTGATGGAAGGCATTGCTGCCAAAGTAGGAGCATCTGGACCAGACAGTGATGCTCATTCCAAAATAGTTGGAAAAAAACTGATGTCTGTTTCCATGATCTTTTCAATGAAAAGTTAAAAGGAAAAGAGCTTAGTAATTTACAACTATAGTAGTGATAATTTTGCTGGAAAATTATTTAAGGTTTGTTGATTGATATAAAGCAAAAGAGCCGAGCCATGCCCCTGTGGTGCTGTGGTCAGGGGGGCACCACTGATGTGGGCCAAGGGCATGCCAGACTCCTGTGGGCTAAGGAGAGGGTGAAACATGTCTGTTCTACATGGGGGTGAGAGCTGTTCTCCCGGAGCTCCAATTTAACAGCAAATAGGTCCTTCTCCAGGGTATTTTGAACCCCTGCATTTCCTGCTTTACTTTTATTGCAGGTGACCATACCAAAATATTTGACATTTGCAATGTTTTATTGTTTTAGGTTTTGCATCAGCAAGGAAAGTTAAGAGTGTTTACTTTAAGTGGATTTCATGCTTGCTTGTGTTTTGGTCATTCTTTTCCTTCCAGTTCTGCCCATTCAAAAAATTACTTGCTTACAGTGCTCTATGTTTGATTCTTTCTACCTCAGCTTAGGGCTTGCCTAACCACTTTCTTAGACAAGGAATTAAAAAGAGGAGATGAAAATGGATTTAGCCTCTCTTTTTAATAGCATTTATTTTCAGTGATTAATGTTTGTAATAGGAAATTGGTAAAGAGGATCTGCATGACACTTAGGGGGATGTACAATGGATCTTAAGCCTGTCTTAAAATGTGTGGGAGAGGGGAGGAGGTTGAGTGAATCAGGGCTGCTCTGAGGTAATGGAAAATGCTTAAGGAAGCAGTGACTAAATGGGGGGATAGAGAGGACATCTCCATATACCAATGAAGCTTAACAGGGACCACTAACAATCCGAATAAAACTGGAGCATCTTTGTGGATTCAAAAGGGCCCTGGTCACCAGTATGTTTTCTTCCTTTTCTATTTTAATTTTTTTCTTTTATAGTTTAAGCCCACTGGAAAGAAACATTGTAATTGCTGTTTTCTGCCAACAGAGCAACAGGTGTTAAATCCTTTTATATTAATTCTTCAATTAGTTGCAAAATAAGGACGGATTGTTTATCCTAAGCTGAACCGAATAGAAATGACTGATGCAGAAAATGTGGGAATGTTTCATCTGCCCTTCAAATGCATGATAAATTTGTAATTCTATCAGGCATAGTTGCAGGTTACTATGCAAATATTCATTGCAGCATTGCCAGCTTTAATGAATATACATTTTCTGTATTCCTTTCTCTGTTCTTTAGGGTTTTTGCCCTGTAACTTGCAATACATTGTTTTGTAAAAGTTATCAAGTTACAAGTAAAAATGAATGAGACTATGAGCTAATTTTGAAGCAGATTAAGGTAGAGAATGAAAAACAAAGGGGGAAAAAACGCTCTATTAAGAACAGCTGTATGGGGTTAGGTCTTCTGTGATTTCATTTTAAAGTCATAAAACATATTGTCTGTTTTAGACGAAGTCTGGCATTTTTTACCTTTACAGTGAGGTTGGAATGTTAGTCAGTCACGTAGTACTCGGCATTATATTGCTATGTTGTTTCTGTAGGAAATAAATGCACTTTATAACATGGTTAGACACGGATGTGTTCCAGTCAAGGACCCATCTAACAGAGTTTGTTCCTATAAGTAATCCATAATGTTATCATCCTTGTGCCTTTACTTTGCTTCTTGCATATAGAAGAAATATCCGTTAGGTTATTTTTGGACAAACCTTGACATCAAAACAATCTGCGACTCCCAGTGGTTTTTTTGGGAGACACAGGTCCTCAGAGCTTTACAAGTTTAGTCCTACAGAAAACGTGGCTGCAGAGACACTGACCCACCGAACACCCTTTTATTTGCCACAGTTTCCTTGGTAAAGATTAAGCACGATCCAAGGCCTTAACCCTGGTTCCCAACAGAGAAACTTACAGCACAGTGAAAACCTGCTTTAATGCCAGATCCTGTTGTCTTAAGAGCTAAGTCACTTCAGAGGGCTGGGGAGAGTTTGGATTTCCTTCTGCAGCCCACAGCGCCTGTGTCCAGAGGCATGTCCAAAGAAAACAGAGTTAAAGGGACGTTTCTGGGTTAATAACCATGGGTCAGATGCACTAACAGAGCTTGGGTGTTTTGGGCACAGCCATTTTGAGACCTTTCTGTGGAATAAAGCTGCCATTAATCCAGTGTACCAGAGTAGGTAAAGCAAGTTTTTAGTAATTTTCTGCTGTTGAAATAGCACAAACCAGTCAAAAATATATGGGCCAATATAGTTGATACAGTGTATTTTAAATAATCTTACAGATTTATGTTATCAAAGCTGAAAGTCATTATAAAATGTCCTTTTTTCTGTAGCCGATGTACTTTCTGTTTTTGTCATTCCACTTCAAGAAAAGAAAATGCTGAGTTTCACTTGGTCTCATGCTTCATTTAACTTTCTCTTGTCTTCACATAAGTTGAAGTTCTTTAGAGATTTTTAGGTAAAGAATGTGGTAAAACATTTAAAAGCAAACCCAGAAAAGGTTTTCCTTGCAAATCTGTCCTTTAAAAATGACAAACAGCCCTTAGTAATCTCCAAAACCTGTTCATTAAAGCTCTTCAGCAAGAGACCTGTGATAGGTTTCTTAAATGATAAAGATGGAGTAGAAGTGCACTTGAAATTTTTCAGATTTTTTTGGATGTGGTTTCATATGATATTCATTTATCTATTAAGAGCAGCTTCTGGTATTTTTAATAAAACTAAAATTAAACACGTCTGGCAGGCCCTGTTTAAATGTGAATATTGCTTTTGTAGCACAGTTAAATACAAGATTGAAAAGCTAATGCTTTTGTACAGAAGATTTAAATTGTTTCAGCTTTTTGTCTTTTCTCATAGTAAAAATATTTACATCAGAGTGATCTTTTTGATAGAACTTAATTTTGTATAAGTCTTCTCAACATTTCAGCTGTATTTTATTGTAAATTATATCATTTATATGGAAATCTCAGGCAAATTCTTATTTAGTTTTGCTCCCTCCACCTCTTCTTTCATGCGACTTTCTAGAAACAGTAAGAGCAAGCCTCACACTGATGAAGTCTTTTCAAGAAAACTTTCAAAAACTGAATAAGAAGTAAAATATCATGCCTCTCTCTTTTCTAGCATGACAGTCTCATTTGTTCAGAAATACCTGTCTCCTGTCTCCCTATCCGTTCTTTGCAAATGTGATCAAAACATCACTTGATCTTACAGGAAAATTGGCGTGGATCCCATTGCTCTTTACTGCTTTTATTGCACCTTCTTTTGACTAGAAAGACCTCACCCCTAAGCAACTGTACTTTGAGGCTTTTTGACTAATGTAGTTGTCTGGCTTGAGTAAGATTGGTGCTCCAACAATTGCACCAAGAGCCTCAGCAGAAGGATACAGATACAAAATAGCAAACGAATAATTTTTCTGAGTCAGAACAGCCTTGTGGAACTGCCTACTTTCCTTTTGTGGTTGAATGAAAAGTGGGTGGGTACTGGGTACTTTTTTGTATTTTTCTTCTATGCAGTAAACATATATATTATGTATATATTACTTTTATCTGAATGTTATGACTCCTCAGCTAAAGACTTTTCTCCATTGTTGCGAGTGATTTATCTGGGTTTATCTGTGGTTTATCGGGGAAATGCAGGTCAATTCTATTTTTTCTTTTTCCGTCATAGTATACTTTTGTTTTACACACCATCCTCCACTGGTCCTTTTTTGATTCTACTTGATTTCTTGACATCATGATTATAATGGCAAAGAAAGTAGAGCATTGCAAGCATATTGGCAACAGGGATAGTCTGGGAATACACTGATGACTTGAAAGAAGAGTGGGATCACTGTCATGTTCATAAGGTTAGCAGAAAGCAAAAGCTTACTCAAACCAAATCCTCCATAAGACCTCTCTGTTATGACTCTCCAACTCTGGAAGGAGAATAAGCTGTTTGGTACTACCACCTTTGTAGGTCTGGCTTGAGACCATGGGATAGACTTTGCTCAAACTCTGTGTGTAATTTTTTTCACTGGACACTAAAATCACTATAAGGCTCTCTTTTCCCTATCATGCACCCAGCCTTGTGGTAACTGCAGTATCAAAACAGATATAGATGTCTGAGATAAGATGACTGTCAATCTTGGAATATGTATGCTTATGTATGTATAATGTTAGGGGGGTTTGCATGGCACCACACTGCTGTGAAAACAATACAACCCCAAAATTCATCTCATTCATGTAATTAGTTTGCTGGGACAAATCTGTTAACTTCCCATGTTAGGAAGAAATCATCAGATCAGAATTTTCCTATAATAACTTCACCATCCCTTGAAAGAACTTCCCCTGTAGAGTAGGGAATAGCATTTGGACCACACTAAATACCTGTGAATGATTGGTTTCCCGGAAAGTTGCCCAAGAAATATGTTCTGTCTGGGTCTGGAAGTAGACTCTACAGTAGCCTATGATCAGGAGAGCTGGAGACATGTCTCGAACGTACCCCTACTATTAGTGTGTCCTGGGTTGAGGATCCTCTACTGCTATTTTATATCTTAGCTTGTGCCACGAATCTTGCACTTTTTCAGGATATTTCCACCTCAAGCCTCTCCACCTCTTCAAAAAGCCCAAATACACTTAGTTTATACAGCTGAAGGGGATTTACTCCATAAGTTCTTTGCACTCCCAGGTTCACCTGTGAGCTGAGCGTTTTATGGGGAGGAAGATTTTTGGGGTGAAGTCTGATTTATGCTATGTTGAACTAAAGTGTAACTAAGCTGCTGAAAAGGAGTTCTTTTCACAGCAAGGTTGCACACCTGGGCAGAAAGAGACACATGGCGGTTTTGAGGAACTTGTGCTAAGGTCATCAATCTTTGTGGAAAAGCTGGTTCAAGCAGCAGCTATGCCTCCAGACCCTTGTGTCTGAGGGCTGCTGCCGAAGCTGGTGTCATTGTGCAAGGACATCTTTGTGAGCTGGGGTATGGGGAGCAGTGGACTAATGTAGCTATGCAACTCTATGCTAAGTAATGCGCTTTGCTCCTTTGTCCAAATAAAACTTTCAATCTATAATTAAGGTAGATTTACCCAATGGTATGTATCTTACCATATTCACTTCTAATTTCTTCATCCCTACTGCCTAAATATGTACTTCCAGGTTGTGTATTGTAAAGAACTACACTCAGACCACCTAATTCATGCATTGCCCTTGTGTCTTGTCACTGGCTGTATAGGTTATGTACAGGTCAGCCTGTATTGGTTATGGCCCAGACAAACTTGGACATGAGACTGCATGCTCAAGTCCATCTGAAGTAACACAGCTGACAGTCTGGCTGCAGCTACAGGGAGGGTTTTGCTAAAAATGTGGTTTTTGTCTTTAGAGGGCATTTTACTCAGGGTGTGACTTGTGGAGTACATGATTCCTGTGCTGATAAAGAAGTTTTTGAGAGTCATTATAAAGCACTGTATATTGTTCCTCTGAAGTGCTTAGCTTCTGATATAAGAATTTAGAGGTATCTTTTTTTATTATGGCAGTTTTGAAGTATAACTGTACCAGAATGGCCAAAATGTAAATTTTAGTAATAAGTCTAAGAACCTAACTCATACTTTATGCAACATTTTTAAGTGACTCTACCTTTTTCTCAAAACCTCTTGGGCATTTAGGAGCCTGTATCCTGTTGATTTACCACATATGGGCAAGTTTTAAAAGAGAAATCTCAGGTGCAGAGGCATTTTTACAGCTTTTTGACCGTAACCTTCATAATGTGTGACCCAACTGCAGAATGTTAAATACGTAAACTGGTTGGTGCTGCCTCTAGGTCATCCTTCTGAATGTGAGACACTAACCTAAACATGGAGTACCAATATATTCTTAGCCACTTTTTATGAGAAAATAGTGCCCTAATTTCTCTCTTATTCCTATTATAAAGAAGACAAAATAAACAATGTAGTTAGAGACATGTGCAGCTTTGAAAAATTTGAGTGTTTAGTAAAATTTAGTAAAATTAAAATTTGGTTTAAAGCTTTACACTGTGTCCAGATTGAGGCCAGCAACTTAAACAGAAAGCAATTTGCACACCTGACACTCTTATTGATGATGATGCCAACCATGCAGGTGCTTGAAGGGGACATACGACTCCTTCCTTCCCTCCTCTTGTCCTGCACTGCAGGGAGGAGTTGTCTGTGGTGGGAGACTGTTGTCTCCAGTCTTCTGTTGTAAATGCAGGTGCTGGCAGGGAGCACTGCCTGGGCACTCGTGCCTCTGCCCGTAACAGCCAGCAGGCAGCATCATACCAGGGGCACTGGGAGCCCTTCCACATTGTTGGGGCAGGGCTGGCTCTCGCAGGCACAGGGGCTGCTGCTGCCCCAACACCCCACCAAGAACAGGTACAGGCAGTGTTGTGCCCGAAAGAAAGGAACCAAGCATAGCTATAAGTCAGGTTGGGGTTTTTTGGCTAAAAAAGTCCAAATATTGGTCTATGGAAATAAACATGCAGTCTGCTTAATGAATGCGTTATTTATTAGCTGTGTGAGCTGCTGGAAATACCAAAGCGGATAAAGGCTGTGATTCAAGGCCACAGGGCTGGGCCCACACAGCTCCCTAAGCCAGGAGCCAAGGACATGGGAATCGTCGCCAAGGGGCGACCCTGGAAGGCCAGAGGAAACACTGGGCTGCACACGTCTTCATGAGGGTGGAGGTTTATGTTAAGGATACCTTCTCATACATGAGGAGCAGCTGTTGTTCGTTATTGTGTAATTTGATTTGACTCTAATTTAATGACAGTTCTTAGTAGGCAACAGGATTTGCAAGGCTGATTTCCAGTTTTATTGATTGGGCCTTTAATTTATTTGAACCTACACTCACAAGTTTCATTGGAGATTTAATGCAAATCTGCAAAACCAGAATGGTAAGGAATCTTTTGATGGAACTTGAACTCAAATACTTCAACAACAAGTCAGTGAGGTGGGGTGTGAAAATATTTTACGAAATAAAATTCTTCGTTAAGCTTTACTTTTAAAATAATGGATTGGCAATGCTTTTCCTCTCTTGAGGATCTTTTCCCCCAAACTCTTGTACTCGTTGTCTATTCAAAGGTAAATTAAAGATTATTTTTCCAGTTTTGTAGAATGAGCTTTTGAAGGGGAGATCTCAGAGGTTATCCTTACAAAACTTTCACCGAAAATAAGTAACTTGTAACTTCTGGAAACCTATGGTTTTATTCATTAGTAAGAAACTTACCAAATACAGAAAAAATTCTGTAGAACTAGCTGCCACAGTGTCCTAGTTATTTTCGAACTGTATGTTTTATTCAAAGCAGAAATTGCAAAGCATAAAAATACCATATCTGGTTTAAAAGTCTATCAGTTATTTTATGAAGACAAATTTATTTTTTTAATATTTAGCAGTATATGTTCTAATATATAATAATATATAATAATATAATGGTCTGAACAAGGAGGAGCTAGCAAGGGATTAATTAATGGTAATTTTTCATTTACCTTTTCCAAAACCAAATCTTTGCATCCAAACTAATCAATGAAGAAAGCAGCAAGAGGCACAGAGTGTATCTGTGTGGGAGGAAGGCAGGAATAGGGAGAATGAATTATTATGTGATAAGAAGTGTAAGAGGATGTAAGAGGAGGAAGGAAATTGAAGAGGCATGCAGAATAAGAGAGGATACAAAGAATGGGACTGTAGTGGCTGTGTATTTGTACTTAGAGAAGTGACTCTGGGCATGTAGGTAGAGGAGTTCAGGAAGGTGGAAGAAACAAACTTGAAAGATGTAGAGAAAGGACATGAGAATGTTGTAGCTTCACATCATTGTGCTTCATTCACCTTGGTACATTTTGGTAACTCTAAAATACTGATTTTGTTTATTGGACAATAAAAGTTAAATTTATTTAAAAAAAAGAAAGAAAGAAAGATTTACAGGCAAAACTTCATATTTGTAAATAAACAGAAGGTCCCATGGGACTAAGTTTTTGTATTGCCTGTTCAATTTCTTTTTTTTTTTTTTATGAGCAGAAACCCCACTATACGTCTAAATTAGAAGGCTGGTAAGTCTGAAGAGCAGTAGTTGAGGGTAGCATACATTCCAGACATATTGAAACCATCTCAAAATGATCCCACACTCTTAAGCATTAGGAACCCTCAAAATTCAAAGCTACAGGTAAAGTGAAAATCCAGGGCACACAGATAACATAACTCTGCCTAATACTGACACAGGCAATGTATCTAATGATGCTTGTTATTTCAGTCTAGTCTAAGACAACGAACACTGAATGCATGATAGCCGTATTATTACTGCACAGTGTCATCATAAGGGGAAATGTAGCTCATGTGGGTGCCCTTCCTCTGCTTCTGCTCAGACTATTTGTGAAAATTAGATATATAAAACACTCAAAAGCCTGAATCAAAAAGAATAGGATAACCTCGGCTTTGATATGAACTGTAATTAATCTGCAGCCTGTTACCACAAAACTTAATTTAGGGAAATTCCTAGTTAGAATCAAGAATGTTAAACATTTGTGTGAATAAGAACAGTATGTGCAGTGGCGCTAGAAGTAGCAATATTTCTGATTCAAACCATGCACTGAAGAGTTGTTGAGGTTACAGAACTTCTTCCCTTTTAAAATTAAGTGCTTTATGAGAGAATGAAGTTATTGACTGCTGATCACTTCCAGACACAGAATGGTGGTCTATTGGTCCCTACCAGAGTGTACTAGCAGTTCCACATGATACATATTAATGGAATATCTCATTAATTCCCTAAATATCACTAAACTGGTCAAGTCATTAGAAGTTTCCATCTCCTTAAAGAAAATCTATCTGCTTCAAATTTTTCAGCTCTATGAAAACATCTGCAGAATATGGAATCTGTTAAAACAGCAGCATCTACATTGTGAGATACCGAGATTTTAACCCTAGCTGTTTTTGTTATGGAGATCAGCATATTCAGCATCCAAATGGAGTTTGAAGATTTTTATCCAGATCATTGTTTTGAGGAGAACTCATGCATCTCTGTTCTATACATGAGCACTACCTTTTCTATCCCATAAAACCAGAAAATGTCTATGTTTATGGTTTGAGTTATAAAATAATGTTATTATGTATTGTCAGAATTAGATTTTTGTGTTGTAAGGTTATTTACTTCTTAATGGCTAAACATCAAAGGAGGCTTTTGCTATGGTTATGAAATGGTCAGTTATTATTTGCCTTCATCTTCATGCAAGGTATCCTCAAAGCTTTGGTTTTACATAAAGTGTAGCATTAACACAAAGTGAATCATATTCATAGGCACTTTTGAGAGGAAAAATAAAAATATTTTAAATTAATATTGTCTTTTAAGAGGCAATCCTAATTTACCAAATACTCATTTCTCATCAGAGAAAATTACAGTTATTTTACAATATTTACAAAATTTCATTGGAAGATTCTACTGACTAGTCTGACCATTATCAGTTGTTTCCCTTCTTTCCATTTAATGGAATTGTACTTATACCAGTCAGTCTCCAATTTACAGTTGCTTTCTGTTAATGCACTTTATATACTGCATCTCTTAAACATAGCTTCCTAAATCTGATATGTGATTATGTTCTTAAATCCTGATAGTACATTTCTCACTGAATGAAGTCTGAGTGAAGACATTTCAGAACTTGTATTAGAATCTGTGCATAAAGAAAAGTAAGTATTCACCAATGGAAGTCTATATTTCAAATAATATATGCAAAATTAAGAAATATTAGGAAAGTCAAATTCTCTAAAATGCATTAGACACATTATATTTATTAATGTGATTTTTCACTCACAAATCCACAGTCAATACAAGAAAACTAAACTTTTCATTTCAAATGTGAGTGGATATAAATGCCTTAAAAAGCACAAAACCTACCTATATGAAGAAATAAATAAAATTCTTAATGAAGTAAGTTAAAATATTCAAATAAAATTCTAGACCATTCATCATTTATCAGTAGTGTTCACAACATAGTACTTTAAATACTGGAAATGTAACTATCTTTGTTAAATGCAATAACATTTGAAAATACTTGCCCTTCTAAAAACTGCTGTATGGTCTCAGAGCTGCAAAAGCCTTCAGCAGCTTTAAATCAGCTTTAAACTTTAAACCCATGGATTGAAGGAAATGTCTGTGAATATATTTGACAAATACTTAGGAACATTCCTTAATGAGAACATGCACATTCAAATCAAATGATGTGGAATGTAAGGTAGCCAGAACATTATCTAATATCTGCTTTTTTCTGCAACCTTTGTCTTCATTTATGTGGCTTTCATCTGCCTTGAAGTTCTATCAAAGAATCTAAAAAGAAAAAAAAAATATGGTAAGAGATGTAACCTTAGAGGAGTTTTTTTTGCATGTTGGTTACATGGCTGTAAATCCATATAATTTATATTATATTTTAAAATATTATTATTTCTTATTAATTTAAAGCTATTTGACAAAAGAACCAATTTCTTTGTTCCAGGATGAAATTTTCATGAATGTAGTTTCACTAGTTCATTACTTTGTTAGTCTGTTTCTTCATCTATACTCAAAAGAGCAAGGTGAATGATAAATGATCAAGGGAACATGGTGAATTCTTCTCCCTTCTTAAGCTATAAGAGATTTTCTATAAACTTGGAACTAGGAGTCCTCACAGCTACCAAGAAATAGTTGCATTTAGCCAGACAATAGTTCTGTGCTAAAGGGAAATAGTTACATGAAGACTAAATGAAGACCATTATAAAGGAGACATGGAAGTATATAAAGTGAACATATGAAGTCTTAACAAAGTCAAGTTTTTCAGAAACAAAATTTAATTTAATTTTTATTATTAATTAATTTAATTTTTAAAAATGTAAATGGAAAAAAGTGTTTAAAAATAATAAGCTGCCAAGAGAAATGGACCTTGTTCCTGTAAGTAGGAATGGTCAAGGCCAAAGGAGAAATGAAATATTAATGGCCATCTATTAGACAAAGAAAATTATTCTGCAATATTTGACTCAGTAATCCTAGAAGTCCTTGTACTTGTATGTCTTAGCATCTTCTGAATAACATAATCCGATGTTTAATATTAGTGTTCATTTGAAACTGAAAAACGACAGTTCAGAGTTAATCAACAAAAGATCATGAAGGAAAAGTGAATAATTAGAAAATGAAGAGCATAATGTAAATCTTTATTACAGTTTTTCACCAATTAATGTTTGCAGGCTAGCTGTCTGAACTGTTACCTTTTTGCTAACCTGTATAATTTGTTGGATAAAATCTATTATCTAAAGATAAGTCAGCTTTAATACAGCAGTTCAATGCCATCCATTTAAAAATATTACTATCATCAGTATATGGAAGAAAAGTAAAACTATTCACTGCCAGGACTACAATTCACAGCATTACAAAAAAATCACTGGACATTTCAGTAGAATAAACGTGATGTACCTTTAAGCGAGATACATCCATGTACAAGGCTTTAGTAAAACATCCATCAAGCATTACTGAATAGCTAGAAAAACACAGAAGTACTCACTGAGTACTTTACCTCACTGAGGTCTTTAAAAGGCCATTTGTAGTCAGGAAAGTATTCAGATTTGTTACTCCGAAAACAAATATCCTTGTGTCTTTCTCCTTGTGCACACCTCTATTTAATACTTTTTCCACAGACAGCTGGTAACGAACAGGATGTACCTAGGGTCTGACATCCTTTTGTGACATGACATCCATAGTGAAAAGCAGGAGCTCCAAAACAAATAAATGGTTTATCCGAGCTCTCATGCTAGATGTCATTATCATCATCGGGATCAAAAGACAAGCCTTCTAACTTGCCAAAATGATAGCTAGTCCAAAATATATGAAAGTTCTTTCTGGTCAGTACGTTAAAGGCCTAGCCTCTGCTCTAAATTAAAAAGCACCATCTCACCGCTTCAAGGCCATGTATCACATTGGAATGTGTTTTCTTTATCAGTGTGATGTTTTCACATTGCATTTTGTAATGTAGTAATTATGCAGCTTGCCCCACAGTTCTTTAAATTAATGCATAACTTATATTTAATAATAACATACATTTAATAATGCTATTTCATTGTCATAAATATTAAAAGCTACATAATGTATGCACATATAAAGACTGCAGTAATGAAGGTGTTTTAAATGAACAACATTGATTGAAATTCAAGTGCTGAGGCTCAATGGATCCTGAAAGTAAAACTGACTGTACGAATAAAACTACAATTGCCTTTGTTGATCTTCATTGTCTAAGAGAAGAGGAATACAGCATATGAACAAGGGAGATGAACAGTGATGGAAAATTTCAAACTTTCTTATTTAAATAATCTGCACTGTTGATGTTCTGTTAAGGAAGGTGACGGATTGCCTTGCAAACGGCAGGCAAACCTCACCCATTCTTTATCCTCACCTGTACCCTGGCCCTTTTCTATGGCAAGGACCACCAGACCTGCCAGACATGGCCCTAAAAGCTCCAGGTCCATCTGGAGGAGAGCTCTTTTGTGGTGGGTAAACAAGGAAATGGCCATTAGGCTGTTTTCCAGGCAAGCCTTAGGGAGGGCAGGAACTCTGAGCATGCCAGGGCACAGCTGGAAGAACCCCAGCTGGCTGTACTGGGGAGGTGCCAGGCAGTACTGGAACTCACGGGCAGCTGAGCGTTTCCTGCTAGGACCTAGGCAGACTCAAAGAGATGACCAAATTGTGTGAGGAGATACAGAGCAGGCCAGGATAAAGAGGGCTTAACACTGGCTTAAATCCCACTTGCTGCAAGCCGTGGATTGTATGTTCTGCACCTTAGAAATGACAAATTTAAAGTGTTTATGTGAGCAGTGTTCTCTTAGCTTTTTTAAGTATGTGACAAAAACCTAATAATCCCATATTGCAATATTCAGACACAAATTTCAAGAATCCCACAACTGTGGGAGTAATATTTGACACATGGGTGGGAAAGGGTTCGGCCATAAAATTTACAGTTCAAGAATATAAAAGTAGAAGTTAAAGGTTAAAGTCAAAAAGTATCTAGGTCTGTGGATTTTGACGCTGCTTGGAGTTGCTCAGTTGCTTTGCTTGTTGTATGTGGTTATTAATGTAATTAAAAGGTCTCAGTCTCTGTAGCCTACGAGAGGGACTGTACAGCTCAGTTCTTGCATTAAGCAAAATTACTTTTGGAATAATGTGATAAAGTATATAAACATTTCTTATTCAGATGTGGCTGTGTTTTAGTTTCTGTACTGACAAACTGAATAGTAGCAGTCCTTCAGTACTGAAGAATTGAATAGTACTGTGACAAGATTTCAGAAAACTATTTCAGATTATTTCAGTGAAGTATATTTCTGGGCAAGGGAAAGAAATATAAAGAAACTGGGAGGTAGAGGAGGCTCTAAGAGAGCAAGATGGTAAAATGTTAACAAAAATATGATAGTTACCATGGTTTTCTGCAAAAGACATTAATTCTTCACTATTCTATTAGTTCTCTTTTTGCACATATTTATTTTTTTTAAGAAGCTAAAAAATGAATCGGTCAACAATTTTTGGACTTCGTAAAGCTTTCTCCACAGGAGCAGGTGCTAACGAAGCTAAGTAGTCACTGGGGGAGAGGGAAATCCTCATCATGGGGTAAAAACGGCTAGATGAAAGTCTAGAGTAAAAATATTTAGTCATCCTCCTCTATGGCTGAAAGATTTCAGTGGGATGCTCTATTGTTTCATGCTATGATGGTTGTTATTTAATACGTGTACTAATGAATTGGAAAGAAAGTTAGGCAGTGAGATGGCAACATCTGCAAATTGCACAATTAGCTAGGTTACTCAAGTCCAAAACACTGTGTGGGGAACTTCAAAAGGGAACCCTCAGAACTACAGCAGTGGATGACAGTGTCAAATGAAATTCAGCAGTGATGTATGAAAGCTAGCAGGCATTGAAAGAAGTGATCTGAACTATTTATGACCTCTGTTGTGTTCTAAATGAATTTTAAAATACCAGGAAAAGAGTCATTGTGGACAACTCAATAAACCTGTGATCTCTGTTAAGGTTTCAGTGGCCTTTCCCCTATGTTTATAAATCCTTCAAGTAAAAGAATCCTTTTGCCACAAACCAAGAAGCAATGGCAACAAGATCCTATCTGCATGTTATTAATTGGCATACAGTACAGATGATAGCATATAATGCAGCATCTCTTATTTTGACTGCTGTCGTAGAGAAGAAATGAGCAAAAGGAGAGAAACAATATATTTCCAAATAAATATGTTGTACCTTTTTCCAAAGTATAATAGTAAGTGAAGATTCAGTGAAATTGAGGAGATGCAAATTTTACATATGTAAAAAGAATATATTTTCTCTGGTAAGTAAGTCTCTAAATGTTAGTCACTGCAAGGGTCCAAACTTGTAGGTGCTTTCATTTGGGAGGGCAATTTAAATGTGTAAAGCCAAACTGAAACCAAAGTGCTTGCAGGACGAACCATTACAGGGTGCTGAGCATCCCATACAGATTCTTCTGAGTCAGAAATTCAGAGGAGACGGGTAACAGTGAAGGTCTTAGTTGAGTCCTTCTGTCCTGTTGTTTCCTCTATGGTGCAAGAACTTCCCTGTCTGTGGTGCTGTTGAAACAGCTGGGGGGTTTCTGTCAATCGTCCTTGTCCCTTGCTTATATTTTAGTTATGACTTAACACAGGGTTTACAAAGTTATGCCTGTAATTAGTCGGATCGTTGCTCTTCTGCATCTGTTAGGCACATGCTACATGCATCTCCCTACAGTTTAAAGGTAAGGATAATAGTAAATCTTATATGGTATAAACAAATGAACTACACAGTTGTACAAGAAATGTACTAGTTTTACCATGAACAGTCACACAATCACAGCAGTGATCTTCACACAGTATCCTTCCAAATGGAATAGATGAAAGAGAATAAGGAAAATGTAAAATGAGCAACATTTTTTAGTATTATGTGCAAAACTGATTAAAATAGATTTCAAGGAGAAAAGTGCATTATGTAGTTGCTCAAACAACCGTACTTTTCAAAATGTTTGTAAAAGAGTGAATTTGTAGAAATCCATCAAAAGGTGTTCATTAAGGTGGCCATGATTCATTCCCTTGATGGAACTTTTGGTGCAAAGGTTTTTGTAGGGCAGAGAGGTAAGAGGTCTGACAAGTCTTTTGTTAAATTAGCTTGAACTTGGTGTAGGTGGAACATGCTCACATATATCTATTGTTCAGCATAAAGAAAAGGTTCCGAATTTGCCTAAACTTACATAGCTGTCTCGTCTTTTGCCAGGCTGTCCCATATCATAATTGCAGCAAAGAATCTCATAAAAACCCCAAACCAAACCGAAGAGATGAGTTGAAACCTTGAAACAGTCACTCTTAACTCCAAGGCAAATCCATGCACTGTTCTAATCTCTGCCTTCTTTGCTTCTATCTGGAAGTGGTGCCTCGCCCTTTCATATTACTTGCCTCTAAATTCCTAAATTCCCTGTTTCCAACATTAAAAGTTTTTCATCATTCTTTTGTCATTAAATAGTCCTCTTAATCCCTAAATACTTCCTGTTCTTTTTTTTACATTATTTTAAATATTTTGAAATATTTTAGAATATTTTCATATCCTCATAAAAACCTCTATTCCCTGGATTAGGATAAGGAGGTTGCAGAATTCTCACGGTGATGTTGCTATCACTGTCTCCTTTCAATCCCTATCAAGGCAGGTGAAACTCTATTTTCCCTTGAACTGCTGCCATGCTTTGAGCTACCTCCTCTCTATTGATTCTTGCCACTCCTGTGGTTCTTTGACTTCCTTATTTTCATATGAAAGCACATAAAAATTAGAGGTAAAAATGATCCATTATGCTTACTGAGCCAGTGAAGGATTAGTCCATACTCGTGTTTGGTGTAAGCTAGTTTTGCAGAAGTTAGCCATTATCTTGAAATAATGTTTCATTGTGAAAAAGAATTCCTTGTTACACAAATAGAAATTCTTATTCTGATATATATGACTCTGTATGGAAAAACTCTGCACTTTTGCTGTGGAAATAATGCCCAACAAATACTTGTAAGTTGTTGTTGTGCAAGTACTTAAAATATTTACATCTCTTGGCAGTCCTCCAGTCTATGATAGCAGCTACCTAACACACCTCCTGTCTTTTTCTGAAAACCCTCCAGATTATTCAAAGTGTTTCTGATAACAGTATGGCCAGAATGGGATGAGCTAGTGAAAGTTCATTTGACTGGTACATCTCATTTGAGACTAATTTTTGGCCATACCTCAGTAGCCATGGCAAATAAGAAACTATTACCTTAAAGTTTGTTTGTGTATAGGTTATCTCAACAAACCAAATTTATATAGAAAACAAATATGTAGTGCAAGCTTTCTGCCCAAGACTTTCTGAGTATGCTATGCAGTGTTTTACTTTTATATCAAAATGGAAGTACAAATGTTTTTTGTAACCTATGAGATCACTCCTTCAGCATTGCCTTTTCCATGTATTTTCTGGATCTAGTCCAGATGTTGAGGTTATTCCCTGCAAAATGTAAAATTAACTTAATTGTTATCCAAAATTAAGTTCAAATATTCTTTATCTGCAGGTAGACATGTTGAGATCATGTTTGTATACCCAAACATGAACTAGGATTGTGATATTCAGGACTCCACCAGTTAATTTACTTTCCGTTAGTCCTTGATGAGTGTTGTCTTCCACATTTAGCCTATAAAGCATATACCGGTGTGGCTCACCCAGCTGGCACTGATACCTATCACTCTGCTTTTCCCACTGATCTCTTTTCAAAGCTGCTAAGACCATGGTGGTCATTTTTGCATTGATTGGATGAAATTCACTTCAATGCAGACTGCTTATGTACATACTTAAATTTAGAAAACAGATGTTTTCTGACTATGAAAGACTTCAAAATTCAAATTTCATATATGGTCTGCATATGCTTGCTTAAAAATTTCTAGTTACAGTCACTTCAAATATTACCAGTTTCACTCAACTTGATTAATCTTCTGTAAAACAATGGATGATGGTTTTATTTCCATGTTTCCTCTGACAATCTGGGTTCTAATTGCTTCAATGCTGATTTTAAATCATTACTCAGGACTATTTAGAATAACAGTAAGATTCATTAGTTTTATGTTAAGAATACCACAACATCTCATTTCACTAACCTACAGCGGTCCTCTGTAAAGTCAGTTTTTATCCATGTTTACCATGCTTGAGTGTCATCTTGATTACTGCTGTTACGTACTGTGGATACAGGGAAATAGCATTGATATTCAGTCCCAATTTGGGTAAATTCTGACTTTAGTCCTGAAACAGAGAAGTGAGTAGACCTTAATAAATGACATGACTGGGTTTGCATAGATAAATCCTTGCTTGAGATGACTTATTTTGAAGTAAAAGGATGGTCTGTGAAGGAAATGTTATTGCTCCATCAAGTCTATTTTATCCCTTTGGAAATGTATCTGAAATATACATAGACACTGTGGATTTTAATACCACACCTGTTAACATGATATCTGAAACTCTTTCAAATCAAAAGAAAAATCCTGTCTTCAGATCAGACAATGGGTCAATTATTTTTTGCCTGTTAAGAGCAGAATACTTTCTGGAGGAATCCGAGTCACACAATCATGAGTACTAATGATCATACCAAGACTCTAGATAAATGATTGTGAAGTGCCACTTGATGCTTTATGCTCTACAGTTACTTTCTTTTATACCTTTTTTTTTCCTTCCAATTGGATGTTGGTTTTAAAGCAAGGCAAAATATTGTATTTTAATTTTTCCAAATACAGTAGAAAAAAATGGTAAGAAATGAGATTAATAATGAATATTTTTAGCACTCATTTACTCTGCTCATAATCTGGGAATACGTGAGTATGAATACTAAGACAGTTCAAAAAGTAGTTTTCCCTGGAAATATAGGGAAACTGTGTGTTAATGTAATGTAACTCACTATGCATTTATTGAGGGGTGAATGTATGGCATTTAAAATTGAAAGCTGCTGCTATGAGGTCACTAGTTAAAGTAGTGACAGGAGTACAGAAGATGATTTTAAACAATTGAAATCTGTAAGAACTGATGGAGAGGTTGAAGTTATAAACCTGTCGTCATGTATTGTTTGCCTTGCACTCTCTGATACTCCTTACTGAATAATGAAAATGCTTGTTGACTCATTTACTGAATTTTAAGAATGAAGGAAGTGTAATGACACTGTTTTCCAGGCTGAAAAAACACTGTGCTTCAACGTGCTTTTGAGAAATTCTAATATCATCAAGGCTTAATAGCTCCACTTTTCTATGGAAAAGGGTCACGTGACACTTCTCTTGCATGTGCACTTAGCAAAGCAGTCTGCCATTTCTGCATTGGATTGAACCACTTTATAAATAGAGGGACTTACACATTTGGCTAGATCAGTTTGCAACCCAGGAAGGCCTGCAGTAACTGAACTAAAACCTACAGAAAATTTTGTAATTCATTTTTCAAATAACTATGCTTATGATGTCTGTACCCTATACAGAGGTATAATGTTTCTGCCTAATAAAGGAAAAACTGGAAGTGTCTCTCAGATGCTGCCTTATGCTGCCTTATGGCTTTACAAAGAACTTCAATGCTCTGATAGTGTAATATAATAACATATTTGCTTAGCTTTCTGTATATTTTATTAATGGAATAATTCTCTCTTTAAAATAGTCAGTTATGTCTTTTATGACATGTAGGGCATAATAGCTTTTAACCATGTTATATCAGACTCACCTAGAGATTGTATCATCAAACTGTCTTTCTAAACTTCCCAGATGTAGTTGAAGTACCTGATTTTGTCATCAGGAGCTGTATATATAAATTTTCCTGCTTTGCAAAGATCCCAGGATGGATTCCAAAGATCCCAGGATGGAAAGGAAAAACAAAAGTAATTATTAAAAGCCACATTATTGCTTGCTAGCTGTTACATTTTGTTGGCTTTGCTTCTTTGTCTTCTGGGGTACCTGTACTCAGCAAACTCAGGGGCTGACTGTACAAAGTAGTTCATGTGTTGGTAACAAGAGATTCCTTGCCCCAGAGCACTTATGTTGAACATAGTGTGGAATTTGACCTTTATGAAACAATTGCAAACAGGCCTTGAAATCACTGTAATAATATCCATGGAAATCAGAGAGGAGCTGGGAAGTGGGATCATTTTAGTGAGTATAAAATAGCATTTTATACCACTACCCGTCCTATGTACCCTCTGTCCTCCTTCAGTTCCTGAAAACCTTACTACAATTCTGCACTATTTCATTTTTCCAGCCTGGTAACCCTCTTAGTAGTATTCAAACCAATTCTCTTTCCTTATAGCCAGCTCACAGTCTTGTGTTAGAGGGATCATCTGTGCTTGTTTGATTCAAAGGAAGACCTCGGCATCCACTTACATGCACTTACATGCAGTGTTGAAGACAGGATGTTGAGCAAGGAGGCCCTTGGACCTAACACGTTATGGCCATTTTTTTTGCTACATAATGGAGTAAAATTTATGTTCCTCCTATTGCTGCTTATCCTACAGGCATGTCTCCTACTGGCATGGAAGCATCTTTTTAAAGTGTAGTGCAGCTTTTACTTTTTCATGGAGAAAACAGGTGTATTAAGAGGGATTAACTCAATATCCTTCTGTCGCTGTCCTAAACTGCAGTTTTGGCCCTGAGAAGGCCAGGCCGAGGCTCATACAGCAGGATTTCCCACAGAAAACTGCCTTTCAAGGTGCCATTGCAATCTCATAATCAAAGATGAAGAAAAGATGCCTTTATTCTCTG
This sequence comes from Falco biarmicus, assembly GCF_023638135.1. Lineage (NCBI taxonomy): Eukaryota > Metazoa > Chordata > Aves > Falconiformes > Falconidae > Falco > Falco biarmicus. The sequence goes on along the minus strand of NC_079289.1, from coordinate 106,827,768 downwards.
ATACCTGCACCTCCTCAGGTCCATGCTCAAGGCCTTATCCTCTCGAGGACATGCAGATGAAGTGCTTTAAGCTAACATTTTATGTCAAATTTGCTTTATTAAAAAGGAAGTTATGTTTTGGGGGCTATTTCAAGGGTAAATTAGTGTGGACTTGGGAAGTTTTTTTTCTGTGTGTGCAATAGTTCTTTAAGCTGCTTGGTTGCACACGTTGCTGGTCTCTTTCAGCCAGCTGTTGGGTTCCCAGGCAGAGTCTGTTGCATGCACACGTCATGTGGATTTCCGATGCACTTGCAAATACTGTGATCCCTAGAGAGGCATGGTCCTATTTGGGCTGAAATGCTCAGTCATTGTGATGAGATGTTCTGCTTAGGAATTCAGGGCACAACATAGACCTAGCTGTGGATTGTGCCATTCCACCTTTTTTTTTTTTTTCATAAGTAATGGATGTGATATGTTTTACAATGATATGTTTCATATTATGTTGTTGCTCTCAGATTGCACGTGTGAGAACACAGCATCTCGAAAATGATTTACAAACATGGATGCGGTGTCTGATGGCACTTTATTTGTGAAGGAAAAGGCATATGTTTGCCTTGTGGTGTGTGCCTGTAGATCAAAATCCAATGAAAAGTGTACTGACTACATCAGTGATAGGCAAAAAAAGAAGAAAAATTAAAAAAATGCAAAAAGCTGAATGGTATATGGAGGTAACATACAATTTATTGATTCTTTCTTTATGCTTTATGGCTATAATGGACTTTATGATAACTCTAAGCCAATCTATTTTACCTTTGTAAATAATTGACAGAGAACACTCTTCTAAATTGGATGAGTGGAACAAGATACATGCAAGGAGATGACTGTACCAGTGGTAATAAGTATATGGTATATTTCAGCCATTTTTGGAAAAGTTCAAATAAACTTCTTCATAGTGTCTGAAAATCAGAGATCTAATTTTGGTTTTAAATCTGTCATCACAACTATCCTTAGCTCTGCAATAATTTGCATTTCAAGTGTACTGGAATCTCTAAGCACCTCCTTTGTGTGTTGTATAATTACTGTTAATACCTGATTTCACAGTTATTTATAGCCTTGATGTATTACTTGACTGTTTCTAATATCTCATTTACTATTCTGACCAGTTTGAACAGCCTTCTACATGATACTTCCTGGAGTGTCTAGTTTTTTATCCTCTGGCTGTACCTTCTAATTTCTCTCTGGCTGTAATACAATCTCATACCTTTGCTTCAGACAACATTTTTATTATTATATTGCAAGGCTCAACATGGATACCAGAGAGTGTAGTCAGGCTAGTGCATGTACAGAAGATGGGGTGTCTAAAGAGGTGACTTGGAGAGGCCATAGTTCATGCAGCTCCTGGTTCCAGCTAGGTATAAGGCCACTTATATTCTGCCTCAGTTCAGGTTGCCACCAAAAGAACTCTGTCCTCTTGCCAGTGGCACTCATTCCCACCTGGCCTTTTGTGCTGGCACTTAGTTTATGTGGCTGTTTAATGAGCCAGATACTGCTGCAAATTAATCTTGTGTTTCTTCTGGTTTGCTTTTGGGGTTAGTTCCCCAATCTGCTTTACGATGCAGCTGTAAGATGCAAGTGTCAGCACAAACAAGGTGGAGGAACAAATGACTGAGAGCAGGAAGGAGGGCAGAAAGGACCACCTTTTTTGGCAGATGTCCTGATTTACACTAAGGGTTGAAGGCCCTGGGTTGCACACTTGCTGAGACCTGGCAAATGGGAATTACTGCCTTGCACGGGAGCAAGAGTCTGCCAAAAAGGTGATTGGCAACATCACTCATCTTTAAATGACAGCAGCTCCTGGCTCCCTGTTCAGTTTCTATTGACAAGCTCTGTCTTTAATACAGGAGACGTATGTGAAGTCTGGCACCCCAGCCTTAGAAATTTGTTCATCCTTGCTGCAGAGCACCCAGTGGTACAGGTTACATAAAGAACTCTCTGCTATGTAAACTGGCATAACCAAATGCCTTATAGAAGATAAACATAATTGCCCAGACCCCTGGGTAGAAGCACCCATAACATTTGCCAAACAAAAAACCCAGGTAATTGGAAGACTGGAAGCACATTCTGAAATTGGTGTGTTGGATCTAAAAATCTCTGATTCCATCTTTCTAGCTCGGTGAGTTGGATTTCCAGTTGGGAGGTTCATTCAGCAGAGCTTAGGTTTTAAACCAGATATATAAAAACCACCAAAGTCTTTGCCTCAAGGTCTGCCATGGAAGTTACATTCCTGGATAAATCAGAATACCATCTGTACTGCCAACTGCGACGTGAGAGAGTTAAGCAAGGTTTTCTAAGCAACCAAAGGCACCTAACAAAAATAAGTAATAACCTCTCTCCAGGCTACTTTATTTTTCCTAGACTGTCCCAGGCCTCTGAAGGGTGTATTTCAGATTGTGACTCCAAGTTACCCACATCTAACTTATCTGAAACCTTAGGCAGGTAGATAATGTTGCATAATGGGCCATAGGTGATGTCTGAATTGGATAATAAACCCTAATCTCTTAGTTTTGGCAAGACAGTCTGAACTGGAGAGGGCTGTTGGTGGTGAAATGGAAGAATTGTGGTGAATAGATGGCAATGGATTTTGGCAGAGTTTACCATAGGAGGCACTGCAGAAGCTTAATCATTGGGCAGTGGCAGCTTATGTTCTGCCAAAATTCACTCCCTTTTGTGATACTTACACGAGTTACCAGGCAAAAAAACCTCAACCGCAGTTAAGGGTAAATACACATCGGGAACTAGAGGAAGAAAGCTTTCCAGAAACATTGTAATTAAGTGCAAACTAGGTACTTTTAATTTTAGAATGTCTACGTAAATCTATACATGTTAATGGACAGAAATGCAGGTCTAATACCGTGAAGTTTGCCCTAGAGTCATGTAGTAATTACCTGGTTATGAGCTGTGCATGTTAATTTTTGCAGATGATTTATCTGGTATATCTGGCTTTTAAAGACAAGATGTTCACCTTCTTTTCTATTTTTACTTTTTTAATGCTTCTATTTTCACAACAGAGCACAGATAGCATATTTAACAGTGCATTCCTATAATTATGAGTGAAGGGGGGAAGCACAGGCAAGAGTAGACAACAAGAAGTAAGACCTGAAGGTGTGGTAGCTACTCAGTTAATCCCTGAGGAGGAGGTAACGGGCAATAACATGAAGCCAGCACAGAGATGTGGCCAGAGTGGCAAGCAGAGAGGATACTTTTATCAGCATTGTTTCAAAGCATCTATAACAGTAAGTATTAAAAAAGTAAAAGAAGCAATTACAGTGGTGAACCCTAATCGGATTTTTTACAATGTGCAGTAAAGGAACTACATCTTTACCCGAGAAACTGGGGCATGTTCTGGATGTGTCCTGCTTACCTGCTTGAAGAGAAACACACATCCAATGACAAATTTTGGGTTATTTTTAATTGAGACTGCATGCTTAGGAATTTGCAAATAAGACCTAGCATAGGGACTTCCAATGTTGTTTTGTTTAGTGGGGCCAGCGTTAGGCACGAAACCCCTCTGTTGTAAAAGTACTTGAGTGTCTCTTTTGTCTGAAAAGTAATCAAAGATACAGATTATATGAGCCTTCAATATTCATTGTTATTTACCTCTGAAAGATGTTTGCTTTGTGATTGCTTTTCTAAAGGAAATGATGCATTGTAATCAATTTACTGTGTGCAGTTTTAAATGTTGGGGACATTTTTGTTACTTAACTAGCAGACTCATGCGGTAAGGGGTGATGCAGACTTTTTGAAGAAAAGCTATTTTAAGGATTAACTTCTAAGAGATTTCAGGTTCAGTATATCTAAGTACAGTATATGCTTTCTTATTGTTTGCTTTATTAAAAAAAAGTTGTGTGGCATTTCAGGCAACAGCTAAGATGCACTAATTAAGGTATATTTTTGATATTTTTTATCATTCCATTGCTATTTTTCTGATTATTCCTTTAAACATGATAAGTACACAAACTGTTTACTGTGATCACTTTTGACTATTGAGACTCTGTTTGAAAGTTCTTGGGAAATAGTAAACATTTCTTTATTACCAAAATACATATTTGAGTGAATAATTCAATTAAAACGTCATAATCATACAATGCTTAAAAAAGCAAACTGCTCTATGCGCTAATTTGAAAAAAAAGAACTTTTAAAATGGAACTCCATGTAGCTTTTGTAGATACTTAGGGCTCTCTTCACTGTTGGTTGAGTTTATTTAAAGAGCTTTTCTAGTCACCTTTGAACCCAAATGATTTCTCCAGATGTACAGAAGTGAACAATGTAAAAATCTTGCTGCTTCAGCAGAACAGGATCCAGCTGGCAGGGAACTGGATCTGCAAGTCATTGGTTACAGCTGTGTTTCGATTTATGTGATGGTTGAAAAAATAAATTACTGGATTAAATGGCTAGAAAGAGGACTCTTTGTTTAGCCCTTGTGTGGGGACTGAAAGTGTTTATGGTGCTGTTTTCTGCAGAGCCTTTGCAAAGTAAGCTGGACAAATAGACTTATTCAAAACTTCTCCGAAATGTTGTGCATTCAGCTTTATTTCTTTACAGAAGAAACTGTATGTTTTTGTGTAATGCTGTCAGCCAGCAACCGTTTTTAAGGTCTCTTGGCCTTTGAGAGTGGCAGTAGCATTTTAGCTATGTCTTTTAGGCATTGCAGTTTATCACTGGAAGGGAGTTTCCTTTAGTTAAAGGTTTTAAAATGCATTTCTTGGCATACACACAAATACATGTAGGGACTCTGTGAAACTCATAACTTTTTAATGGGTTTAATATTTCAGCTTTGTATACCACTTACCTTTTGCTCTACATAATAATGCTGATGTAATTGTAAATTGGGTGCACAATAATTTACAGAGCAGGCACAATGGAATCAGAAACTAATGCCAAGTGTTTGGATTATCATATATCTTATTTAATTTTCTAACGACAGTGATTATGTCTTATTACCTGATATCCTGATTCTGCAAGGGTTTACATGCTAAATTTTACTGAACAGTTCCATGTCTTTGCTAGGGCTGCATGGTGTATAGAGCTCATTGCAGCTTTCTTAGCTATTTTGCTAAGAAATGTGTTCATTTTAAAAAAAATCTTTATAAGACTATGGTCCTGTGAAATCCCATAGGGTGCCTTTTCTACTGGAGATAGCTTGGGTTGAAGGACTTGAGACGTAATTTCTTGCAGTGAAGTCCTAACTCCACTGAAGTCACTGGGCATTTTGCCACTTGCTTCTCTTAGGCTACAATTTCACTTTTAGAACTGGATTTTAATGCTTTTACTTATAACACATATTACAAGACCCACAAGTGATTTCTCTAAAGTGGTGCAACCGCTTGTGAAGTGGTAGACTACAAAATGTGATCAAATGATTTGGTATTAGACTAACGGTAGTTTTAAGGGCTTCTTGCAGATGCTATGGAAAGGTAACTGATAGCATATAACTTTCAGTCACGACAGACAGTGAGCATATAGTGCATTTTTTTAGAACTTTAGGTGGCTTTCAGCATAATACTTTGCAAAAACCAGGAGCTTTTCAGCACTTATACCTGTCTATTCAGCAATATTTCCTAGTAATTATTGTAGGCTGACCATTTAGTTTCATTTTACAGTCATAAAGCAGTCAGTAGCTGTAGCTGGGTATCAGTTACATTCTATTTATTAAAACTTTTCTAAAACACTGTATTAACATGAAAAATCATGGTTGTGATTAGATCATAATTGTGTCTTATCAAGATCTAATTACTTTGTTAAAGACAGTTTGTACACATCATTTTCAAAGGAATGCCTTTATAAAATCCTACAAAATGCTGACCAAGGAGAGCTAAATAGCAGAACAGGAGTTCTTTTTCAAGGCAAAAATGAAATCAAACAAGTTGGCCAAGTTCCATCATAAGCCACCCTCAAAAATACCAGAGAGAGGCTTAAAATATTTTAAATAGAATATTCCCCCCCTCCTTTTTTTTTATTGTTGTCCCCGAGCAGCATTATTACATTAAGAGCCATGCGACAGAAAGTCGTGGTGATGCAGAATAAATAACCATAATGTATCAAAAGCAGACAAAGGTGTGATTGATCTGTCTGGAATTGGCAGACTCTTTCGCTGTGTCAGGCTGTTTCTTTGATCAATGAAGGTATAGCCTCTGACCTTTAAAAAAAATCAATGAGATTGATTGAAAGGAGAGAGAGAACTATGAGCATGCAGGATAGCTTTAACCTTCACTGTCTAGAAAATTTAAAATATTCTGGTTTTGCAGGCATTGAACCTCCTATTTTGTATTTTCTTATTAAAATGCTTTGCTTTTCCCCAGCCTACTTTTGAAACCTCTTAAGCAAGGCTGTGAAAGTGGTGTGTCTGAATGTTTCTCACAAATGGTTATCTTCAAATCACATTGTTAATAAAATAGAAGGGTTTTTTTCTATAGCAGAATTTGTACCTTCTATTACTGTTTGCAGTATGTACAGAATGTCTTTAAGTTCTTTTTATAAACTGATTCTTATTTGACATATATATATCCAAGAATCAGTGCTCAGAAAAGTAGTTCAGATCATTTCAGAGATGATATCCCTCTGAATAAAGTTACTTGAATTGCCCTATTTACCATATCAGGCCCCCTGATGATAGCAACATTCTATAACCATAATGGAGGGGTGTCTTCTGAGAATAAACAACATATTTTGGTGATCTTGTTCTACATAATCCTGTGTTTTTATTGATTTAATATATATAGACACATATATATACATATATATATATATATGCACACACACACACATACATGTATACCTAATCAGTAAGGAGCGAGTAAAAATGTCATAGTGGAAAATGTACGAAGCGGGATTTTTAAAATAGTGCTTGGCACTTTACATCTTACTGAACAGACTGCAAATGCAGACTTGGCTCTTTAGTCAAAAACAGTTTTATGAACAGTTGAAGTTTCATTTTAGTACCAGGCCCTTTCTTCACATAGTGCTGATGCTGTATTAAGCGTTAACACCAAGCAATTAGTGAAGTAAGCATAAAAAATGTTCATAAACAGAAAAGTTAATTCATTCATTATTTCGTGCTTTCAAAGCTCAAGAAAACATCGGTCAAAAAAGAAAAAGTATCAGTGTTTAGTTTTCACAAATAATTATTTTTTAATCGAAAATGTCAGTGAAATCAAGATCCACTGAATAGTATTTGTATACTTTTAAAGTAAATCAGACTGTGATAATTTCTGCTGTCATATCTCTGTGTTTTAATATAGACCAGGTAAATTGACAAATCAGCAAGGAGACAATATAATAGCATTTCTTGAGTAAGAAAGAGCTTTTATAGGGAGAGACTGATATTGCTGTTTCTCTGTAACTTTGTGTGATTTCCTTTCTATAATAGATTCTGTAGGCTATATATTTTTTTAATACTTCACAATCAGATGGGTATTTCAGCTAAGTTACAGTTACGTTACTTAAAATAGGACGAAGTCTGTGGGTAGCTTTTCTAATCAAGAAATTCAAAGGGTAGATTTTTGTGATATATCTGGGACTAGATAGCTGTGAGATTTTTCTGAAGTCTTCTTTGTCTTGCTGTTCATCAGTGAGGTAAGAAGGTATTATGGACAGTCATTCAAAACTATGGCATAAGCTTAGACACAGGTCACTCTGACCATCTTGTTCTTGTAAGTCACTTAAATGCTACATTAAAGGAAGCTAAACCTGTTATTTTAATGGGTATCCCTTTCACAAGCACTGTCATGAAGAAACTTTTGCTCCTAGAAAAAGAAGGGGGATCAGGCTGTTACCTCCCAGTCGGAGCACAATAAGAATATGAAGATGAGAGCTGCAAAATCAGAATAACTTGATATTAGTGCATTTCTTCCTTCATGTTAGACACATTCTGATTTTGCTCCAGTAGTATCTAATTCTTGTCATCACATTATCTTTTTTGTTATTCCAGAGCAGCCTTATCTTTCACACAGTTTGTATTAATATTGCAAACCACCTTACTCTGGCTGTCTAAAACCTAAAAAGCTCATCCTGTATTTGAATGGGTTTTGATAATCTGACGCCCACATCCAGCCTCACCTCTCCTCCCTCTCTGTCCATAAGTAATAATCCAGGAAACACCTTTTATTTTCTTTTCTTATTATTATTATTTTTGGGTGATTTCAGCAATGGCTGCTACTCTCATTCTGTTTTTCATGTACACAAACTGCATCTTTCCAGTGTGGATGTGAATGCTGTCCCCTTGTGGATGACGGTTACAGTCTGAACTGCTGCCTGCAAAAGTGCGCTGTACCCTTCACCCAATTTAAGGTAGTGTCTCGAGCATCACATTCATTTAGCATTACTAAAGGGCAGAATTAAGGTTCTTTTTGTATCTTATCCCACTGTCAGCTAAATCCTTCCCAGAAAAGATACAAAGCTGAGGTCATTTTTTCTCCATCTGTGCGGGGTCAGTTACTGCAACAAAGTCATTCCTGGCTGAGGTGTGAGCCTTTTAAAAAGCACCTATGCTAGCAGCTGAATAATTTTCTAGACCACTTTTTTACATTTCTAATGAAAACAGCTGGGTCATTAAATCCAGCAATCAATCTCCAATTATAACCTGCCTTGGACAGCGCGATGCCCTGCCCCAGCAGGTCCCCTCCCTGCAGACCGACTCCTGGCCTCAGCTCTACCATGAAACACCTATCTGATGCCCCTGTCCCATACCCAGTCCCAGCATGTCTAGGAGCACAAATTCTTCCCCAAAATATCGGTGCCATGGCACGGGGGCTAATTCTGCTCTTCAGCATCACTGTGCTGCATGGACTAAGGCTGTGCATAGAGCTGCAAAGCAGATCTATGGTTAAAAAAGGTGTGGTTCTTCTTGGAGACAGGCAGTGTGTACAGACAGTGATGTAACCGTAAATGTAATGGAGTTTTCCTTCACTATTATTATTTGAGTGTATCAGCAGAATAAATCAAATTTAAGAGACCAAAATTCTAGATACCTGCTAAATGGATTCTTTCTTTCCTCCTGAGAAACTGAGAGGATATGTGACAGCTGCTGGAGCATTTTTATGAAAAGCTTTTTGATCTTTTCAGGACCTGCACAGGAATAAAAAAAAAAAAAAAAAGTTAGATGGATGACATTTAATCTTCATACAGCAAATAATAATTGCTCGTATTCAAACCCAATGGTTCTTTTCTTCTTGCATCACATGAGGATTTACTGTAGTATGGATGCAAAAGGTAAATTATCAGGCAATTCTGTGCAATTCAGACATGCATACAAAAATGTCTTTCCAACTTTTTCACACTTACCTTCAAACTGAAAATGGATTTTCCTAGTGGTTGATTAGTCAGAATGAGTTGTTCCTAACTAGGTTGAGGGGAGACAAGTTCTGTAATATTGAGTTAGTGAAAGAAGTGAACAGCTTCAGTTTAATTCAACTAGTCTTCTATTTTTAATCTCCAAGGAAACAGCTGAGTTGAATGTTAATTAAACAGCAGTCTTTGATCCACCCAACCACTCCCGGCGGCATAATAATAATATATAAGCGCACACACAGCAAATATATAATAGGTACATTTAAAGCAGTGCATCTAACCTTGCCATATTCACACTTAAAACATTTCTTGCTGACCCATTCTTATATTATTTAAATAGGGAAAGGAAGGAAGAGGGGAAAATGATAAGTTAAACTTTGATGATCTGAAAGGTAAGGCAGCAGAGTGAGTGTGAGTTCTTATTTTGAGGATGTATAAGGGTTAATGATTAGAAGAGTGGAATCAGGAAAGACCTTAAGCCCAGATCTATGACAGTGGTAATTGAGCTGATTGATTACGACATCTCGTTTCAGACGACTATTGATTTAATCTAGTCTGCAGTCCCATTGGCCCCAGAGGTGCTCCTGAGTGAGGCTCAGCACTTGAACCTGGGTACTCTTCCCTACTCACCGTCTAGATATAAATTTCCAGAATCTGTAGCCATTTATAATTTTCCGTCATGTTCATGCTTTTATTCAAAAGCTTCTAGTTTCAGCAGGCTAATGTTTTTAACCATTGAGGGGGCAGACACAGGAAAAATGAAATGGCACAGACTGAAAAGGGTGGGTTTAAAAAAAAAAAAAAAGCAAGACAGAGAGCTGGGGCTATGTGGCTAGTATTTGCATCTGTTGTTTCTGATTCGCAGAGCTAGCAAAGGCTGCTTTTGGAGGCAGTCCACAAAGCTGGGCTATCAGTAGGCAGTTTGCTGTACGCGCACGTTCAATTATTAAAATAGTAGACTTTTTTTCTGTCTGATAGCCATAGCGAGGTCATGACATTAATTTATCCAGGGTATTGTGGGTAACTATACAGAAAAAAAGCATAAAGGGCACAGATGCTGGAGCAGCAAAAAATGGATGGGTCTGAGCAAAAGGAGATTAAGAGGCGATGACCAATCTAATGTACGTATAGCAGTAAGAAGCCGGCATCCGTCACAGACTATTGATGGCAATAAGTATTTTAAGCCATGCTGTGCATGTGTTAATTTTTTTTTTTAATACCTCAGTAAATGCTAAGCTGAATGCTGTAATCCTGTATTTTTTCAGTTTCCCAAATCTGATTTTGGTCTTGTTTTTGTTGTCTCATGCTTGGTGTTCTCCGCTTGCTCTCTGTCTCTGTCTGTGGTGTGTGTCTGTCTCCGTCCCTCCTGTTCTCTGAGATTACAAACTTAACTGTTTCCTACATCATCTACTTTCCACTGTCCTTTTCCTACGAAATTAATTACCATCATGAGAACTGGTCATAAGCGTGTACTAACTGGGCTTAGGGCGCGTACGCCGGCGTGTTGGCTTCCTTTCTTTACTTCGGGTCTGTGCAATGTTTTCTTTTGGACCTTTCCTGTGAACGGATGCCCTTCATGTTTGCTGCCACTGTAAGGTTGCCAAACGGCTACCTGAGCTGGGACTGCGGTGTAGCACTGCATCCTGGGACCTGCCTGCCCGGCTACGCCGAGAGTTTCTACGGCACCAGGCAGCTTTGAGAATTGGCTGGCGAATTGCGTATCACCTGTCCCCCCCTCTGGTAAATAATTTTTGTACCGCAAATCACAGTGGTGTGCTATTGTCTGGAAAAATAATTCCCAAATACTGTTGGCATAAAAAGGGAAAAGCCGAAAGATTGTCAACACCGTAAGTCATTAAAGTCCCTTGCCTTAAGAACAAAGGAACAAGGTAAAAATGCACACAATAATTATGCTCTGTGGATTTTCATTGCCTGTCAGACAACTTGTGTGTGTGTTTCAGTTAACAGCCTTTGTGCTTTGTTTTGTGTTGTGTATTTTATATATGCGTCTTGAGTTTCTCTGTGTGTGTGAGTGTGTTTGTGTGTGTATTCAATGTACGTGTATGTGCGCAGACTTCTCTACCAACACGGAGCAAACACTATATAGATATATACACAAGTGTAGCTCAAACATGCATTTTCAGTACTGTGGTGGTGTGAGTGTATCGCCATTGTTCTCTCACAGTGCTCCCTCTGACGCAAGCAGCTTCTATTTTTTACTTTATTTTAATTAAGAAGCCTAAAATAAATAAGAGGGGAAAAAAATTACTTAGTTTGGTTAAATACCAATTGAAGTCCAGAAACTCATGATTTCAGCACAGTGAATAGTGATTCAGACCCTGGCAGTGTTTTGGCTATGAGACAATTTCTACTTATAAAGAGCACAATGGGGGGGGGAGGGGGGAAATAAAAGATAGCATTAATTTTGAGGAAGATTAATATTAGTTTTTTTAATGATCATTATTTTTTTAAGAAACAAATCCTTGTAGCTTTTGAAATCTAGTGTGTCCTTCTCACTGGTATTTATTTGAGCAAAGGAAAAAATGAAGAAGGCGTAGAATAAACTCCTAAGACTGTTCAAGAATTACTGGCATTATTTCTCTCTACATCACGTGTGAGCCTGGGTTGCCTGCTATTCCTGAGGCAGAGAATCGAGGATGAAAGTCTGTGTGTCAGAGCCTGTTTTCACAACTGCATTTGGAGATCTGTCTTATTGATTAGGAAAAAAAGGGGGTGGGAATAGGAGTGTGAGGTGAGGGGAGGACCGACTGACTACTGGCTTATTGCAGCTCAAGACATTTTCTTCCGGAAAGATGTCAAACAACTGAGACACAGCAACAGAGGAAGTAGAAAGGTGGAAAAATAAGAAGAGGGACCCTTTGGAAGAAATGAAGGCATTCCTTATGAGAGCCTTGAGGCTTTTTTTTCTTCTAACATCTGACCCACAAGGGCTAGAGTGACAGCGTCATGCAAATGCTGCAGTCCAGCAGGTCTGAGAGAGAGGGTGGATGCTAGAGAGTGAGTTAATGTTAATGATGAGTGCAGTGAAAATACCAGCCGATACCACCCCCTCCACACACAACTGCTCTGAGTCAGCATCCGCTGCTTTGCCTTGCCTTTTTGTGCGTGTGTGTGTATGTGCGCGCGCATGTGTATGTGTGTGTGTGTGCGTGTGTGTGCTAGTGACTGTGTGTGTGCATGGAAGGTAAAGCCAGTCAGTCAGTGAGAAGCAAAGGTACGTTTGAGAGCAACTAAAATCTGACTGATTTCCATCTTCAGAGCATCAGATGTATTCCCTAAAGAGGATGGGTCTATGCGATGGGGGTGGTATAATTATGTTAATGTCATATTTATAGAGGGGAGAGATTTTTCATTCTAATTATTGATTTGAAAGCTGTGGTCAAAATTGTTTGTTAAATCATGATCCTTTAAAAAAAGAAATTGAATGAAATCTAGGGACTGCTATACATATATATATCATATATATATTTTGTTTCGTTTAACTATTTTGTGTCTGAGGCATAACTGATTGAATGGTGCACAGTGACAAAGAAACGGCTCTTATATAATGTTGCATTATATCATCAGCTGCAATAATATTTTAAATAATCCAAAATGTTCTGAAATCTGAAGTATCATTCTGGAGGGGAGGGTGAAGGGCAAGGGTGGGGGTGGGGGTGGGGGGCACTGGCAAATCTTTTCTTCAGCAGAGCGCTCTGTACAGCTTTCTTGTAAATGGATGATTCACCTGTTCGACCAGCAGAGATTCTAATTCTTCCCCCCCTCTTCTCTTTTTTTCCTTTTTAAAGCTGAACGGCTTCCCGAAGAGCACTGAGTTTTCTATGCCAGATTCTGCTCCAGTGGCTAGGACCTTTATGGCTGCTGTTTCTTTTGCTCTGGGCTCTGATGGAGGAAAAAAAAAAAAAAAAAAAAACCAAAAAACCAACCACGGTGGATCCTGTCCCTAAAGTAGAAATTTTCTTTTTCATTCTGCAAACAAGGCTAAAGATCGGAGGAGAATGAATGCGAAAGTAATTCGGGATTGTGGTCGTGCCATTAAAAGTGTTCGGCTTCAGAATGAAATTATTCGGGAAATCTGAGTATTTCTTCTTACTGTATCGACAGTATTTGAAAGTTATGTGTGCTTTGAGTAATCTGGTTCAAGTGACAACAATCTCTGCATGTCAATGTTTTCTACAGCTTATGGAGCGAAAGCTACTTTTGCCATTGGAAAGGAAGAAGCTTTTGCTAGCAGCCTGTAGAAGGATTAAATGTTGAACGTGGGGAAGAGGCAAAAAGTGAATACACGCCCAAAGGTTATCCTTGCATCGTGAATGGGTTTAAAGTACTCTGTAACCCAGGGCCCACCTGAACAGTAGGACTAAAAGTATAATGGGGAAATATTTCAATTAGAAACCCCTTAACAAGCATTTAATCCTTCTTTCAGGCATTAAGGGAAATAGAATAAAATTGTTACTGTACAAATCTGCTGGAAGCAGATTTTAACCCATTTTTAGACACTTCCCTGTGATGCTTTAAAATATGGCTACTTGTGAGAGGAGGCAGTGAAGATTTTTTTTCCTGTGTTCTTTGTTTTTTCTTTTCAAAAGTTAAGGACTATGCTCTGAGAAAAGTCTGTTCAGTCAGCTGATACATTGTTTGAATGTATGTATGCATCTTGTCTGCTTATTTGATCTTTTCTGCCCCCTACTTGAAACTGTGGTTTGTTTATTGGGGGGAAGGAGGGGTTGTTGATTTGGGGGGGATGTTGGGTTTTGGGTTTGTTTTGGTTTTGTTTTTTGTTTTTGGGTTTTTTTAACAATAGCAGTGAAAGTTTTACTGACAGCGATTATGACTACTAAGCAATTGAGTTTATTGGAAGACGAATTCTACTGGATCATATCGGACTTTTCCTAGTCCCTGAGACCCTAACTTGTGAGGTTTTTTAGCAACAATCACAAGTCAGGCTCTTGGGACCTAGGCGGAGGGGAACCAGCAGCTTTGGACTGTGATTGTTTCTCTGCAGAATTTAGAAAATCAAAGGAGCTTTACTTGTCTGGAAGGGAAAAAAGAAAAATATACCTTTTTCAAATGTTAAGAAGCAGAGCTGTTGCTAGAAGAAAAAAAACCCTGTTATCCTTTGTGCAACATTAGGATGTTACATACTTGTCTGTTTAGAAAACTGGACTAGATGCCATGTAACATTCAGAATTAAAATTTAACCTGAATGCCAGTTAGCACCTCAAAACAAAAACAAAAACAAAAAACAAAACAACCCCAACTCAGAACAAATACTAAAATATACAAATGGCTGTCAACCATATTATTATTATTATTATTATTATTATTATTATTGGCAATTCTGACATAATTACCACAAAGTATATTTTCAGCTGTATTGTTACAGCATTAATTAACTTTTCAAACATGATGCATAAACACCAATGTTTGAGGCCTAGAAAACATTAAGTCTATTGTTGTTTGAATAATGATTTCAGTCTAGAGGAAAACTGTTGCTTAGCTTTTCCTGTAACATGGGACAAAGATTATTTTGTAGTTAGTTGCCATCATTTTTCTTTGTCTAAGTGAGAACACAATATGGCATTTAAAATATTTTCTCATTTAATTTACATCTTAATCTGACAGAGGATATTGGTGTGAAAATCATACTACAGCATTAAGATAGTTTTGCATACAGAATCACATTTCTTGTACCTGTTCAATTTAAACTGAGCCAGCAATACTCTAAGCACCGGACTCAGCTTTTAGCCTCTCTATCTCTTTTTGCTTTTTCACCCTCTGACAAAAAACAGAGTGAGGTTTACATTGTCCCTCATGTGTTAAGTACTTCACTGACTTTGCATGAGAAGATTCACAAGCACACAAGTTATTCTGCACTGTTCATTAGTCTTGAACTTCTGATCCACAACACACAATTTGTATTTCTTAATATTTTATGGGTAGGTTAGTTCTGAGTAATTTTCCTCTGTTTCCTGTGTCTAACCCAACATACTGCAGGACCTTGTTGATACATCAGACTTCACTGAAACAAAGGCTTCACACAGATCAGGCATTTAAACTATTTGTTCATTTCAGAAGTGGTATTTTGGCTGCAGTATATTTTTTCCACTTGTGTGGGAGGAATTGTGTTTTATTGTAAGCATCGACACTATTGTTAAAATAAATTGTTCTTATCTGTTAGTATAATACTTTTTCTTGTTGTCTTGTTTTCTTAAGAGACAGAAACTATGTGCTGTATGCAGTTTTCAAGTTGCTCAAGATATAATTAGTCTTTAAATAGTCATAAAAATATTGCTTTAGCAATTACAATGATGATACAGTTCCTGTAAATATGCAGTTCTTTTCTTTGTCAACTGTCAATCCCACATGCTAAGAACACTCCAAAGAGCTACTTGCGCACATTCAGACACAGAGGTAATTTTTTAACACAGAGGTGTTATTCAACATTGACTTCTATTCAGGCAATATAAGAAAAGTAGATCTGATTCCATATAGAAAAGACAGACGCACCAGGCTGGGTGCTGCACTCATGAAGCACTTCGGTAGCAATTGACGTGTATTATTTACAATAGTTTTCAGTACTGAAAATGGTGTATTTAAGATACTGATGAGGTGAGCAGGTATTCTGTTCATTCAAGCTATGTAACAAGATAAAACTATATTGTGTGTCAGTATATACATGTTAATAATATAGTTTAAATTATGCATAGTATTTATCAAAATAAAAATCCTTATAGATTTAATCAGATATATGATGCACACATCTGTACTTTTTAAAGATTTTCATTGCATTTATTTTTGAATCAGCGAAATTTACTTGAATGTGGATGGTTCACTTTTTTCAGCACTCTGAATTCATTTTGCATTTAATACTGGACATACAATGAAGGTGAAACTGTAGTGTGAAATGTCTGTCAGTCTGAAGATTTCAGGTATGCTCTGCTCTGCAGTGAGAGTGAGAAGAAAACGAACCATTAGAAACCCCTACCTGGCTTATTTGGTGCTGCAGCAAAAGCCATAAACATGCAGCACTGCCTCTGCATTACTGCTTGAATTGGGATAACTCCAGTGGCTCTTCTCTGCCCATTGTACTCACTGCTGCCCCTTGCCATAGAGATGAAAAGTTGGTACACTGCCTTCCTTTTCCCCTCCTCCCTCTTCTTCCCAGTTTCAACACAGCAAAACCAACCTCTGATACACACTGAACTCCTTGTGGTGGGGCAGAGGTGGATGGAGGGGAGAGAGAAGCCCGGTCTTATCTTGGGCAGAATTCCCACCAAGATCAACAAGATGTTTCCCCATCCTGGGACTATGTGACAATGCCTACAGACACCACGCAGAAAGCAGTCTTATTTACACATATGAAAGCTGTCTCTATTAGCACAAATAAATGGAAAACATCATATTTGGTATTCTATGCTTAGATATATGTACAGAATTTCAATATATTCCCATTTCTATATGACTTTATGTTGTTTCAGACCAAAATGCTTTTAAATGCTATTTAATATGTGATTTTGGAGTAATCAGCTTGTGCTACAACAACAACAAAAAACCAAAACACAAGCTCCTGCAAAGGGGGAGGAAGAGAGAGAGAGAGAGAGTGAAAATGATGTGTGGTGCATACAAAAAAGGAATGATATTAACAATTCGATGAATTCCTAGTTGGTAGACCAGACTGAGCCAGACGCATATATTAACGGCTGTCTGCTGCTGATGTGAGCCTGCTCAATGCGGTGGAAATGAAGGATCACCTAGTTTCTGACACCAGCTTATTTGTACGTTTTAATTTTAAAAAGGAAAATCACTGTTTTACATAAACATCTTAACCCCTGCATGATTTTCTTCCTTTT
Source organism: Falco biarmicus (assembly GCF_023638135.1). NCBI lineage: Eukaryota > Metazoa > Chordata > Aves > Falconiformes > Falconidae > Falco > Falco biarmicus. The sequence goes on along the minus strand of NC_079289.1, from coordinate 106,810,570 downwards.
TTCCTCCCTCATATTGTTTGCTAATTTACTGTCAACTTAAAGTGCTGTTTAGCTACAGCCCAACAAAACATCAGTCAAAAAGCAGAGGGAAGTATTAGCTTCTCTTTTGTCTGCCATGTACAATTGGGTTATTATTATGATAATTGTCTACTTTAATTTTTAGACTTCATGGGCGATGCAACAATATTCCAGAGCTTCATTTTTGAAGCATTTTAAGTTTAATTTTAAACCCAAACAGCAAAAAAAAAAAAAAACAACAATATATATGTATGCTTGTAGCTCAGGCTGGGGTGATTTGATCAATTCTTTTCCTTAACCTGAAAGTCTTTAGCACCTTAATATAATATTACATATATGGGACAGGAATTCTTTTCAAACCATATAAACACTAGGATCCATTAATACAGTGCTGAAGACTGTTACATGAGTCAGGGGAATTCCAATCCAACTTAATTACTGTTGGAATTAGAGGCAAGAATATTTTACTCGAAGTTGTATAACAAGAATCTACAATTATCACATTTCAGGGCATTGCTCTATTCATTTGATGAAAAATGTCACGAAGTTTAACAGAAGATGTTATGCATTTTCTTGAGTAATAAAAATCGGCACATTCACGATTAGCTAACACAACATTTTCAGTGTGTTAATATGCAGTGCAGCAAAAATTTCTGTAGGCAGTAAATGTAGCCATCATTTTGATTTGCCCGTATGATGATTATGCTTAGTTCCTGACTGGGTACTTAATTTCACACTGAAAAGCAGTCATATCCTCTTAGGAACTGGCTGTAGACTACAAAAAAGAAAAAAGACCAACTTCTGCCTGAGGTCTATAGCTAGCTAGGTAGTCAGGTAGATACATGTAATAGAAAGAAAAAATCGGGAATCCTATGAAAATGCCATCTGAAAATGTATCACTCAATTAAAAGTAGATTTATTTTGTTATGTTCATTTAAAGTTTTTTTGTCCAAACAATGTATCGGAGACATTCATCACTTTGTTAATTTTTTTCATTGTTTGATAATTACAATAGGCATCCTCAGAGTTTGTGTGATGCTGCATCATTCCACTCCTTGGCCACACTACAGTTATTCTTACCTGGTGAGTTATATTCTGACCAGAATCTAGATATATTAATTTGTGTGCAAAGCTATGTTTTACTTGCAGTGCCTGAGTAGCAACAAGTGGATGGACTATGGAAGCCTTAGAGAGTAAGTGAACATAAGATTATTAAGATCAATAGTGATAAAATTATTTCATCTTTATAAACATCTTTAACCTATTAAGCAGGATTTAAAATTAATCACAGAATCATCCAGTCGATTATATACTAAAGTTTATCTGGTAGGCTTTCAGGATTGTAATCTTTACTCCTGTTCCTGCTTATTTAGGAGTTAAGGATTAGTCATAACTGTACAATAAACTAGATATGGTAATGATAGTTTGAACAATATGAGTATCCTATAGGGGAAAAGACAGTTAATATTTTGTACTTTTCATCTACTTGTTAACTGTTACAATGTGGCAAGGATTGTATATACAATCTACAAGGAGCGTATATTCGTTTAAATGGCTAAGCAAATCAACAAGGTTGTGCTGAGTAGTTTAGGACTGGTAATTTTGGTTTTGGTTTTGGGTGGTTTTCTTCCACCACCGCCACCCCCAACTTCTTTTCTTGGATGACTGCGTGTCATGCATGGGAAGGTATGAAGGAAAAACAGCTATTCAGCAGAGACACGTCCCACCCCTTTAATTAAGCTTTTCCTGCACTATGTAAAAACACTAGCAATGTGTAAATCCCATTGGTTTTGTTTTGTTTTTTAAATTTGAACAGATTCCTAGGTATTATATTAAGATACCTCAGTGATGAAATACATATGAAAATAGTTGCACTAGGAAGTCACTGGATACTGAAACGGTTGGATGGCATTGGCGCAGAGCCAAATGGAAGATTATTATTTTTTTTTTTTCATTTAATTCCTTTCACCTAGTAGGCTCCTTAACCATTAGGCAGAACCCAGTATGTGGCTAAGTTATTGCTCTAGTGTTCATCACACAAAAAGCACAGTCTTAGGATTTGTAAATTTTCTTCAGGGAGTTTTCTAATCTAGACAGCATTTACATTTGGGGATTACACCACAGTCTGTTCCCCACCACCTCCCCCTCTAACATGCAGCCCTTTCAACTTCTTCAAAGAAGTGGGGGAAAGTAGGTTCTTTTATTAATAGCAGAAAACAAACCGACTGCTGGACTTCCGTGGCAGAGCTCACATAATGCGGCAGGGTGGGAACTGTAACAAAGAATGCTTGAATGCACTAAACATATAGTGAAACCCCATTTACATTCATTGATGGAGCTTAAAGTACAATAACTGAGAAGTTTAAAGTAGAAATAAGCAGGGCCATGAAAAGTCTTCAATGAAGGTAGATACTTCTTGAAAAGTTCAGCACAGGATTTAATTTCAAACTCAAGTCTTTCCTAGCAGAATGTATTTCTTCATAATACATCCCTTTACTCAAAGCATCTCCATCAGATGAAGGTAAATCAGATGAAGGGAGTATCTTCAATGCATAAAGTAGGTTCTGTTTTTCCAATTTATATACTGATTTTCACACAAGTGAGAGAGTTAGCAGTGGAAAAGTCGTCATGGTTCACTGTCTATTCCTCTGCACTCTCTCTCCTCTGCAAACTGCCTTTGATGTGAAAGAAACAACTTTGTGTCTACAAGTAAGTTTGATTGTGAGGTCTGCCCATCATTTCTAGCTCTCTCTACTTGTAAAATTTATGTGTATATGTTGGCATAGGTACACCAGAGAGTTGGACAAATTCGTTGGGTTTTTCTGTTAAAGGCTATTCTGTGAAATATAATCACAATATTATTAGTGAGTAGCTGTCACCTCTCACCTTCTCGTCTCTTCTCTTCCACCATGGTAATCAGCTCTTTGCTTTAGTCCCTTCAAAGCCCCACTGTAAAGCCCTACAAGATGCCAGCATTGTTATTCTAAGAGTTAGGGTTAGACTTGCTCCCACTTGTTGCATTTGTCTCCATGGTGGTTCTTCATCCTGAACATGAAGGACATATAAATTGGTCTTACTTGCAGCTTTTTGTGGAATCTGCATGCCCTCCTTTCACCCTGTTCAGAAACAACCAGTTGTCAGAGGTTATATACTAGGTTGCTAGTCGCAGTTTTCCAGATAAAGCTCTTCTTGTCCATTTTCTTCCGAAGAATGGCATGATAGCCCTGATTGCTGCATGGCCAGAACAGAGGATCATTTGTGGCACATCGGATTTAATAACCGTGATTTGGGGAGGGGAGGCTATGGAATTACTTTCTGCTGCTCTCTTCAGCAGAGGTAGTTTCTACTATTGATGTGCATGAAATATTTGCCACCAGCACTTAGTCAGATTCGTATTTCCAGAAGTTTTGATGATTGGTCCTTACCCTCAAGGAGCCTAGCTCTGCTTTGGGCATGCAGCAAGCAGGCAGGCAGGTAGTTCTGCTCTGTAAACCCTCCCAGCAGGCTGGCAGTACCTGCTACCCTGCAGGCAGCCAGAGTGAGCCGATTCTGGGCACAGCACCGGCTGTGCACAGCACCTTGCCCTCTCTGTCCGCATGGCACCCCAACGGCACGGGCGTCAGCTTTTAGCAAGCCTGGCATGTGAAATGGATGGTGCAGCCATTTTGTGGTGTGATTTACAACTTTTCAGTGAAAGTGGGGGGTTCATCTCACTGTTGGGAAGATTTCTCACAAGTCTGAGGATATATAGTGCTTATAGCTCCTGCTCATATATTTATATACACACATCGAAGTATTCAGGGACTTAGATTTACTGTTAGATTCTAAATCAACTTAGGAGGAGTGCTTTACTTGTGTTTATTATGTCAGCATATTGTTTTGGATATTAATTCTCTTTCTGAAATAGAGGAATATGGTCAAAATAGTGGCGTTTTAGGAGTCATTGAGGCACCCAGTTCTAAAACAATAGCTGGATGTTTAGAAGAGAAACAGGTCACCAATGCAGTTTTGGAAACCTCTTCTGACTGATTCAGAGGGTTAGATTTCTTGTGGGTGTTGCCAGTATCTGAGTATTGAGGTTTGCTAGGCTGTTATGAGTTAATGAATTCCAAAGGCTGCAGTTTGGCTTTCTGAAATTTGGTAATCATTTCCTAAACTCTAGTGGGAAATCAAAATTACTACATGCAATAACAATTTTTAAAAGCTTTCAAATGTTTCCAAACTGCCACCTACATGCTCTTCTTTCTTGCATCAATGGCTAAAGATTTAGGGTCATTTCCCGACACCTAGAGTGAACGCAGACAATTCCCTCGAGCTCCATTTCAGTGAGCCAATCTTTACTTTCCTCCCACGACACTTGCCCGGGGCTGCCCAGGCAGGCTGTGGGCTCCACCGCGTGGGGACTGCCACACACTAACTGGGAGCACAGTGACTGTTGTGGTGGGACCTTGACTTTGGTTAGAGTTCTGAGACCACAGTATAAGGCAAATATTAGCAGACCATTCAGTGGCCGGTAGGAGGTCATGATTTACTGTGGTAATGCAAGGGGACATTTTATACATTTCTTTTTACAGCCCTCTTTCTGCTATTTGTTCTTCGGGTGTTCACAGTAACCTACTGCTGTGTCTGGGAAGAGAAAGGCACATCTGAACAAACTCACATCCCATCGAGTCTCCATCAAGGCTCTTCAGCTTTGTTTTTGCATGAACATTTACTTTTTTTTAACATTGATATTTTTAATCGTCTTCTGCAATAGCTAATAAGAAAAAAACATGGTAAGGAGTAGCTCCACAGAGAGTCACTGGGGTCAGCATTTTTCTGTAAAACAGTCTTATGTGTCTCTCAATTCTGTATGATTTTACTACGGCCAAAAGGTCCTTCAGTTAACATCCAGCTCAGATTAAGAAGTGACAGCAGACCTTAATATCTGCAGTAGTCGTCAGAGACAACTTGCAGACTTTCCTGTTCCGTGGTAAAACCTGTGGCTGAATGCCATCCTATACCCTCTCTGCTTCTATGTACCATCTGCAGTTTGCCTAACCAGGAAACATGGTACCACATAAGGCTTGCCTCTTACGTTCACTAGGCAAGAAAGAGAGCCAGATGATCTCCTTCTTCTTTCCTTCCCTCCTGTTCCCTCGCCCTTACCTCCTCCTTTGCTCTCCTCCCTTGTGTCTCCCACACATAGCAGAAATATCACGTCTGCTGCCAAGGCAAACTCGATCATCTTGTCTGACTTCCTCCATAAAACATGCCAAAGCATTCACCAAGCAACTCCCACATCAACACCAACAATTTCTGTTTGGTTAGTGTGTATATTTAGGATTTGGGATGGCAGAGAATCCATAATAACCCCAGGAACAGTGTCCCAGTAGTCTATTACTTCACTATTAAAAACACAGGCTTTATTTCTAATTGGAATCTGTTTAGCATCAGCCACCAGCTACCAAAACTTTTCCTGACAATTTAAATGGTCATTTTTGGTTTCACCTCTTAGCATTTTTATTGAAAAACTAATGAGATTGTCTTCATTGTCTTACTGTAAGTTAAGTTTTCGGAAAGATCAGATCATGTTGCTTGCTCTTGTTTGAACCCTTCCCATTTTGTCAATATCCTCTGCAGATACTAATGCCAGAACGAGCAATCTGATGTCAGGAATGGTACTATTAGCTGTGGTAGTAATTCCTCTTCTTTTGTTTGATTTACTCATATACCTTGTTTATTCTCTCCTTCAGTCCGCTATACTGAGATCACAAGTATAGCTGAAGGAATAAAGAAGGAGATTTGAAATAGGCTTGTCTGAGCTACTTGAAGGTGTCTAATTCCAGCTAAAACTTGGAGTTTAGCACCTAAACTGTTAAGTACTTCTGTTGCCTTTATTCAAGCAAAACTTTGTGTCAATGGGAGAAATAAAAAAAAAAAATTAGCTTATCAGTGTTTGATTAAATATTAGCCAGGTAATTTTTAAGCTTGATTAATCTATTTATTGAGTAAATTTTATTTCATTTCAGAAGGAAATGACAGCAGCTGTATTATTCTTACTATTTGAAAACTTGTTTTCAGCATTTTCTGTGCTTCTGGTATACTTGAGTTACAGAAATAGATCCTACAGATGGATTAAAACATACCCATGTGTTGAAACCAGGCAATCAGTCTCACATTTTACAGGTACTCATCCAAAGAGCTAGGATATAGCTAGCTAAAGGATTATTTTTAATGTGTTTCTCCGAAGCTCTGTAACCTACTCCCTTCATGAGGCTTATTTTTCTGATCTCAGTAAATCTTCAAGCCTATATGTTTTATCATTTTTCTATCAAGGGCTTGGGGAGGAGGGATGTGGGAAGACTGGTCTTAGATAAGCAACGCAGGTTGGTTAAGAAAGGAGATGGCTGTCATCTGTAGACTTTCCAGACACAGCAGTATAGTTCCAGACAGTCACCTGAGTATTATCGCTTTGTCTCAACTATAAATCACAGTCTGGTAATGGCCAAGGCTGACACCTTGACATTTGCAAGGAGAGTAAAAGACCTGATTTGAATGGAAATCAATTTTATTTCACAAATCTTGGGATACTGCTCCAAACCTGGTCTTGTTCCTTTTTGTGTCTTATTCAGAATTTCCATGATCTTGATAAAGGATTAGTTGTGTTATACAATGACTTTCATTTTGTGCATACAGTTTAAAATTACAGAAATATCAGTGTATCACAGGACCTGGTTCCATGTAGGTGTGGGAAAGAAACTCCCTTTTCTGACAGCCTGTTGAAGGTGATGGCCACAGCTCCTTTGGCTGATGATGCAACTTTAACTACAGTACCTTTTACCACCTCCACCGACAGTAGCTACCCTGCGCTGGAAGGAAGGAAAGGCATGGCTCAGAGCATGTGAGCTCACAGACCCGCTCCCCTGGATGTGAATGTCTGTGGGGTGCTCTGAACGGGTGGCAGTACTGGTACACCAGAACTTCCCGTTGTGCAATAAATTTTCATGCTTTCAACTGCCTTTCTGCCAAATGGCTCAGAATTTCCAAAAATCCCTGCTGCACTTTTTATTATTTGAATACAGAAAAAGAAACCCCATGCAAATGGAATTAAAGTTGGTTTTTTCTCTCTTTCTTTCTTTCTATCTTTCTTTCTTTTTTCTTTTTCTTTCTTTCTTTCTTTCTTTCTTTCTTATCCTTTCCTTTCCTTTCCTTTCCTTTCCTTTCCTTTCCTTTCCTTTCCTTTCCTTTCCTTTCCTTTCCTTTCCTTTCCTTTCCTTTCCTTTCCTTTCCTTTCCTTTCCTTTCCTTTCCTTTCCTTTCATTTCATTTCATTTCATTTCATTTTCCCTGTTCTGTACGAATGTGCTGTAAAGGCAAGGTATTTCCAATTCAAGGAGGGAGGGGAATGACCTTAGCCATTGTAGCACTGTTGCACTAACAAGTATAAGTAAATACAATCCAAAACTTGCTCATTCCAACTGTCTGATCTGTAGCACACAGCTCTTTTGGAGGAAGGCTGTCTGTGGGAGCAGCTCCTTTCTGTTGCAGAAGAGGTAATGCATGTAGCCACTGCCCCAGCTGAAGGCTTTGAAGTGGCATTAGACCTTCAGTGACTGAAGATCCAAAACCAACCCTGAAATATTCCTTCCAATTGTTGCACAAGGAGCTAACACAGTGTGAAAAATGTCAGGTTTTTTACTTGACAAAACAAAACAATCTGGAGGACACTTTGGTTAAAAAAGGTGGTGAGGAGGGGAAGGTGGCATAACGTAGTGCGTGTATAAGAATCTAAGCCAAATGAGTAAGCTGTTCCTAAATTTGCCAACAGATACATTCCTGTATGAAGCTGAAAAAGGAAATACGTCCTTAATGTACTCAGGATTAAAAATGTCTGATAGCCGTTCCATTCCATGTTTAAGTCCCTTAGGATAGTGTGAAACACGTAGCGGTGTCTATAGCAACAGGTATGAAATCAAAGGTAAGGATTTTTCTCTCTTTCTGTCTCTTTTGCCTGCTGCACAATACTGAAAACCCTGTAAGAACCTCATTAAAATCATGCATGTAAAACACAGCCCTAGTGCATCGAATGACTTTCAAAGGCCATAGCTATGTGCTGTCTAGACACTGTCCATTGACTTTATCACAGCACATCTTAAGAAGCAGCAAAAGACAGGGTGCTGGTGTGGAAAGAAATGCTAACAATCTAGCAAATTACTAGCATCTAGCCTAGAATTTTTTCTTTCTGACAATAGCCACCAGCACATGCCCAGGGGAAAGGATAAGATCAGGAAAAGTACAGCAATACTTCCCTTTTGCATTTTCCTGTCTCCGGCAGACTGTAATGCAGTGACTTATAAGTGGTACCAACCTGTTTAAGCACCCTTGGCAGAATTTTTTCCTTTCTTCTGTACTGTTGTTTAATTACTTCTGCTTTAATTGTATTAAGCCATTTGCTATTATAACAGCAGCATCTTTTCTTGATTATAAATATCTCCATGTTCTGCAGATCCATTTGCGACTGAGGAAGACAGAAAATGTTGGAGCCCCATGTAAGTGGTTTGCATGGACTTTCAAGGCACAACACTTCTATGCAACCTGCATCGTTATGCTCACTTTGTTTTCTCTAAGTGTTTTCTTGACAGGTGGAATTTTTAACGTGCAGTTGTATGACAGATTTTTCTTAGGACAAATATTTTTTTTCCTGATACATATAGTTTGTTGGTAAACTTTTCCAGCCACACACTGTTCTGTACAATGGAGAGGTTTTAAGGTGGATTAGATCAGAACTGTAACATTTAGCACTGTGATGTTCTCATTACTGTTTTTATCAGTGCAAATCATGCCCTGGAAGGCATCTTACAGCTCTGTAGTTTCCATAAAGGAATGCTTTGGCCTTGTTAAAGTCAACAGGAGCTTTTGTCATTGGCTTCAGCTGCTAAGATGTCCTCATCAAATCTAAACATTTTGAAGAGTGGCCACCATCCTCACAAAACATTTAAACTATTTCCACTCCCAAAAAGTTCCATGCTATAAGCTTGATCCTTTTGTGTTTAGCATATCCCCAAATCACGTGGGGGACAGTGTAATAAAGCACACTGGAAGGCATTTCTCACCATAGCAGTCCTTGTCAGAACATCATACCTACCGAGTCATGGGTTTTAGGAACAAGATGAAAAGTTTACATAGAAGACTGAATTAAAGTAGAATACTAGCTCTGGAAAAGGATTTAGAATCATCTATATCAACAGACTGAAAGGTTCTGTTTAGATTTAAGCAAATAAATATATTTAGCTAGTATGCTCAGGATCTAAAAACGGCAACAAAAATAGAAACAAATCAAGTGTTCTCATTGTGTATCATTTAACATGATGAAAAATATCCTAGCGAATTTTTAATGGGACATGAGTTTAAATATTAACTGTTTAGTTTAAACACAGATTTTAGGTTTTTAATATATAGCTGTATTGAATGATTCATGTAGACCGTACATGAGTTTTTTAAAGTATAACAACAGAATTTGTAAATTGTATGATTTTACTAAAGACTATCTGAAGTAATTCACAGTCCCCGTTTTTAAGACAGTCATTGAGTTCTTATTTCATAAGCAAAATTTAACATCTAGAGTAAGTTCTGATTTTAAGAGGATTACATCATGTACAGCTACTCTATTGCATAATGCCAGTTTATTAGGACATAACTGCACGTGGCTGATGAAGTCAATCAAAATGGATTCATGTGGTTACCTGGTATTTCTTTCAGACCTGAATGCATAGTAAGAACCTTTGAATTTAATGTTAGTTGTTCAGCATGGTGATGACCAAACTATTTAAGAAAATCTGGTTCACCCAGTATGAATAGTGAAAAGCAGATGACAACCCCATTGCTATCCCTTTTACCTAGTCATTTAAACTGTGTAGAAAAAGGGTGGCATCACTTTTGCCCTAGTTGTTACTGTGCTATATAACTACACAATACAGTGGAAAATCAAGCTGTCTGCTTTATAGTCAGCTCAGAAAACAAATAAGCTTTAGGTCTAGGTAGCCATTGTGCTCAGTGCATATTTCTAACGTGGCTACACTGTGGGGTGGTTAGTGCAGCACCAAGCTGAGGCTACTAAACCCTTTGGAGAGGCACAGGCCATCAGTCTGCTCAGTGCTGCGAACATCCTTGGAGTGCAGGGCTGTCAGCTCTGCCTCTCTCTGCAGGACACCTTCTCTTGGGCTCACCCATCACTTTTGTACAGTCATGTGTTAGAACCAGTGAAACTTGTCCTAGTGATAGCAACTGCTAAATTCAGTACTTGGGATTTCAGAGGAGCCATAAGTCATTAGAAAGTTTGGAAAACTTAGAGAAGCTATAGACCTCTTATGCCATTTGCCTTAAGACATCCTACTGGTGCCACTCCAGAAGACTGCAAGTCCATAGGGACTGTGTGACATAACTGCCAGCCTCATATAGATGTCCTAGATACTCCAAGGTATCACAAAGAGCAACAGACACCTACACATAGGAAACTGAGTCCTCTGTTACCTGTCCTGCTCCATGAGACTCTCAGGAACTTCACAAACTGTGTACTTTGCTCAAAAAGGTATCTGCCTCAAAACAGTCCAGTGTGACTTACAAGCTGTTTCATGTTTGGAGTTTGTATTTTCGGGAGGAAGCTGGATAAAAGTATAGTGCAGTGAAAAATATTTCAGCGCATACTTGTGTGTAGCTCAGTTTATGCAAGCCCAAGTTTCATATATAGGCGCAAGCCAGCATTTGACTGTTGTAACTGCTGTTATGGTCAGATCATGATTTCCCTTTTTTACTTTCTTCTTTATTTTTTTAACGTGGATGTTAAAAGATAGGTTCTTTAGTCAATAGCTGTCTCTAATGTTTCTGCCATGACAAAATGGTACGCTCATTTTTCATTAATTGGTCTTTTCCTACTGTTTTCTACAAACATCAAAAGATAACTGAGGCATGCATTTGGATTTCAGCTGTGTAAACACATACTATGTCAGTGTTCTAGCTTACCCTTTTCATAGCAGCAATGAGCAGCTTAAAGCGTACAGTCTAGGGATTTGTTAGTGATTAAATGTGCTGCTAACATCACGGGTGAGGATGGTTGCTTCCTTTCCCAAAAAAGCTCCAGTCATAACAGTGCCCTACCAGGAGCACCAGGCACAGAGGCAGCTCCATCGCGCAGCCATACCGCAAACGCACACTGGGACTCTCCTTTGCTTCAGCCCCTCTAGGAGCCTGCCTTTCCTCAGCAGGTCCGTGTAATTGAGAGGGAAAGGGCAGTCCACCGTTTGGGGAAATACTGTCTTAGTGTCTGCAGGCTCAGATGGGAAACAAACACATTTGAGCATCAAAGTCAAGATTTCGTTCCTTATCCCATGAGTGCAGACCAGGGTATTTTTTGTTTTGTTTTTTTAAATGGAAGAAGGATTTCAGTCCCCTGTGCTGAACTGAATGTTACCTTTTCCCAGTAGTTTTTATCTTCTTTTGCATTATTTACACGCCTCTGAATTTCCTGTGAGAGCGTTCTTTGTAATAAAGATTCAGAGGCATTGTTAGAAAATTTCTGTCAAAAATAAGTTATCAATTTACTGAGTTAGATCCTTGAAAGCTGAAAACCAGTGCATTAGAGCCAGTTTCCAGCAGTTACAGATGATATTTTCCTAAAAGTGCTTTACACAATTTGAAGAGACAGCACATTCTCGGACTGGTTGAAAAGCAAGTTGCTAACATTTCAGAAATACAGAGCTCAATGGAAGAAAAGCACGAGGTCATTTATATTTTCCATTATGAAAATGAGGCCAAATTCATGACCAGCATAATCAGTTTCAGGCACACTGACTTTAGAAGACCTCACTTATGGCAAGTGTCAGGCTGGCTCATTGAAAATGATACCATGGTCCCCCTCTGACCTACGTTACTGCTAACAAAACCTGTGCATGTATAGAAAGGTTATGCTCCAATTCTCTATAGGTACTAGACACCTCTACCACCTCAGCTGAACTACTCACTGGACCAGGTGCTAATGGTAAGCATTTAGAAGATCAGGATGCTAGTCTCAAACAACACAGAGATCTGGAGATCTACATAATATGTTGCCTGTGGAGTTTTATGGGGTTTGGGTTGGTTCATTGGTGTTTTTTAACACACCTCTCAAAAAAAAAAAAAAAAAAAAAAGCAGCTAGAATACCGATAACATATTACTGAATGAATTTTTCTTTTTTTCATTACTTATACAGCACTGTGCAGTAGAGGTTGATACATAACACACTTCAGAAGGCACCATAACTAAATGAATATTACTTATTCAGACAGCATTATTACTAGAACGAGAGATTTTTCTGAAAAAGAACTGACAAATCTGGCCTTTACTTACTCAGTCAGAACCAAAAAAAGCCTGTGCAGGGTAAAAATATGAGGACAATAATATTTCCTAATCACACTCTCAGGTAGGAAATGATCTTGCTATCCTTAACCTCCTGAAATACTATTATTTTTTCAGAAGCCTCTCATAAAATTAGTAATGGCAAGAACATTTTGAGTCTGAATAACATGCCTATGTGCAGTTTCTAGCATCTGGGGATGAAGTCTTGCTGTTCAGCAAGCTGCTCTGGATAGCATGGACAGCTCTGGCAGCAAGCTGGAAACACCTATACAGAAGTGCTGACCAAAATAAGTGGTTTATTTGGTTTTAATTGTATTTTTCTAACCATGATGAATCATTTTAAATCTCTGCCTTAGCATGCACACACATAAATAAGTATCTGTTCTTTCATGAAATGATTGCTGATCTTTTTCACACCAAATCTGCATCTCTGACCAGAATGATCAGAACTGGTTTTGTGGTCCTCACAGCAGTAAGCAATATGTGCACGTACATACATATATGTATATGCATATATGACTTTTTGAATATGTCTTTCAAAACACGTGTTTGATTTTGTGTTTGGCACATGCTTGTGTCTGATTTTTCATGAACTTGTTCACATCTACGCCAAGGAGCCTGTCCTTGTGTGTCCCGTGTGTGTGCCTGTCCAGCTCAGTGAGATGTCCGAGGATAGCGTAGCATCCTTTGTTTAGCTGCTTGGGGGTTCAGCTGGGAAAAGTGCCCCATCCAGCACTGGCAGCGCTGTGCTTAGCTCCCAATAGGAGCATGTGGGAGGATAGGAACCCTTGTCCCATGACTCCCAGGAGGATGGGTCCATTGTGGTGCCCTGTGATCTGTTGTGTGTCTGGTGGATGGGACCATGCTCAGGACGTTTTGCTGAGAGCTTTAAACTCATGTCACCCGAAACTTCACGTAGTTCAGACATTATTTCTCCAAAGCAAGATCTTTAGTGCTTTGCTCTGCTAAACTTTTCCCTTGTGTGTAATGGCTTGTGGATGGAAGAAGAAAGAGGAGGGGAAGTAGCAGGGAAAACCAAGGGATTGATTGGCATGCAGTGATTTTGGACTAGCGGGAAGCAGGCGTCTCCGCTCTCCAGCCCCCACATACTTCTCAGTCTGTGTGTGCTGAGAGGGGAAAGAAGCTGATATTGTTCCCTCTAAAATTAATTCCTAGTTAGCCAGTTACTCCTGGTTTTTAGCTCAGAGCACACTGTAATTGCATTTTTCATTTCAGTAATTACAGAGGATATTAAAGTGGATAGACAGTTGTAGCAATCTGGCTCTTTAGACATATCCACTTGTCCAAGATCAAATGGCTACAGCATATTTAGGGTTACAGTCTCCTTCTTTTCCTTCTTGTTCTCTACTGCAGTGGATTTTTTTTTTCAGCGTTACCATGGCAACACTATATCTGGCTGCCAGCTCTGTCGTAAGTTATTGAACTGAGACTGGCTTTTGGTTTAGCAGATAATTAGGTTCTGTCTCACAGGTTCATTTTCCTGTGACTGGGACATGAATATGACCTACAGCTGGCCTCAATTTCAGTGTCACAGACAAAATTTTAACCCTTCCTAGGCTCACCACTACTGTACCCATGGCGGCGTTTGGAGGCAATTGCAAACGCTTTCCCCGCAGGTGTGGGACACAACGCACCCTGGTCCTTCCTGGGGGCTCATTGCCCAGGCGGTGCTAATCCCCGGCGGGAAGGGAGGTGGTCCAGCTTGCATCCGCACGCTGGGTGGGCGGGGGAAAGAGTATTGCTAGCACCAGATGAATATTGATTGTCTGGTATGTAGATTTGTCAGAAAGGTAAGTTCACTGCTTGATTAGTGATCCTTTAAATAATAGAAACGCAAAAGGGTGGTGGCAGGTATTTTTGGCTTGACTCAGGAATATGAAATATTTACAAGAGGTCTGCTTCAGCGCTCAGAGCCCTGTCTTCGCGGGGTACCCTGAGCAGAAGAGCAAAGCTCCGAGGATCTGCCGTGTCAGTTCGGTCACGTAACTCCCTGATCTTCCTTCACTTCTCTGGGAGAAGGGTGGGGGCAGCCTGGAGGTGCTGGGCACCTTCCACTGGAGCCCATCAGCCCCCAGCACCCCAGCCCCGGGGCAGGTGCAGGCAGCACAGCACCTCGCCAGGCAGACCCTCCAGCTCGCATAATAAGGCCTGAGAAGGAGGAAGATCTACCATTTCCTTCAGCACAGCTCTCAAATGGGCTCTTTTCCAGCCTTTGTATGCAGCGCAATGTGGTCTTACAGCTTTAGCAATTTCAAGCTAGGGCATAAACCTCTCTTCTGTCTATGGAAAAAAACTGTAATAAAAGGTATCAATTAAAGGGAAATTCCATGAGATTTCACTAGCAGGTATTTCCTTAATTTGTCCATGGGATGAGGCAGGATTTTCCTGCCCCGAGAAGAGCAAGGGAGGTTTCTCTCCCACATCCAGCAGATCCCAGAGGTTTTTCCAGAGAAGCACAAGACCATCGGTGTAGGAGTCATGTCTCTGTTTCTCTAGGGCTACAGCTTCTCACTGACTATCTGGCAGCACACAACATAGTGCTGCTGGGACTAGGCCCATCTGCGTTTCCCATTGACACTCCTGTTTCTGGGGAATCTCACCATAAAAAAAAAAAAAAAAAAAAAAAAAGAGGCTAGCTGCAAAAACTGATGGACTCCCACCATCATCCATCGCAAGACTTTCGCATCTGGGGTCTTCTCTGTGTGTGCCATGGACGTGTGGATGGAGATGCTGGCAGGGTAGATACTTTTCCTCAGCTTCCCTTCCCCCTCCCCAGCAAATTATTTCTGGCAATGTCACTTGATTGGAAGGTCAAAGCATTCAGATGGGGCATCTGTCTTGCCTGTATGGAATGTGTCCTTCTGAGCTAATCTTCTAGCCTGCGTTTGTTGATAAAAAATAGTATGTTTAAAACCTGCCTATTATACAGGACAAAACAAATGGCAGAGACGGTGACTTCTCACCAAAGATAACACCAAAAGCTGCAGATTTAGCATATATGTATAACCAAAATGATCAAAAAAGGCCCTCGAGGTATTTCTTGATTAGCATATCTAGTGTGGATTAGACCTCTTTGCAATGATAGCGTAAAAGTTTTGCTGAAGGGTTAAACTCAGAGTGGGAGTGGGCTGGAGGGGAAGGTCCCCCTTGAATTACAGAGGAGAGATGTGAAACTCCACATGCTGGTTGGCGCTTATAAATTATCCAACTGCTGGGTGTTAATGAACATTGCCACGTCTGGGACCCTGCAGCTCTGAGCTGGGAAGCTGGTTAATACCACATCAGCAGCGTGTTACAATAGATCAGTGTTATATTACTTTTTTAAAAAAAAAAAAAAAGAAAACTTACCAGTGGGTCATTGTACGGGAACATTTTCCATTATAAATATCACTGTAAATGTATTTTTTTGTGTAAGGAATTTTTATAATTTTTTTAGGGTTATTTACCTTTTTTTTTTCTTTTTTTTTTCTTTTTTTTTCCCCCCCAGTTTTTATAACCAATACACAGACAAACTAGTTTCAGTTTTTGTTTAGAGCTGGTTTTGGTGTCTGGCCCTCATATCTTGGCATAGTCTTGTAATGTTTCATCTGTGATCACAGTTTAAAGCCAAATGAAACACTGTTTTCATTGGAACCATTAGAGAAATCAAGCAAATATTGCCAGTGGGATTAAGTTTTGTAAAATACAGATAAGAAATCTGAATGTTTGGCCTAGAGCAACCTGACATTGCCCCAACAACATTTGCAAATGAGGGCATGCAAACCTGCTCATGGGGCAGGGGTGGGGAGTGGGGGGGAGATGGAAAAAAGAGGGGGATGGGAGGGAAAACAAACCAGGAAGATTCCATTTCTGCCATTTTATGATTTCCAGCTTGAGCAGATTGAGCTCTTAAACCAAGAACCCTTATTGTAGGTAATTAAGCCCACTACCCACCACAATATATACTGTTTACCACAACTGGCAGCAAATTAGTCTTTTCCAGAGGATGCAAAGCTGTCAAGTCCTTCTGAGTCCCCAAAGTCCTTCCATAGCTGATGCTCTCTAATGTGAAAGACAAAGACTTGCAGGATCTCACCTACTCTCAGGTGCTGAAACCGACACACTTGCTTCTGTTTATTCCCAAAACAACTGCTTAACATTGAGCAACAGAAGTTGTTCGGGCTGGAAAGAGTAAGTTACAGCATTTCTTGCATTCTGGCTATCAGTAAATGTCTTTTAAATTCATCTTAAATATGAGACTTTGTTGTTTAAAACTGCTCCCCCCCTGCCCCCAGCATGTCTACAAAAGAAAAAAAAAATTGAAAACAAACAAAACAACAGAAAAAAAGAAACTAAAAACAAGCCAGCCCAAATTCTATCTTTTGATATTCCTGCAAATGTTTGTTTTTACTGATGAAAATTTCAGGACAATGTGGCTGGAAATGGCGAGAGTCTTTGCGCCTTCTAAATTTATACTTCCTAATTAAATGTTATTTACTACTACAACAGAACCTGCCTCTACATATTGCCTCTGTGGTGGATGTTGGCTTCTAAAATTTGTTACATGGAATCATGTCTCAGTTATGTACCTTGAGTGGGCTGTGAGAATACGTCCTCCAGTATGCCTCATCCTTTTAATTTCTTACCACTTTTTATCCTTATGAGGTACTTTGAATATTACTTCAAGGGGAGCAAAAATAAGTTCCTTAATTTAAATATTTCATTGTGACAGCAAAGTCAAAAGTGCTTCAGATACTCAGATGAGTTCCTCAGATCCATAACAGACGAACAGTAGTACAAAATATGCTGTTTTAAAATCAGAAACTACTTTTTTTTCCTTTGTTTCTTTAAATCTTAAACTAGCTTATTTTCTTTTTTCTTATATTATCAGGGAAATGGGAAGAAATATATAACAGAATTAAAGAAAATGATGAAACTAACAGTCAAGCATTATGCAATTCATAAACTGATATGAATAAGGAAGAAAATATTGTTACAGTATCTGATATTGGTTAAATCACAACATATACCAAGAATGAGAGTAGGCGTGTGATATTTAAAGGTGAAAATTTAGATTCATGATATCACTTTAAAAAATAGCTGTGGTTCAAATTTTTTCAAAAGAAAAATGATTCTTTTTTTCCAAAATCAAAATGTTGTTTCTATTCAATAGTCAATAACATGCCAAAGTAGAATCCATGAGATGATGCATCAGCACACCGAACTGCAGCCTGTTATCCATGTACTGAAGGATGGGTTTTATAAAGTTTCATTTTTGCAGGTTTTTTAAAACTTTATTTTATTAAATACAAAACCTGCATTAATTAGACATTTTGTTTCATGTCTGCAGAGTGGAAGTGATTTTTCATTGCATATGAAACAAAATGGCAATAAAAGCTCCAGCAAAAGTAATAATAAAATTTGAAGCATTTGCCCTCAACCTAAACAGATCTTTGACCCAGAGAGCACTGCTGTCTCTTGCCTACACAGTTTGGCACACTTAAGCCCAGGAAAACCCTGGGTGCTCTCAGGGACAGACCTGGGCAGAGGCATCACTCGGAGGAAGGGGGAATAGGTGCTTCCCAATGGCGAGAGCTTGCACTCCAGCATCAGCACTCCAGAGGCAGAGCAATGCTCACCTTCGTGGTCTCCTTTCTTATCCACACAAACATCTTTGCATCCCCTGAACGCTTCTTTTGGGTTTGCAGAAATGTCACTGTGGAAGTCTTCTGGGGTATATACAGCAGCTCAAAAAATGAGTTTTTTCAGTTGCTGTAGCAGGGCTTTGACAGTCACACTCGGCCACGGTGGCACTTCACCTGAGCAAGGAGGTTCTTTTTAATCTTTCAAATGCGCACTTTATTTTTCAAAGTGTGATGGGAGGACTCATTTATCAAACAGTGAATTATAAGCTGTATGGTTGCCACCTTAATCACTCATATCTAATCATTCTTACTAGCTCCATGGGTGTGACCTTTTCTGAAATAATTTCCATGCAGTAATAGCAATAAGATACTTCAGGCAGTGCATTTCTGGGAATCATTGCACTTCTCAGGTGACTGAAGTCACTCATTCTTCGTCCTCATGCTTCACAACACATCTGAGGCATGAAATTATTCCCTTCCAATGTGATGCCTTCTCCTACTCTTATTGCTTAAATGATTTTTAAGGATTAGTGTGTTAAAAGCATTGTGAGAAAATCGGGGGGGGGGGGGGGGGGGGGGGGAGGGGTGGAAGAGAAGATAATATTTTGTATTAAAGTTATCAACCTGATCCACATTTCAGTGATTTTACTCTAATCATGGGAGTCTGGATCTAATATACATCCATGGTATGTGCTAGCAAAAATATGGAGGGCACAGTATCTTTCTTGACTGTGTGCTGCAAACAAAAATTGTGTCATATATAGCAGAAACTACCAGCACTGACGAGGTTTTGTATTTACAAGAATAAGGAGAAATGCATTTCTCTGTTGTTGGTGGGTATTGCCAGCTGTCTCCTGTATGCAGGTACCATTCTTTGTTCCCAGGATTTTATGCATTTTTATGCAGCTGTGATTTCTCTCTCAGTTCTCTCACCATAACCTGATTGATCTGCAGACAGAATACAAATTCTCTTGAGACAAATGTATCATTACCATTTTAAATTGTAATATTTTTCAGAAGATGTTATTGGTTTTTTGCCATTAACATTTAAGAACAAAAGGCTGGAGTTTTAACATTTGTTACAATACCAACAAGCTACAATAGCCACCCTTGGGGTTTTTTTGCCATATAAGCACCTAGTCGCAATATGAGGAAACAATTTATTTCATGTTCTCTACAAAACAATGTGTGCACAATCAAGAAACATAGCTTCTGTGCATTTATTTCACTGTGAGCAAGGACTGTAAAAGGCCAGCATGCATTTTAGCTAGAGGACTAGAAGAAGTAACCCTTCTTCTGGGTTCCAGAAACTCTCTAAAGCCAATGTTTGGAAATCAGTGTATTTTACTAAGTCATCACTTAGTATAAGTCCTTATTTACAAAGCTCTGGTGAGCACTACTGTCAAGCTTAAAGTTATGTATGTATCTGCATGCTCTGATGAATCAAAATTTTAGCTGCTTCAATTTCTGCCTCAGTGATAAATTTCATATATTGCAAGAAAATGCTAGTCCTATTAATATAAATAAAGGATCTCTTTGATACCCAAAGCTTCATCAGCAACCCAACTGTTTCTCAGTTTGAAATCATGTATATATGTAATCAAATATTTATCAGTAATACCTTACAGCATCAAATGCAGCAAAAATGATTTTATGCTCTCATACAATCCATCCGTCATACACACATAGCAAATACTATGCGATAGGTAATATACAACATATGATGTGTATGGAGTCTGTTTAAAAAGTAATTTTTCCTAAAATATGTTATTCCTCTCTATATTCTCTTCTGTCTGCTGCTGTACCCAGTCTCAAAACACTTTCATATACCAGGTAAAATGGCAAGAATGAGGTGAGAAAACATGATTGCGTTTCTGTTTAGCTAAGTAATTGCCTCCATTAAAATTAAGATTTGTCTCGTCTCTTTATTTGATGAGATGTGTAAATCTTTATAACTTGTATTTTATCTATCTTGTACATGCAAGACATGATCACTGATCTTCTTATAGCATTTTTTTCTCACAAGAGAGATGAAAAATATATCCTCAAAATCAGAAACTGGTCTCCTGCTTTTCACAGGTGAGAGAGATCATTACAGAAAAAGCAAGCTAACATAGGTTATATGTGCAGTAAGTTTTATACATATGCTGTGTCTTATGCAGACAGCATAAGAATTGCAGAATAAAGTCTTTAATTAAGAACAGGAGAATTGTCAAAGTTCTTACAAGTTTGGTCTCCAAGTTATTGCACCAGATTTGGTTTTGGTAGTCTCACTGAAAAGTTCATGATGGTTTGTTTGAGACAACTGCTGGTGTCAGTTCTGCTCCCAGTGGGTAAATACATTGCCTTTTACCAATACTGAGGGGACTGGGAAATAAATAGCATACAGAGAACAGGTTCTAGTGAAGCCGGAAGGAATTGTAGGGTTGGTCCAGGAAGGGCTACTGTGGTCTTTGCAACATTATTTTCCTCTTTTCTGATTAATTTTTTAAATAATATATGTCATATTTGTAGGCATATGTGGTAGCCTGCTTGCGAACAGCAGACTCACAGAATTCAAGCAAATTGTACTATTGTGTCCTTTCAGAAACTGTCATCTTTTTTAACTCACTGTTTTTGAAAAGTAGTCCATGTCACCAGAAAATACGCTTCATCTGATGTGCTTAGCCTGAATATCAAGGAAACTTGATGACCTCTCTGGTCCCACTCTGCTGATCTTAATGGTTTAGATAATTTGGAAAGGGCTTTCATCTTCTAGGTCCAAGTTGAATGGCAAATGTAAACACTATGAATCCAAATTCTTTGCCTCTTACTGCTCTGAATTTCCATAGTATTTAGTATACTGTGTGTTGCCATGTTACGAAGCAAATGCAATCACATATAGCTAAGTGGTTAGTTTCTGTGCTCACCTGGGAGAGGTTTGGGAGAGATATACATGTGTTTCACATCTGCTCATTTCTGGAATTTTGATGCAGTGATCTTTGGCTTGTTCTTTACCCATTCATATTGTACCTATTTAAACTCCAGATGTGAACAAGAAAAATTAATTTCTTCCTATCCCATCTTTTAATACTGTCAGATAGATATTAATTTCAGCTCTCTGGAATACATTATATGGAATTTTTATTTTGTTTAGTGATCATTAATACTTTTATAGCTGCGAACGTATGCATATTTTTATTTTAGGCTTTTTACAGTTCATTACATCTCCTGGGATGTGAATTTTCTGCATGCCATTTTATAAACAATAACGGTTGTTATTTACATTTTCTTTCTGGCCATTCTTGCATAATATGCTATCCTTTTTATAATTCCTAGCTAGAAAATACCAGCATAATTTTATTTGGAACAACTGACATTTTGATAGAAAAAAAAGTACTTAGTTAAGTATTTTTAAATTATTCTCGGTTTGTTTTTCTTTTCTTCATAATACCAGATATCACCTTTGATTAATAACAATCATATATAGGCTTTGTTCCTCTTATCTGGGTGTCAGCAGTAATTGGAATCCATATCCATATCCTACCTTGCAATCATGCTGCAAAAGGCCAATAAATTCCCGCTGAGTGTGTTACTTGTTAAATTTAGTGCATTACATTCAGGGTAATGAATAAAAGCAGTGGGCCGTTACTGTCTGGCTGGCAGAGGAGGAGTAAGAACAGCCAGACTCCCCTGAGGCTCCAAGCAGGCTTAAAACTGTGACAGGCAGAATCAAGGGACTCCCTAAGCATCACAGTTCAGTTTGTCTCCCTTAATTTCCTCTTCCACCAAGATTTTAGAGGAAATGGAAGGAGGTGAGGTAATCTTCTACAGAAATATAAAATACACTGTGCTTGTATACAGTACTCCCTAGTGCAGATTCACTTCTAGGCAAGTGTGTTTAGAAATAATGGATCTGTGTTAAGCATTCAGCTGATGACAGGTTTGACTTTGCTTTAAGAGATGCATGTACCGTGTATAAATATATATAGTGTAATGTAGTTTTATATATATATCTATAAAAACTATACACATAAATGTATGATTATAACCAGCCCATGTTAACCCTCTGTTGGACTGCCAGCTGATGGAAATAAGCTCTCAAACCTCTCCTTTGGATGTCTGAACATTGCTTTGGCTGACACAGAAACAGCCGCGTGTCTCTTAACCATGGTGAGAAACAACATCTACTTCAGTTTTGAATGGGGACCTGGTAAGCTCCTGAAATTCAGTTCCTTCTGGTATGCAAATTATTGACGTTAAAATGATGGAAATTAGTTAAATAATGTTATGGAATAACTGAAGAAATAAGGCATAATAGAGTCTCAGTGAAAGGATACACAGACCCGTTTTGATGAGATGGGGAAGGAGTTTCTTACTCCTCCTGCAACGTTCTTTTGGATTTTTCCTTGCCTCTGAGGAGAGGGAGCAGGTGAGCATGCCCCCATCCTGAGAGACTGGCTCAGGCCCTTCCCGTGCCTGTGCCAGCACCGACGTGTGGGGTGCAGAGACCCTCACGTGCCCACCCACACCCTACAAGGGGGAAGCGGCATGTCCAGGGGACCCATCAGCCCACCTGTGGCTGGAAAGGTGTTTTGGAGCCTTTCCCTCTCCCCCCCGCACCAGCTCACTTTTCCTTCAGGAGACCTTGAAAGCGAGCCTAGGATGATTGCATTCAGCCTTAGTATTTTCTGGGCCTGTTAAACTATGCTTTTTTTTTTCAAGTTTTGGGTTTTTACTGAAGCTGCACCCCTTTAAGGGACACCTGTCAGGGCCAAAAAACTTGGCAAATCTCCTGAACTAGAAATGCTGGGTAGAAAATTAATTAGGTAAACATGTGTCATGTAGATCTCCAGTAACAACCTGCTTTAATGTCAGTTGAACTAAAATCCAACAAACAGAACAAAATTATGGGGGAGATCTTACCTGCTACAGTCAGTGGCAAAAATTTTATTTTACTTCAGGATATTCAGCATGGAGTTGCTTTATTGAGTCCTTCTGTAGTAGTCCTTTTTTTTTCTTTTTAACAGTAGTGAAAATTCCTTCCTCTTATCCTTCAAAAGCAGGGGCAAATTTTCAAAATTACAGAGGAAGCATAGGCTTTTTGGACTAAATCCACCACAGGATTCAGGTTATCTAGCTCTTCTATCTGTTCCTGGAAAAATCTAGAGCTAAAATTCAGATCTCCAAGTCATCCACTAAACTGATGCCCAGCCTCAAAGTGCTGGAAGTTTGTACACACTTGCATTTTTGTCAGTAAAGCTGTTTGTATGACTACAGCTATTCCGAATGTCTTGACTGTGTCGAACAGGTAGCCGACTCGGCCAACTTTGGGAAACACATAGTGGGTGTTCCTGTATCAGTATTCCTTGCAAACCCTGTTTTGATATGCACAACACACCTAAGTAAGGAGAATTCTGCAAAACAGAAGCAAAAAGTAGGGTGCTGGCAAAGCATCAGGCTCATCCTGCCCATGGATGATGCTCCAATAGTCCTGCATAAACGCTCTGGAAGAGCACAGGGCTTCAGGCAACATGGCAGGAAACGCCTAGCAAAATTGCAGCCAGTGGAGATGCATGGACAAATAGCATCTGCTTTTATTTGACCTCTTATTGGAGTTTAATTTTTTGTGGTTTCATTTTTGTTATTTAATTTTTGTATTTTGAGTAATATTGTAGTTTAATATTGAATGAAATATTTTATTTCACAATAAGAAACAATTTAATAAGAAGAAAACAAGAAAACCTAATGGAAGAGGATAAACCATGCAGGCCTTCAGCCTCCGTATCTATGTGCAAGATTTATTAGGTTGTTATTTTCTTTCAGGGTTTTGAAGAGTCTAGGTTTAAAATCAGATTATTTTTTTTAATATAAAAAAAATTACAGATACAGGATAGCTCTACTCTGGGACTGGACTATATACTCAATTCAAGGAATACCTGTGTTGGACAGTTCAAAACCAAGAATGGCCTGTGTCACCAGATAGAAAACCAAGATCCTCATAGCACAAGATACTGCATCAACCCATGCTGACAGAGCTTAGCATAAGCCTTTCCCAATATGAAAAGCAGTATTTTGTTTCAGAAAATTGTAATGTTTTGATATGGGTGATGCCATACAAAATGAAATATTTGTGTAATCTGATGTTTTAAATAAGAATGGGGCTTGTGCTGTTGTTAAGAAAAACTTTTTCCTGAAATGGCCCTGTTTATTATCCTAACCTTACAACATATCCTGGGTCTGTCTGGCAATCATATTAAAATGACAGAACAACATTTTGGAAACACAAACACGTGTGCACATATGTATGGAGCATATCCATAGAGAGAGGTTTTAAGATCAGTTCTTTAGGACGATAGTTCTGGCTTCTGATGTGGCCTTGTGGGAAGTCTTCTAAGTAGTTTATATGTAATTAGGGAATTCAAACCGATCCTTGGTTCTCTACTTGTTGAACTGGAAAATACAGTACAGCAGATGAGTCCAGGTCCTCCAAAGAGGTCCTTCTAAATCATTTGCAGAAAGGAGGCTAGAAATATCTGCTAAATTCTGAATAGTTTCACATGTCTGAGAGCTCCATTCCCTCATCTCAGGTCAGGCAGTGGTTTTGCTCTGTGCCAAGCATTGACATTTGTTGTTGATGGATTTTTATTTCACCTTCTCATGTTCAACATTCCTTTGAGCTGGAACATTTAGTTAAAGACTGTCTGAGTGCCATGGATAGAATCATCTTTAATCTTCTTACCATCAGAAATTCTGCAGGAGCAGATCCAGGTGCAGTGGTTGTTGATTGGATAGAAGCGTTCTATATCAACCCATTAATTTTTGCAGAACATTTTGTTTTTCTTTTAATCTGTGCTGTTTCGTGCACTTCTCATCTCTACCTTTTTTCCATTTCTTTGGGGGCAAAATAAACTATGATAACAATGTTGAATGTAAAGGCTCCATATAAATACTTTGATTGTTTTAAAGACACATTATCTGACATGAGGACTTCATGTTTCTTGAGTATTTACTTTACTTTCTGGACAATGTGTGCCAGTGAGGCCTGTATAAGTAAAGCCAAACCAGTATGTCTGGAGAAGTAATCAACCACAGTACTGTATTCGTGTCCTTTCCAAAAAAACAAGTCTGTTGCTTCTACTGCCAAGATCTGGCAGGTAGCTTTGAGGAGATTAATGGCCCTGGTGATTGTTATTATTGGTTCTTTTTTTTTTCCTTTCCTACCTCTAAACTATTACATTCCAATTGCTTATTTACTGAATAGCCTGAATGTACTGAAAAAAGCAGGTTAGTATGTGGGATGTTGTGACCATGTATTTGTTTACAACTTTATGCTCTTCAAGGAACTGGGGTACACAGCTCTCTAAAGTACTCAAGGGATCAGAATCAGCTGCACTTTTAGAGACAGTTTATCAGTCATGTAAAGGTTATTTCGGTCCTGCCAATATGGTAATGTATTTGCTGGAAGTTGACTCAGTCACCACTGATGAAGGTGGAGTTGAAGTTACTGGCAAGTCTCATGTGTTAGTTCTTCGCCTCTAACTTGCTTTGATCAAATAACGTTGCTGCCAGGATGAGGTCAGATTCTTCTTATCATCAGTTTTTCTTGATTTTGTGGCTGGTTACCAACTCTATTCTAAATACTCTGGACTATTTTCTCCTATGAAAACTTTCGTGTGATAGGGTCATAGTGTGGGAAAAAAATAGATGAAGTCATATTATTTGGATCCTAGTTGAAAAAATATTCAGTGACCTGTGTTCTGTTTCTTGTTAAAAACTAAGATGAACAAATACGCACTGAACCAGTAAATAAGTCTGTGCAAGTACTAGGAGTTCCTCTTCTATTTCAGCTTACTTTTTTGTATGGCTGCTTGATGTGGTGGAAAAAGGCTTTGGTCTTCTGGAAGTCTTTGTGTAAGCATATTTCCTAGGCCACATGAAGATATGTCTGTGGCTACCAGCTGAATAGTTTAGCGAATAGTGTACAGAAACAGGTGGAGTTAAACTCTCTGTGTTTTTTTTAAATGGATGTCTTTTTCTGGGTGCTTTTCTTTTCCACCAAGCTTTATGTATTCAAATCATTAAAGGACAGTCTTCAGAACTTCATTTAATAGTTCCTAAAGCACAGTATTTCACCCAAGGATCTTCAAACACTTGTCTTGAAATTCACGCAAAGTGAGTAATGTCTTTTGTTTCATTACCATTATTTCTGAATCTTTCTGAATTCTCTATGTTCTAATTACTTGCTCTATATCAGGGCCCTGAATAGGCCTTAATGGCCCTGACCAGTTCCACCTGGGGCTCTCATCTATACCCCAATCTGTGGGCCCACCAGTTATATATGTGCTCACCCCCTTACTCTGGGTGATTTTCTTGCAGTCTGGAGAACTTACTTTTGGTGTTGAGTTTTGGTCAAGCAAAAGGATGCTAAGGGAAACATTACCTTCCACAAAGGGTGTTAGGTACAGTTGCTTGTGGGGGTTCTTTAGCAAGGGGATTTTGCTGACAGCCTGTTCAGAGGTCTTGTGTATAATATAGTTTCACCTCTAAGAAATTGTCTGCAGGAAATAGTTGTTTTCTCCATAGGTGCCTTTGTTAAGGTCTGTAGAATTGCTATGCATTCCACTGCTTCTGTACGCTAATATTTGAATCTCCTATTATGAAGAAAAAGAGAAGGAAAATGTCCTCCTCTTCTACTGAGTTTTTTCTTCCCCTCTCTTTTAGTGGCAATTTGGGACAGCATAAGGAATTGGTAGTGGCATGCTTCAATTTAAATAGCTTGCTTTTTTGTGGCAGACTTATTTTTTTCATTAGTATAGGCTTTGAGGTGTTTTAGAAAACTAGTAAAGTAGTAATTTGTTTTGTTTATGAGAATATCTGATAGAAGTCTGAAAATGTAAAACAGAAGGGATCAAAAAGGGAATACAAATGAAGGGAGACATTTTAACAGCTCAGAGAATTGCTGTAATCTTGGGAGAAGTTAAATTCTCCCTTGACAAATACAGCCTGGTGTAGTTATGGACTTGTTGGTCCTTACTAAGGAGTCTAATTAGTTTTTAAGATGAAAATAATATAGAGAAGGGTTAGGAAAGGGCTCTCAATAATGGACCTTCTAGATTGTCACAGTCTGCAATGTCAGAAGAGATGAAAATCCTCCCTCTAAAGAGGCAATAATTGAAAGAACCAATGCCCCCTGGCTGAGTAAACTGGGAAAGGAAAATGGCAAAGAGGAGGCTTGTGAAAAATGTGTGTCTGGAGGAGCATCTACTATGAACAATAAATTGACCTATGGTTGTAGAAGCTGAGCTGAAGAGTTCTGATACAGGTTTTGCTGGACTGGAAAACTTGAGATGCTGAATAGTTTCTGGCCTAACAGAGAAAGCACAGATGTGGTCTTTGGGTTGCCTATAAAATCATCGTTGTCGATGCTACTAACGATTCTTCTTCCAGATGATGAGGAAGAGAAAGAACACAGCACAAGAAAATAAAAGATGGTTGGGGGATTTTATGCCTATCTCAAAAGGAAGTAGAATGTTATTGCAAGACAAGGAGAAGAACTGAATGTGTCTTTCTGAAAAATGTGAATACAGAATAATAAAAAAGAATGACTAAAACCTAGGGAGATTCTTTATGTGAGAGACTCTTGCTAAAAGATGGATTCATCTAAGCCCAGGTCTCATACTAGGTTTACTTTTTAAAACATGGTTGTGAGTCCGAAAGGAGGGACAAGTGTGACAAAACCTCTTCATTTCGCTTGGGCGCACCAGCCACCATCCCTATGTGTAGGTGAGTGGTATTTTAATTAGTAGGCAGTGTGTGTTAGCACTGTCTCTAACAAAATGTCACAAGCAAATGCACATCAGTATAAGCCTAGATGGAATGAGTGCTTACAGTTTATTTATACTATTTATCACTACAATGATGATATGTGTCTATAAAATGGAAACTATAATTTACCCTTCAAAGATAATTGCATACGGTGGGTTTGAAAGATAAGAACAAGGTTAATTTGGGAAGAGGAAGAACAATACGGATATCAAGTTTTGATCTGTGATTCCAAAAGTTTGTTTATAATAGGAAATATCATGATAGAGTTGGCTAGACTTGGGACAGCTTTTTGGCTTCTTTTTTCTTTTTCTTTTTTTAAGAACAGTGTTGAACTGGAAATCAGTCTTGGAACAGGAAGCTTAGATTTTTTGCAAGAGCTCTGTGATCTTCATAACAGACAAGGAACCGAGTTGTTTGGTTATTTGATTGTGAGAAGACTGTTAGTGTGGTTGATTTATATTTACTTCTTAACTATGATCGGCCTTGTGGAAATCTGTAAGTGAGGCTACCCACTAACTTGAAATGTGGAGAATTATGCCTTAAGAAATATCAACCATTTATATCAAACACCTGGCAGAAATAATATGCCCAACATGATTTTCTTGTCCTGACACTTAAATTATCATAACATGCTCAGCTATAGATCCGGATAAATAATATTGTAAATTCAATGTGGTTTTTTTTCCGGATGAAAATATCTAAAGCTATGGGGATGGTACTGAGGCAGCCTAGATGATGTCTCAAACTTATGTAGTAGTAGTTGTTTGCTACCAAAACCCTCAGTGTGGCATTGCCAGTGTAACTGAAAGCTTTGCTCTGATGTAGCATGGATGAGGGGATATATTTTGTTTTTAAGGTTATTATGCTAATCCAGAAACCCAAATGATCTGCTGAGCAACTGCTGTACAAACAGATAGAATTGCCTGATTATGTAGCAAAAGGCTTACTCCTGTTGTCCATATTCTGAAAAGCATTAAAGCACAACTAAAACTATATATGAATATGTTCTTTCAGTTCTTTTTGAGGTATATGGTCTCATTTGGGAGAGTACCCCATTCATGAGACAATATTTTCTTGAAGCTGTGTTGTACATTGTCAGTGTTTGGTGATCCTACCCCATTACAAGAGGATGGACTGTTATGAAGACTATCCATATCCAAATAAAGATTCTTCTTAAAGTAGCATTTGCAACTCAGTAAGAGGCAGGAAAGACATGTTTGAAACATTTAGCATCCACACTGAAGTGAGAAACAACATTTCAGCTGGAACCTACTCAACTGGCAATGGATTTAAAAGGTATTTTGGCTGATACAGTCCAGACTACAACAGATTAGTGAGAAATAGCAAAAGAATGGTCTTGGACCCACTGTTTACTGCCAATATACTGCGTTGTCAGCAGAAAACAGAATCAGGAGACAAATCTTTAGATAAATTCTTGAGTTAAATAAGAAATGTAGAAGGGTATAACCAGCCATCACAGTGGCCTTTTTTCAAAACTGGTGGATAAATTGATGAAAATAATTGGTAATGACTGTGTGTGCTTGGTGAGTAAAAGGGAGAGCAGAAGTGAGCACATTTAAAATGAGATATAATTAGGTAGTCATTGGAGGGGTATAATGGAGAGTTTAATAGAATAAAAGAGGAAAGTGTGAACGAACAAAACGTTACAAATGGACTTCCACTTGCTGACTATAATGGCAAAGCTAAGAGCAGTACTGAAATGCATAATTCACAGTATATGTCAATAAAGAAAAGCAAGAAAGAATAAATACTAAGGTTCTGGTGAGGACACACATACACAATGCTAGCTTTTTGCATCTGCAGATGGAAACCACCTCCCCTGTACAGGGCTGCTTCACATCACACAGGTTAGCACTCCGGGATACCAAATGCCTTCTACAGGCCATAAGGAGAAGGCTCTCCTCTTTGAAGTACATAAGAAATGCATGCATGTGGAAATGGATCTGTCTGCATCATCTGTTAGGTGCTTGAAGACCACTTTCATTACTGATTTGAACTTGGCAACACTCTAGCAGATGGGATTTACAAATGTTACCACTTAATTATATAGCTTTGACAAATTCTATGGAGGAAGACCACCTCCCAGCATGTGTTGTATACTTCTGAAGCTCACTAGGAGAGTCTCCACTTCAAATTTCAAGCTCTACTTTTCTATTTCAGCAGCTATTTCACATTTTTGAGGAATATGAATGGATGTGGTGGAACAGCATGGTCTAGTGGTGTTCAAATCAAGGGGATGCAACAGATGTAAATAAAATATTTTGGTTAAGTTATGTTGAAAGACAGGTCTGTTCAAAGCTCATCAGTAGGTATTTTCTTGTTTCTTCTTTTTTTCATATGTTATTTCACAAGGAGTCATAAAATATATGTAACTGACTTACTATTGCAAAGACATTTTTATTATCATTCATGTGATTTCTTGGGAAAAGTTTAATTGTTAACAGTTAAATTGCATATCCTGTCCTGTTCTCTTCCACAGGATCACTGTAGCTGTGCACACTGCTTGCTGTGTCCTGAGGTGACAGCCTGTCTTCTGTCATCAAGGTCTAGACAAGATCTACACTTAAGTTTATGACAAAAAGTAATCTTAAGAAAAATGACACTGAACTACATATATCTTGATTTTAAATTAAAGTGTATGGAGGAAGGGACTATGGCACAGCAGAACTTGATAGCGCATGCTGGGTTTTTTTCAGCCAATAATGCACTTCTTATGAGCTTATTTCTTCTGAGAAAAGTTGCATGGGAGAGCTGGTGAAATGAAAGAGAACTTAAAGGTATATGTTACATTTTCATTTTCCTCTATCAGCAGATCAACTCTGAAACACCTTAGGTTTTCACGCATATTATCTTTGTTACAGAGGATGCTACCTGGTTATTTATTGGGGGGGTGGGGGTGGGGTGGGGGTGTTGAGTTTTTTTTAACCACTCCATTTTCTAAAACTGCACTTTCCCCTGCCCAAGGGAACTAATTCATAAAAAACACCTTAGCACTTAGAGAACATTTTTTATTTTTGATGCTGGTAAAGCACATTAAAAAAAGGATAGTAAGCATCATTATGTCCATCATACAGGCAGAAGATCTGCAGCAGAAAAGGGTTAAATAACTTGCCAGAATGCACACAGACAAGAGGAAGCAGGAGTGGAAGACAACCACCCACAAGTCCAGGGATAGCTTCTGTCCCTTATTCAGTACTGTAACTCTGAAAGGTAGGAATGAGAAGTACTAAACAACCTCTGCTCTGCAAGATGTCTTTTCGTAACATGGCTAAGTTTGGTTCTCAGGGCTCTCCCTCCTGCTTAGCTGATACAGTTTCAACTTTTTTAACCATATGTGACAAGAGCTAACCTTACATCTATAGAAATTGCTACTTTAAGGACCTTGTAGTGATGCTATTAAAAGAAGAATTTGGAAGTTCCCACTGTGAAGTCTTATCTTTGACTGTACCCTGTAGTACATAGTTGACTCTAGTAGATAAAGTTTTTTCTTAAGCTTAATTGCCATGGAAGAGAATAAAAACATTGGGAAAACTGTATTACCTAACACTTAATTATTTAAATGAATATTTGCAGGCACCTAGAAGACAGCAGCAAATCAAATAACAATAAACAGAGTTTTTAATTCTGAAGAAATTTGCCTACTTTCTGTAACAGAAAGAGTAACAGCAGATTACTATAGTAGATCTAATAGTAGATCTTGACTTTAAAGAAGGTTTTTATAGTATTTAATGTAATACCCTCACAACAAACTGGGGAAGTGGGACCTAGATGAAAAAATTAAACGGTGAAAAGAAACTACTAGGGAAGCCATAGTCTGATAGTTCATAGTTCACTATCAAGATGGAAGGCTGCTTCAAGGTTTCTGCAGTTACCTGTCCAGCTCCAGTTAGGGAAGGACTGCCAAAGTTGTGGGAGACAGGCTTGGAGCTCAAAATTATTTTGATAAATTGGAGAAATTACCTGGGGGGTGGGAGGGAGCTGAACATCAGTAGGGACAATTGCAATGTGCAGAGTTTAGGTAGGAGTAACTGGCCATGCAAAGGCAGGCAGGGGAACCGCCATGTAACTTGTGTATGGAAGGGGACCTCTAAATTGTTGAGGAAAACCAGGTAAAGATATACCGGGGCGTTTCAGCAGATTTGGTTTATAAGATACA
The DNA here is from genome assembly GCF_023638135.1 of Falco biarmicus. Taxonomy (NCBI): domain Eukaryota; kingdom Metazoa; phylum Chordata; class Aves; order Falconiformes; family Falconidae; genus Falco; species Falco biarmicus. The sequence continues at coordinate 106,778,551 of NC_079289.1, read as the reverse complement.
CACATCTTACAGAACAGGAAGAAACACAACTGGATTACTGTGTTCAGTCTTGAGTGCTGCTCTTCAAGACCAGTTGAAGAGAGTGTGGAACAGAACAAGGAATATTAAGAAGTCTGGATAACTTAGTTTGCAGGCTAAAACTGTTTAGTTTAAAGAAGACTAGTCTGATGAGAAAAATGAGATTAATCTTTAAGTATGATAATGTCTAAAGCACAGAGGAGAAGAATGATCTGTTCCCTATCTTCATGACAGATATGACAAGAAGTAATCTTGTCATTTTCAGTAAGGAGCCTTAAAGTTAAATATTAGACAATCTTTCTATCAGGAAGGAAAATGAAACACTGCAACAGCTGGCTTAAGGATGCTCCATTGCTGAAATCTCAGGACAGGTTAGTCATCTGCTGTGACCCTGTCTGAGCGCTGAGGAGGGGGCTGGGTAACTCCTGGGAGGCTGCTTCACGCCTAACTGATAGTTTTGCCATGAGGCACTCTGAACACAAAGGCTTTAAGGCCCAAGCATTGCAAACCCTCACATAGCATAAGATCTGACGTTTCAAGATTTCATAATCTTACTAAAGCATAAAACATTTACAGCTCTCACATCCTTAATGAAAAGCATAAAGATTGCAACTGGCTTTATTGATACTTTGCTGTGTCTGCAGACAACCTGAAATGTGACCTGTGCGTTTCATCCTGAGCATGGAAATCTGAGGGCACTCAGAGTAAAAGTTGTGGGAGAGTTATCTCAGGCATGCTTAGGGCCTTGCCTTTGCAATCAGCGTAAGTGGGTGAACAGGGTCTTTCTGCACCTGTTTGTAATTAGCTTTGTTACAGTATTCCTTTAGTACACCTTCAGCTTAATTAAAATTTTGCAAGTATAAGTTAGAATCAAGAGAAGGTAAATTAATGCACTGCTGGTGGAAAGCCTACTGAAGCGAGTATGTCTTTTCCCATTTTCTTAGTATACATATGTGTCTACATGGTTACACACCACAGCAAGCGCATGGGTAACTTTCATATGATTCTGAGAGCTGGATTTGATACACTAGGTTATTCCTTGCTTTATTGGACTCTAGTGCAATCAGACTAATTTGTCACCTGAAAATCTGATACTTTATTTTTAACATTTAAACACACAGAAAGAATTCATGCTCTTGGTTTAACCTGCTGGGACAGTGGGATTTAGTGAAAAACCTGTGTAGAGATGTCAGGACTACTGGCTACCATAAGCAGTGGAAGGTGAGGGGAAGGAACATGCAAAGAATGCTTTTGAGAAGTAGATTAAGTTCTTGTATACATTATTTTTTTTGAGGAAATTTAACATGCAGTTATTATTAAACAAATAAAAGGGGAAGTTCTCTCTGTTCAGAAGGGAGAACTACTCACTTTGACAGATAAACTGTCTATTTCTTTAAAGTTAAAAGGACATGGTCAGGAGTTTCGTCCTTTAATAGGTTTGTTGGTATGCTTTTATTTCTTCAGTGAAATACAGAGGGATTATCTAAGAGGATGGAAAGGAAGCTGGTTCCGAGTAAAATTTCTCAAATGAGCATAGTAGTGAGGTAAGCTGCATTGCAAAGATACAGTTTGTAGTACATATATCTGACAATATATTCTTTGTTCCATGCTTCTGTTTCAAAGCACAGTAAATTAGTTAGCATGGAGTTGATCATGAACAAAGTTGATCTATTCTATCTAGTATTTGGCATCCCTGTGCTGTTACTGCACACTTGTTTATCGCCTGCTAGGACAGTTGGTCTCCTTACTTATCTATCTTCTTTCTGTCTAAGCTGAACTAGGATCAGTCTATTTTCAGCTAGACTCAGATGCAGAGACAGTAAAACCAGGTTATTGGAAGCCTTGAATTTCCTTAGGTTATCCTATTTCTGGTGAGATGGGGGATGTGTGTGAGTGTAGGCATGTGCTTATATGCCTGTGTGGCCCCTATGCTGGCCATGACACTCAGATTGTACTCCCACTTCACATGAAAAGCAAGAATCTGAGAATTTTGTTTGTAAGGATGCAAAGTAGCCCTTCCTTATATCTCTAGTATGGTCTGTGTTTGTTTCCAGTAGAAGGAAGGGCTAGGCAGTGACACCAGTGCTGGGCTATGGTTCATAGAAGGGGAGCAAGTTAGCTGCAGATGGCCTGGATTACAGCTCCGAGAGGGAGGAGTGATGAAGAAGGAAGGCCTCTTGCAACAAAAACCTGAGCTGAGACAATAGGAGCTTGAGAGGGTTGAAAAGAGACAGGTTTCTAAAGAATCATTTTTGGGACTACAAAATATTATAGCATGTTATGAAGTGCATCACAAAGTATCAGTGAGGCAATATGCAAGGTATTTCCTGGAGCATTTAATCACATGTAGATTAGATCATTACAGCTGTACAAAGGTATTTCATTTTTGCCGTTAAACGAAACAGTACTGCTCTTAGGCAATGAACTCTAAGGAAGAAAAAAAAAGAAAATCTTATGGAATAATTCCATGAAAATACATATCAGTATGAAGACATCGTTAGCAGTCATTTCAAAATTCCATTTATTTCACAGTGAACTTTGTGCATGTCTGCAGGGTTTATAAAATGGAAAGACGGGGAAAGCAATTTATTAAAGCCAAACTACACCAAGCGTAGATGCCTTGTCACCCTTCCCGCAACAGGGAGTTTTGCCCTTCCACTCACGCCAAATGTCACCATTCCAGTGAATGACATAATACGTATAGTGCTGAGTTCGCTCTGGTCTTCCTCAAGAAACTTTCTCTGCTCTTTTCTTCTGCTAAAAAAGATGCTCGCAGAACTGCAGATGTAACTGCCAATTGGCCTGATAATTGGTCCTGCCTCTTCCACAGCCCGATGCTGAACTGCCATGCATCAACACATCCATCACCTCTAAGCGCCAGTCGCTGTTTCCTCAGACTTGCTGGGTGCATGTAGAGTCAAGGGCAGTGGATCCTTAGGCATGCTGGAAGTGGGACAGAGTGGGTGGGATCCATCTCTTCTACCTTGAAGCATCTGCATTGCACAGCGCAAGGGTGTAGGACAAGAACAGTGGATTAGCTTGAGTTTAAATGCCTGCACTGAAGACACCTCCATCATCTCCAAACACAGTGGCAAGATGATGGCTTTGCTTCTCTGAAAATGAAGCGATGCCCCACTGCTTCTTATTATTGAGCTATATTCCATGACATCTGCATCTGAATGGACAAGATTTGAGGGAGGAGGAGGAGAAAAAACAAGTATTTGACAAGTTCTCAGAAGGCAGAGAGGAGCAATACCAGGAGTTAATGGGATTTCTTCCAGCTGAGAAATTACAGGGCTGAGAAGCCAGCAGCAAAGTTTTGTGGGAACACAACAGACCATGTCCCTTATGTGGAGATGGGACAGGCGCTAGCTCTATAGCAAGCGCCTCACTTGCTATAGAGCTAGAGCATACACAGCTGCTTGCTTGAACCTGGGGTGTGCCGTGATAACTGATGGGTAGAGTGGGCAAACAGTGCTACGGGAAGAAGAGCTCTGTCACAGCTCTCTCCTCTTCCTCATGCCTCTTTGGCATGAGATAGCAGCTGTACATAACTCCTCCTCTGGCCTTGGGCAGCCTAAGGAGCTCTTCTCGGGGAGGCTACCATTTGCTAAGGCCTGTGCCACTGTTAGTGATATTGCAAAGACATAAACAACGGTGGCCCAAGAATCTCATTTCAGTCCTTCAACCCAGCTCTGCTTTTTGCCACAGGCTGAGCAGGTACAGGAGACTGTGACATTCTGTGGCTGTTGACTAAACCTTTCCTATTTTACACAGATATTTTTTTGAGCAAACAAACTGTCACACTGCACTCTCGCACAGTTTTTATTTCATTTTTGGGCTATGCATTTTTACTTTTGTATATGTTTTCATTTCAATCATAAAATCAGGCATTTTACACTGTTGCAAAAACAAAGCATCATTTTCTTTTTAGATCATAGCATTTTCATAGTAAGACTTCTGTGCAGTACAGTTGCTAATCTGTCAACTCATACTTAATTTTCCTCCTTGTTTAGTGGATGAAGATTTAAAAAAAGAGTAATAAGAATATATTCTTAAACAGTAGGAGAGAACTTTCTTTAACATTCTAAAAAAAACCCTTGAAATATTCATATGGTGTTGCATAGACTGCCCATGAAATATGCATGAAAAATTATACAAGGTACAAGAAAAAACACGTACCACCGGAAATCATATTCTTTAATTTAAAAGACAAGTCTTTATCTAGCAAGTAAAACAAGAATATAGTAAGAGCTAGACATGTCGCTAGTAACTGTCATTTTGGAAAAGGCTGACTGCTGGCTGCTTCTCTCTTTGTAAACCTGACTGAACTCGTGCTTTCCAGCCACCAGAGAGCTGCTTTCTCATGCTTCCACAGGCCTTATGTAATATATAACATGCACTTAAAATACCATGTGGAGGCATTGCTTAGCAGGACTAACCTAGTTGTGAAAGAGCATCAGTTTCACTTCCTTCAGCCAAATGTAATTGCTTTGCTGACGGTTAAACCATTCTGTTGAATATCCAGTTGTCCGGTAGAAGTCATTATCTGTCAGGATAGCATCTGATAGGTGGCTTCCCCCAAATTAATGAACATAATAATCATACTTTTGCCATGCTTTCAAAAACAAACCTCATGGAAAAGATTATTCTGCACATTTAGGACAGGTTCTTCCCAGAACTGCAGAGCAAGAGCACAAGTCATCGCTTGCTCATTCAAAAGCATGATGCTGCTCTTACCCCAAAATGCCATCCTAATTGTTATTGATCATTAGCCTACGAGTATGATGGGGGAAGATCCATTGATAAAAGACAAGTTTTGGCTAAGAAGGTCTTGTCAGCATAGATGATAAGGAATATCAATCTCCAGGAGATTACTGATGAGTCTGGAGAAAAAGTGGTTCCCAAATTACACCAAAGCAACTAATGGTATCTATGATCATGTTCTTTGTACAATTGTCCTCCATCTTCTGAGCTCACACATTTTGCAACCTACTGGTTGATCTGGCAAGGCCCGCATTGACAGAATGAATTCAGCCCTCCTTCTTTTAGTTAAGAAAGGTCAGATTTTCTCACCTGTCTACTACCATGGACAATAATGATGTTCTAATTACAGATGTCCCATACTGATGTCTTCTGTCTTTCCAAAGTTCTACTACTCTGGCTAATGGATGAGGCTGTGTTTTGCTGAATGTTGCAGAACAGAGTGGCTTAGCTCACTATCTGCAGCTGGCCCTGAACTTTGGGCAGTGGCTTTGGGAGAAGTTATCCCAAGAAACCCCCTGCAGCCATGTTTGTGCCTTGTCCCCTTGTGGCTGCAGGTCAGTCACTGCTTTGTGACTAGGCTCTGGCTTGGCTTCATCAGGCTGGCATTCTGCAGCTGCCTTGGGCCCTGGCAAAGTGCCAAATATACCTCCAGATGCCCTTGTGTGGGTAACCACCAATGCGGCGTGCAGCACCAGCTCCGTTTGGGTGACTGGTCTGGGTAAGGGTACTGCCACTATGGGAGGAGGAGATGGATTATAGCATGGCAGGAGAAGAATCAGGGGAACTGGTAAATATTTGTTTTGTTTATTGCTGTGGTTTGCAGTATACAGCAGGTGAAATTCTGCAGTGCAGATGGATGGGCTAGCAGGGGGAAAAGGAACATGGAGTATGGTCAGGTAATGCTCAATATTAAGAAAATCCCCACAAATATGAAAACAATTATTTGCACTGTAGATGTGAGCCAGCTGGCTGTGTGGTCATGGCTGCAGCCTAACATTAAATATGCAGCAGTTACTGAGCTGCATCTCCCTGTGAATGATACACCTCCCCATTATCCCTTCTTGTGTAGACAAGCCCACAAATCAAAATAAAAAAGGGAAAGAAAAGCTAAGCTGAATGTACAGTCTACTAAAATGCTTTCAAAAGAGCGCATGCCAGTCTGGTTTGGGCTTCAAAGATTTTCAATTTAAAAGTTAGATTTTTTGCTCTTACGTTTCAATCAAGAAAAAATATATTAGATTGAGGCATATGCAGGTATGCCTCCTTCTAGATGTTTTAAGATTTATACATACAACAGATTATAAAAGTTTACCATGTTTAGGTGTAAGTTGCAGTCCTCTGTGCATGACAAAATTATTTTCCTTTTGATAAAGAAAATTGAGCACTGAAGAATATGTATCTCTCTTGTTCTTCTTAATTGATTTCTTTGCAGACAAAGACACTGCTTAGATTAAGAAAATGATGTATGAAATTTATCTTACAATCTGTTTATGGGAAAAAAATAATTGTAAGAAAGCTTATACAGAGCAATGGCATGGGTTTATATAGTGATAGTATAGTTACGCTCATTTTTATTATAGTTGCAGTTGTGGAAGAAAAGAATGAGACAAAGGGAGGAGAAGATATGAGCTTTCTGGCAAATTTTGTGCATTTTGTGGTTTTGTTTATTCTCTTTGTAATAAGTTAGCTATCACCATGATGCATTGTAACAGTATGTGATCAATTTTCTAAAGTTTTAGTAAATTTTAAGATCACATCAGTATTAATGTCACACATCTGCCTGAAATGCTTTACTTTTCTCTTGATAAAGGTAATGGTTAAGTTTAAGCAGGGGAGGAATTCTATTTTTCATTTTTTCCCAGTGCCAACATTTTATACATAACCAGTTTCAGTGGCTCCCTATTTGTGTTTTTGTTGCACTTTTTAAAAAAAAAAATTACTGTTACTAACATGTTTCTGGCTGTAATAGGAAATACATATATCTATACCAATGTCATTAGAACTCAAAAGCATATGTGATAACTGAAACTACTGACAAAGTTTCAGTTTGAAATAAGTAAACATTTGTGGGAGCACTTCCACATCAGCTGATAGTTATCTGGTTCTTACACTGAAATTTAAATAAATTGCCTGAAGACAACGAAATTAATACCCTGTTTAACCCGTGCTACTCCAGGCAGACCCAGGCAAGTGCCTTTCCTATGGCAGGTCACAACAGCTGAAGGCAAGAGCAGGCAGGAAAGCAGGCAGAGCTGGCTGAGCAGGGCTTGCAGCAGGCAGATGGGGAACTGGAGCAGCCAGGAATATACGGATAGGGGCTTGCAGTGGAATATTTCAGAGGTGGGATAAAGGCTAACTATGCTCTCACTGCACTCACTCCAGCTTTTGTTGCTTTAGACCAAGCAACTCTTCTCCCAGCTCATGTCAGGGTCCACCACAGAGGACAGTCAAGCAATTGCAGGTGCTCAGCTGCAGTGAATAACCGCTGATTTTGTGACACCTTCCCACGGTCTTTCTTCAAAGCAAGCAAAGGCTAGGGTGTTGGCAGGACTGCTATTAGCCTGTGATGGTGTGGGTGCTTCATGGTTTTTTGGGGGACATGATGTGAGTCAAGTGACCAGTCAGATTTAAAGAGACTGACAAGTTAAACAGTACTTTTCTTTCTGAAATGCAATGTGTGCATTTACAGTAAATGTTGCTCTTACAACGTGAAAACTAGTTTACTCAGTGTTTGGTAGTTTCTTGCTATTATTGCTATTTAATATCTGAGTTACGGCAGGACAAGTGCTGGCAACAAAGTTTTGTTTCCTCTTGCAGGATTGTAGGAGTCATAAATTGGTGGAAAAACATGTTGGTTTCTTTTCTTTTCTCTCAAGGGAAGTTCTTTCCTAATGTCCCATCTAAAAAAAAAAAAATCTATGGCAAGGAACCTAATGATTTCAGAGGAAACTAGATGGGGCCCTTATGAGCCTCTTAAAAAATTCCTTTAAAATGTTCTTAATGCTTATCTGTTTTGGTAATGCCCATTCTGATAGCTTTTATCTTGACTGGAAATTTGCATTTAAAATTACTCTGCATGAAATTAAGGTTATTGTAGACAAATAGAAATCGGATGGTTTCATCTTTCTTCTATTCAGCAGATATGTCCTTTCCCTCAGTGTATGATTTTTTTAAAAAAGAAAATATATATCTCTGGCTCTCCTAGCTTGTCTTTTTATGTTTTCATTTTTTTTTTTATTTTTTTTTCTGTTATTGTTGCATGGAATACTTACTGGCCTACAGATATTCACTGTATGTGTCATATTGAAAACGCACCCCTTTCCTAAGTTGCAAAGTAAGAAAAACAATTGAATCTGTGCCTTTTATGTCAGGTTAATAGACAAAGTTGTATGATCTGTAGACTGGAATAGTACCTCTGTTCTGCAGTTTAACACTGAGACAATAATTTGGTCAGTAGCTGCCCATGATCTGTGCTATAGTGAGGTATGGATATATATTCTGTATACCAGAGCACGTAAAGGCTTAATAGCACTGCTAATTACTCTCCTATCTCTTGCCTGATGCTAAAAGCAATAGTTTTAAAAGGCTACAGTTATGACTGTAGAAAAGGAAGGAAAGTCAGGAAAGAAACAACAATGTAGGAAAATAAGTTAATTCTGGGAAAAAAACATCTTTTGTGGTTGTTTTTGTATGAAGTAGTCATGGTAAGAGCTGAAAACCTGATATCTCTCCTAGCCTGGGATTTGCAAAGCTGCATATATATATTTATATATACACACACACATATAGTCTTCTAGGCTTTGGGTATTAGTATGAATTTTTTTGTTAACCTGAGACAGATAAAGTCACTAGCCACACAGAAGGAAAAAAATCACAGACTGAAGCTGAAATGCAAAAAACCTGACTTGTAGATTGGGTTAAAAGGTAGTTAGATGTTCTTTGAAACGTGTCTACCTGGTGTTATATTTAAAGGCATTAACTTGCTGGAAAAGGCTGAATTGATCCTTCTCCATGTAACAGGTGTAATCAGTCAGAAGAGGGTGCTTGCTCTGCTGTAACCCTGGGTCAAGTGCCAGATGAGTGTGCTGTGCGGATTGTGCCTGACCATGGGGAGCCTTCACTGAGTGCAAGACAACCTCTGTCCTTATGTCTGAATGAGACTGAAAAGCAAAGAGCAGGTTCATCATCTGGCACTGCCTATACTGTGGGCTAAGGAGAGATGTAGGGTGTTTGGCTGTTGAATTTGAGGAAGTAGTTCTACCAAAGGGTTGGTAGGAACCTAAATGGGCATAGTGTTACCATAACCAAGAGGCTGAGGGTCGAGCCTTGCTTTTGATTATGTTACAACAATGTCAGTCCCAAAGCACTCCAATGTAAATACTAATTATGCTCCTGCTCTTTCATCCTTTCTGTAAAATACTCAGGTCTTTATCTCCATCTTTTGTTGCCATCTGACTGAATTTTTATTGTCTTTGCTTGTCATGGATGTGGAATACATTATAACAGAGGAATTATTTATAGAGTTAAGTACTGGATCTGCATCGCTGTAATTCTTTCCAATTTGCTTGCTTGATTTTTTTAGTAATGAAGTGTCCAGACATGAACTCAGTGTTCTGAGCACAAAATGATTACATGAACTTCAAACATGTTTGCACAGTTCAAGTCAAATGAATGTTACATTTGTATGACTGTTAAAACAAATTTTTGGAAGTGTAATGTTCAATAGTTATGGATCTGCCGATGTTGGCTTCACAAGAGATCACCATCAGAGAACAGTAAGCTTCACTTCTAATTTTCATGTATGCTGAAAATAAAGATTCAATCAGCTAGTCTCTCAATTCATGGTTTCCTGCTGTGTTCCATGATACCATGGATATAGGACCAGCTTAGAGGAAAAGTGAGGTTTGTTAATGACAGCAATGTGAACTTGCTTAGAAATTATAAGACAAGACAATGATGAGTGGCGAATTCTGTACTAAGGCAACTAAGTAAAGGCCCTGCTGCTCTTTACAGGGTTTGGGGGAGGGCTATTGAACCATTCAGCTCAATGGGACTTCATGCAAGTACAACTGTGCCCCCATGTGGATATCAACATAGCTTTAGAGCTCACAGTGCCTCTTTCAGAGGTGCCCAGACCCCAAAACTCTTGCTGGTTTCAGGGAAGGTGGAACTGTGTCTGTAAATTTCTGCTTTAAAGAGCCCTTTAGGTATAGACTTAGTTCTGTGCTCTAGATGCAGCTAAAAGATTGTTATCCAAAAAGAGATTGGTTTTTTCTTTTTTTCTTTTTTTTTTTTTTTTTTTTATGGCTGTGCTTGCTGCCTACTTCAGATGCAGATGCTGGTGTTCTTTTTATTTAACCAAATTACTTTTTTTCTCTAACTCACACCCTACACTTTCAATGGTTTCTGCTTCATTTCTTAATAATAGCCCAGCTGCCTCTTGTTTTTATGTTTCTTTGTTGATGCATTACCTAGTTATGCCTCCTGAGAGTTTGCTTGCTGAGGCTTTATAATACCCGATGGAAACAGTTTTAGGGAATATATCACTTTACAGAGCAACACCTATTTAGCTTCCATTCCATATCACTGAAAGTGCCCTTTGAACAACTTCAGCTTAAAAATAAATTTAGAAGCAGAGAGTGTGACATTAAGTTAAAGAGTGAAACAAGATATCGCCCTGGAATTTAAAAATATGTATAAAGAGGAATTCAGTGGGCGCTGTGACAGTCTCTGTTAACAACAAAGTGAAGATGAGATGACCCCTCCGCTTACATCCTTGATGATGTGCATGACTCTAGTATCAAGTTCCAAAGTGTACTCCCCTTATCTTGACATCTATGGATGGATGAAAATAGCAGCTGAGGTTTTGACTGAAAAACCCTCCAAATTGGAGCACTGTAGGAATAATGTTAGAAAAAACTAAAATCTAAAACCATCCTACACTGCTGTCTTTCAAAGACCTTTTATTTAAGTAAAAAGCAAAGCTGTGAGCATTTGGAAAAACCTGCCTGGAGAGCAGTTTCTATTCCTACTACAAAGAATGGGAGGGAGAAACCCCCTTCCCTTCAGACGTGCAAGCCTAAAGGGAGCTTAATTAAAGTAAATCAAAAGAAGAAATATGAATAAGTGGTAAGAGAAATTAAATATTTCTCTATACATAATAGAACAAGCGTCTTCATTTTCAGCTTGCAAACTTTCCCCCTGAATGGTCTTGTGTTCATATAAAACTATTGAATTTCCAAATATAAATAGATAACTATTGGCAGCGTTCTGGTATGCTTTTTTTATCCTGAGCCTAACAAGTGAGTGGCAGTGAATATGTGAGCTTTTCTTAGCGAGCCCAGAGGGACTTGTTCACTGGGGTTTCAAACTCTCAGCAGCTTTGTTGACGTTCCTCCAAAGAGGGCCATCTAAGGTACAAAAGGGCCTATGGATTCGGCTTGGAACAGAATTTATTTCCTTCCCTAGTTTATTCACAAAGGCATTATTCTTGCTCCCATTGAAGTAATTGGCAAAGTTTATGCAGATTCCTGGGAGAGCAGGATTGGGCCTCAGTGTAACCATCTGTCTGCAGTGGTGCACAGGGACTGGTCTGAGCACACTGTGCTGCTTGGGCACAGCAGCAAAGCACATGTGACTGTGAGCAGGTTTATCAGCACGGTGGTCCCTGGATATAGGCAGTAACCACCTTCGCTCAAAACAAGGAAAATTTCCATTCCATGTTCTTGTCTGAGTGATTTTTTTTTGGATGGAAATGACTGCACGCTGGAAAAAGAGGAGGAAAGCAATACAATATGGGAATGTCTTGGCTATCTTGGGTGAAAGGGATGCAAAAAGAAATCTGGCAGGTATGTCATGAGCCCCTGTTTATACACATCCTTGGAAAGCATCTGATCTATCAGGCTATTAGCCGCTGTGGACAAGTGTGCTCCCGTTGGCAGCTTTCATGTCTGCTGGGAACCTGAAACAGTGAGGAGAAAAATGATAGCATACATTTCCACCTTCAAGCTTTAAACAGAATACTTCCGAGGTACTGAAAACTAAAGCCAACAACTATTTGAAATGTTTCAAAGAGGCAGAAGCCTCTTCAGCCTGTGAAAGAAATAGCGTTCCAGGTGAAATAATGCAAAATAACCCTGGTGCTATGGCATGAAGGGAAGATGATTTTTTTTTTTTCCCCCAGCCCAAAAAAATTCAGTACAAGTTGAATTGTGATCATGCCAAATAGATGACTATATTTAACTGTGTAGGCCTATTTCTGCTTAAATCTCCCCTGATGGCCAAACAGTACCAAACATATTTTTTCTTTACTAGTCCTTTTGGAAACAGTAGGTGAAACTGTGATAAAAATGGTCAGAAATCAATGTACATAACCTATCTATTTTTTCATTCCTTTTAAATGTTACTTACTACCCCAGAGAACAACAGTGTGAATGGTTGATCTGGAGTATCAAGAACACAATGAGAATTCGTTTAGTGCTAAGCTTTTGGTGATATTTGCCGTAAAGACTGGTTGATTAGGTCATGATTTAAACTGTAAGGGTAGAAGCATTCTGCAGTAGGTACTGTTTGCATTATGTTAACACAGACAATATGTGTTGTTAGTGGTGTCTTTGCAAACAACAAGTTTACCAAAAAGGGTTTGGTCTTGCATGCTTCAGAGTCACCCATGTGCACTGAGAAGGTTCCTCGCAGTAATTCCACCTACTTTTTTCTAAAAAAAAAATAAATAAAAAATAAAATTAGCCAGATCCTGACACTTCATACCATTAGTTGTTTCCCAGCTTTCAAAAAAATGGTGACAGATGATACCTCTTTACTAATAGTTTATAAGCAGTGAACTGTATGTTATGCTCTGTGAAGTGTCGTGGGGCAGCAGAGAAATCTGCTTCACAGTGCTTTGTGACAGTGTGCTGGACCAGGCAGAATTGCCTGCTGGATGGTGGACTTGGAGTTGTTTGAGAGAAACATTTGAGTTTGAAATCAACCTTGGAGACATTTTTAGAGAGATCTATTTCATACCTGGGAGCCCTGGCACTATCAGGACAGAGATATACAGCAGGGGGGCATTCCCCAAGAAATACAAATCTAGCCATGTCCAGATAAAGTGAGAAGAAACTTTTTTTCTGAATCTTACAGTGCCTTTGTAGAGGTTGTTGCAACTAAACAAACCACTGAAAGTAAGCCTGAGATAAAGGGTGTGCCCTGCAGAGGAACAATGACAATAGAGATATCTTTTCTTTTTTTCCCCAAAAAATATTTTTATTTCAATTTCTTATGCTGTAGATTTCGAAAAACTTTTTGGTATAAGGATTTGTGCTTGTGTTTTGAGGGGTTCCTTTAAAAAAAGAAAACAAGAGCATCCAGTATGCTTTGCCCCATGATATCATCATAAAAGTTATCAACCTTCTCCCACTATTTTCTACTATACTGACAAATTTTAACCAGAAATCTTGTCCTCAACAGAACATACTGGATTCCAGTTTCTGCTCAGTACATATGTTTTGCATAAACTGTGAGGCTGCATAGGCTTTCCTTTATGTTCTCATCTTCCCCATTCACCTAGCACTTTATCTGGTCCTTCTCAAGAACGCTGGCATGGCAAACAGTTTTGTAATGTGTCATGAAATTGCTTGACATATCAAGAAAAGCTATGGAAAATGGAGGATTGGGGGAAGAAGGTATGAGACTTGCTTTCACATTCTCTGCTCTTGTTTTCTTCTCATGTTCGATTTTCTCTTCTGTTCTCTTTTCCGGTAATCATACAGAGCCAAGGAACCTGCCAGAGGTGGTCTGTGTTCAGATGCTGTCACGTGAGCCTCTGCAGCAGGTAACTGGTGGTGTGGGGTGCTAGAGAGACCTGCACAATGGTAATAAGTATGCAGCTGTCTTCCCCAAATACAATTGTAGCTATTAACAATCCAAGATAATTACTACAGAATATTAAATGCTTATAGATGCCCTATGTCAGTCTCTGAGATGCACTGCTTTGCTGCGCAGACCTGGGCGTGTCCAGTGATGGAGGTGAACTACAGTTTTGAGGCTTTGGTAACTTTGGGTATCCTCTGTTCTGAGACTGACCTGTTTCATTGCCATACTTCTTGGATCCTCTTTGAGAAACAGTTGACTTGCCATCTCCTCACTTCTTTCTGGTAATCGCCTGCTTCTTCACAGAGAGCATCTGGTTGTCCAAGGAAAGTTTCTCGTGACAGTATGGTTTCTTTTGTGATATCTCTGTAATGTTTGCTTCTTGTAGGGGTAAGCTTAGTGTTAGTTTAGCAATGTGAAAGCAGATGCTATGGTAGTGAACCATTCAAGTCTGGTTTTCTGCAAACAAGAAAAGTCAACAAATCCTTTGGTAGTGCCACTCTGGAATTCAACAGGGTACAGAAAAATATGTAGTTCTTTTAAATCTGTATGCTTTATTATTTAAAAAACATTTTCTGCCTGTCTTATGGGTTAAGGATTATGAGGTCTAGCTGTGGTGTGCCTGATCGGTACTTTACTGCTAAGTGCCCAATAAACCGCTCATCAAATGAGAGTCACTGTGAAATGCATTTTCACTGGATGTATTAAGTGAACGAAGGCTTCTGTCTAACCGTAGTACCTCCCATTAAAGCTGCCTTAGAGAAGGGAGAATACTAATCTAGGACAGTCATATCTGTACTTTTTCCAGTCATTATGAACCATCTCTAAGCCTGCTTTGTGTCAGGATAGCCTTTCCCTCCCTATTTTCACAGGAAGTTTTTCTCCATTTGGTTCATACATTGACAAATGCACCTATTTCACAGTGTCATTGTTCCCTTTTCTTACCTCTTCTATTTGATTTGCTTTCAATTGCTACATGGCTTTTGCTGATCTTCTACATAAAGGAGCAGAATTACCCTTACTTCATGTGGTTAAAAAAAAAAATCCTTTTGGCACTGAAACTTTCTCTCTGAAGTTGCTAATAGAAGCAAGAAATATGTTGATCCAACCACCTGTTTGAATAACCATGATCATTTCCTGGAAGTCATTTAGCAGTACCTTTGATAATTTGTCTTTGACAGGGCATGACCTTCCTCTGTCTCTGACATGGTTTTTTTTTTACCCTTTTTGCTTCCGTGCCTTCAGAAGCTGAAGCTGCATGTGCATCCTGTTGAAAACAGTACAAGTGTTACTTGGAAGAAACAGCATACAGTTCAGGGGGTTGCTAAGAGTATAGATATCTGCTTTGGGGTTTGAGGGCCTTCTGGAAAACTCTAATACAGCCAGTCTTTTCAAATCCTTTTTTAATTTGTGGGTAGCAAAATTGTATCTTTATTATATATTCATCTACTGCTTACAACTCTACATACTTAAGCACAGTGATGTGCAATGTTGCCTATTAGTTGGACTTTTGTATTATGTAAAGTGGCATGAAAAGCCCATCAGCATGATATGAACCATGAGTTGGTTGGGTTTTTTACAGCCCTTCTATTCCTTCCTGTGAGTTTCTGGTTTTCCTGGATGACATCTTCAAATTCCTCGGTTCTAGTCTGCTATCTCTCTTCAAATGCAATCTTGTAGTAGTGCAGAATATTGTTATTGATTAGTAATCGTTAACTAAATGGTTTATCAACCTGACTGATGAATTGTTCTCTTCTGATAAAATTTTCTTTCTGTCTCACCCTGGTTATCCATACACTGAATTCCAGACTTAAATCTGGGGAAGAAAAATGGCTAAACATTGTAAGCCCTCAGTTTTATCTATTTATTTGACTGAAGTAGAAGATATTTCTGACATTAGTCTTATTTGGGAACTTCTGTTCAGCCGAAAATCCATAAATAACCACTGCCTTTTATTGGCTAATGACCAGTCCATCTCTGTTGGTGTGCCTATAATGCGCACATGATGATCCTTTCAGCTCCTATCTACTGTATCTTGGCTTGTGGTATTGCCTTAGCATGTGCTGCTCCATATGGTGCTGCTTGTGGTTTGAAATACATCAACTGCATGCTTTTTGCTTTTGATTTATTGCACTGAAACTGAAGGGAAGCCAAAACACAGAAACTAGTATTTCTGAAACATGCTTTTGTTATTTCCCATTAATACAAATTTGATTGCATGGATTACTTTGAGGAATGGTTAAATCTGGGTCGTCCAGTAGCCTTGTCCCATCTTGAACTGGAATTAAGTGGAGAAATTCTGTTGGTTTAAAAAAAAAAAAAAAAAAAAACAAACAAATGCACCTTTCCCCCCCAATCCCAAATTCTTCTACCTGTCCTATACATTTGCATATAAATTCTTAAGTCCTAAATCTCATGTGTTCAGTAAATGATTAAGTTAATCCCCTCTCTGTGGTCTTCCACAGAGTGGAAGAAGAACCAGTGAGCCTTCAGGAAGTGTTTATTTTGTGAACAGTTAGAAATTTAAAATCAAATACCGATACATAGTGCAAGGCTTTGTTTTATACCTAGTATCACCCTTTGCTGGGACACTCGCTACAAGTCGAAGTCTTGATTAATTTGGACTTTACAACTTTGTAATAATAATCTAGATAGATGATTTAGCTAATTATAATGGTTGCTTATCATATTCTTACTGATCTACAGGGATCACCCATTGACTTGATTTAACCCTAAATCTGTGGCAAAATCATCTTAAAGCATGAGGCTAAAGTGACACAGGTTTTGGTGACTTAACTGCTTGTACTATAGGTACTGCAGACTGATGTGCCATCATTGACAGTTACACAAAGAAACCCTGTTGGACTCTTAACAAGGGATTAAAACAGAAGAATAGCTTTCCAACTTTTGACAGGACACCATGTATATTTGTCCTGATATTTTTAGGTTTGATTTTTTAAATTATTGGGTTTTTGTAGGACAGTTTGCACTACCTGTTTGAAGCTCTGTGGATAGGTCTATCTAATTTCTCTGGTAGCAATTATTCATGAGGCTTCGTGAATCACAGCAGCAGCATTGACCTCTGGTAGTTTATAGAGAGCTTTATTTTTGAAAATACAGTGCCTGCTTGGGGTCTCTTACAGCAGTTTGATGTTGCTCTGTCAGAAGTACATAATCCAAGACTCAAGGCAACAGTAGAAAAGTGGCTTGGGAATAGGAAGAAATGAGATGTGCGTGTACATGGGGTGATCCTGGGGATTCAGTTTTTCTTGCCTTTGCTGGGAGATTGATGACTTGAAATTCAGAGGAAGAAAATGGGTAAGAGGGCCAAACAATCTTTGTAAATGACTTCGGGCCCCCCAATCCTGCCTTGGTAGTGGGAAATGTTGCCTTTACATAACACGGAAGTAGAGCTTTCTAACCTTACAGTTCATGCTGTGCTGCAAGGAATTAGTGTGGGTTTTGTCCCTGAACATCGCTGTGAAATCTGGAAGCATTGTGTCTAGAATGGGACATCTAGCATTGTCTTTGATTAGAGCAGCCACAGCTGGTGGATCTAGTGTCAGGCTATCAGCTTTTCTCCATCTAAAAAATCCAGTAATGTCCCTTTCACTTTCAAAGCAGTTGATAGACTTCTGTAAGGTACATGAGATTCTGTGCTACAAGGAAGGACTTGCTAGGGAGAAGTTTCTTTTGGAATTAGGCTGTTGAACCTGTGGCACATGTGTAGGTCATGAATGCTACATTTGATTCCTGGCCTGTTTTCCTGGATGCGGGGCTACATTTGTCCTGTAGAAAATACTTCCTCCCCACACCCCGCGCAAGTATGTGCCTCATCGTTCACACAGTGTAATAACTGCAAGTATGTGGTGTTCTTGTGTTGGGGAACACCACCGACATTATGTTAAACTTGTGGTTTTCTGGTAAATATGATATTTTTCATGCCAAGGATATGAGAATAAGGTTGGACTTCCATTTTATAAAAAATATTTAAAAAAAAAAAAAAAAAACCAAAACAAAAAAGCCCATAGCCAACCAGCAGAATTTCTCACTACATCTTCCAGATTTTGAATGCTTTTTGGCTGCTGTATTTTCTAGTTACTTCTGGAAATCTTTAAATTAAGAAATATAGTTTAATATTTGCTTCAGCTGGTATTTTTATCTTGCTCATTTCAATATACTTTTTAAATTTCCACTGAATGTAGGATTTTAACGTAGGACTTGAACATAGGAAAAAAACATTATTTTTTTTGTACTGCTGGATTTGTGATATCATGGCATTCATGATTAGTTATTTTTCAACCTTAGAACTCATTTCAGTAAAATTAATGCATTGTTCAAGAAATTTCAACTATTAGTGGTGGGCCTGACGTTCCTCACTGCTAAAGTTTGAATAATGAAAAGTTTGGGGGGGGGGGGGGGGGCGGGGCGGGGAATGGTCTGGCAAATCCAGTTAAAGAATTAGAACAAGTGCAGCATATGGAATTGTACTTGACTCTTTGATAGCATCTGTTGAAAGTGATTGGCATTGATTTACTAAGGTAGAGCTGAAGACTGGACAATGGTGGCTCCCTACAATGCTATGCATTTTAATGTATAAAAAAAAATATGTAACACAAGGTACACCCAAGTACAGCATTGCTGATTTTTATTTTTCAACTGTGGATGAAAGGTTATAGGTTATAAAGGATAAAGGAGGTTACAAGTGCCATAAAAGTGGGAAAAAAATATTTACATTCCTTATGCAGCTGTAATGTGAATAGCCTTAATGGTTGTCTTCTCTCTTTAGCCTGCTTTCTGTTTAATACACAGATGATTCCTACAAGAAACAACTTTCAAAAAATTTTATGTTATTCTTCAAGATTCTTTGTAAAAGCTACCTGGAATAAATATTCCTTGGCTTTTAAATAGCTAAAACCAACAGGAATATATGTGCCCCCCCCCCCCCCCCCCCCATATTTTAAATGACAGTAGATACAATACAGCTCTCTTTTCCCAATTATTTTTTCCTTTTGGGGTGGTGGTGAGGAGAATTAGAATTATTATTCTAATCACCAGATTGCTGATGCCTATTTTAAAGAAGACTTTCTTGGATTATTTTTCTTAGGGTTTTTTTTAGATATCCAGTGAGGCCTTTGTCCTTGACTCATACGTTTACTCAAAGGACAAAACTCTACTGTCTGGGTGAATCTTCTGTTCAGCTTTAAGAGTTCTTCAGATTTGACTGATCAGTTTGATGACTTATCAGCATCATCTGTGCAAACTCCAGGTCTGTGGCATTGGCTAGTTACAGCAGCACTTGAAAGATCTAATTCACTGAAACAGAAAGACTATGTTTCATGCATATAGTTACATACTTTATCCTACCAGAGTTTTGCTTGTTGTTTTTGGTGGGTTTTTCTCCTTTTTCCCTCCCAAGGTATATTATTCTGGTTTCCTGTGCAAAAATTATTTCTTTTGTATTGTCTTTGTTTATGTCTATATTTCATTTGTTCTATTCTATGCATTTATTTTGCTGCACTGGGAACTGTAGCCATTTCTGTGCTGTACTATGCAAAGGTTTCAGGTGTTTTCTACTGTTATCAACCACAGAAGTGAGGTGGCAAAGTAGAGGTAAAGATGGCAGAGAAGGGAAATGGAACAGAAAATTATGATCCATAAGGTTTACCGCAATATCAATTGCATTTCTGAAATTTGCCTTTTGTTAATAGGAGTTTTATCTAGTTATAGCTTAAATTTCTTCTTGCACATTAGTTCACAGCTTTGATCTCATTTTCAGGCTTGAGTACAAAATAGATGGAACCTTTGTCAGTAGTTCTTAATCTTCCAAGGGGTTTATAAATCAAAAAACGTCCCAGTGGACAAACACATTTCCTTTACCAATTTTAAGTTTGCCAAATATAGGCTTGCTCCCTTTGTTCTTGCAGGCAGAAGTAATGTGCTGACTTCTGGAAGTCCATAGTGAGGAGTGAAGAGCTGGTCATCCACCATCTAATGGTGTAGAGTAAACAGTAAATGTGTACACATCTTCAGTTTCAGGTGCCCATATTTGTATATAATATAGACGTATTCTGCCCATATTTTCTTGTACCTAGGAATCTGGGGTGCTGTGTGTGCTCATCTTCTTGAAAGATTCAGTAACTCCTGTGGAAATCAATATAGAGACAGTAAACAGCTTCAGGTCTCCTATTTTCAACATCAGTTTGTCCATGAATTGTACGCTTAATGTATTCATTAGCCATGAGAGCTACAAAATCTTCAAATACTGTAGTCTGAAAACACTGAATTTTATCTCTGCCTTTTAATAGCAATGAGTGTGCTCTGTTTGATGTTATAGGTGATAGTCAGATGTTATAAATTCTCTTGAACCTTGGAAGCTTCTTTGTTGATTTGTACAGAGCATTGAGGATATTCAGGTAGATGCTTCATTCTTGATGTATAAGAAAATAAAGCAGACTATAAAACAGATTGATTTTTGCATTCCTGAACAAAACCTGAGGTAAAGGTTGTTTATTTTATTATTGGTAAGAGGTATAATTCTCACCCTTCTATTATGTTCCATGAGAAACATTAAATGTGTATCCCAATTGGAGTTCAGAAACAATTTTTCAGAAATCATCTGACAATTGCTTTTTCAACATATAATAACTTCAGGGGGGCATGTGTAGGGATGAATGTGTATATTTTTCATATAGGAAAATATCTGAAGTCTAGCTTTCAGCAACACTCCTGGAAATCTAAATTCTGGGTTTGTTGTGTTCTGTGGGGTTTTTTTTCTCCAGAAAATGAGATCTCTAACAGAATAAATGACATCAAATTTTGAGCAGTCTTGGTCTGTGACACAAACCTGATCCATGCTACATGTTGTTTGTGTTGTGCTCTTATTTTACTCCTGACCAGGTGGGAGCCTGCAGGACAGTGTGGTGTGTGGCATTCCGTAAGGTATCAGGAGTTCCTACCAGGCACATGGAGGATACAATCAGGATGAGGTAAAAGGGTGACTATTTCTTCTGAGTTGTCAAAACAGCTTTCTCCTGGCCTCAGTAAATACTATTAGTTTTCACTCACGCTTTGTGTACCTTGTTTATATGGGTACCAGGAACACTTTGGGCAGGGATACTGTTCACACAGCTTCCTGCAGTAGGATACCAGCTTAGCTGTGGCATCTGTTATCAGCCTTTAACCTCTAAAGTGAGGAATTACTGAATGTGGGATAGACTGTTTTACCCAAATCCAAATTTGGATCTCTGATCCAAACAGGATTTCTGATACTCACAGGAGATAAGAAAATACAGCCTCAGTGGGCATAAGGTTCTTCAGTCTGTAGCAGACCTCAGGTGCTTTTCAGAGCCCAATAATGTGTACAGATCCAGTAACAGGGGGTTGTCTTTAACAGCTGCAATGTGGAGGTGGTGAACAGGAGTTTTTCTGAACTCTGAAAAGGATTGAAAAACTGTTGGCTTGCATTTTTCCACCTGTTTGGGGGGGGGTTGTTTTTTGGTTGTTTTGGGGTGTGGGTTTTGGTGGTTCTTTTTGTTTGGTTGGTTGGTTGTTGTGACGTACGGAATTAGACTCTATAACTCGAAAGTTATAAAGTAGGTATGTTTATTGCGCGCAGATGCACGGGGGATCGCTCCTCCACAAGCGTGCATGCCTGAAGTGACGAACCATCTCACATTTATACAATAAAACAAATGAATATTCAATTAAGGCCTATACATATTCGTTACCTAAACCCGCTTACTCTCGCTTCGTATGTTAATTAGCTTATCAGTCCTTTGCCTGCAATGTGGTGGTCTTGCAGGTTTGTAGGTGATTCATGTTCTTGTGACCATCAGATCTTCTCCAGCAAGAAGACTTAGCACTCCCTCCCTCTAGATAGCATTGGAATATCTCTTATCCTTTTCTCATTCTTTTTTAAATAGCCCCTTTGTTAGAGGAAGAAGGGCAGGCGTCTCCTCAAAACTGTAGTTGTCTCCTCAAAGCTGTGTGTCTATGTGACCAGACACCGCACCCATGACTAGTCACCATACCCACATTCCTTGAGCAGACACATACAATCACAATCGATGTCCATTGTCCCCATTTCACACTATTTCTCCATATCAGTTGTTGTTTTTTTATGGGAGTATGTTGTACAGGTTTTTGTAACTGTAGAACACTTTTTCTAACTACTTGTTCTAGCAATGTTCCAGACGCCAGGCCCTCTATCTCAAATTTGTTTGTGAATACAAGAAATCCTAGTCTAAAAAAGAAAAAAAAAATTAAGATGGTAATTGTGTGCTTTGTCCTTGGCATTTTTTGGATTCATTACTAAGCAAAACTTACTATTGTTGAGCTTTATATTCCCCAACCTTGCTATACAGGTCTGTGAACTGATTATGCATATTTATTTTATTTATGGTAAAAAATAACAGCTAAAAATAGATAATATTTGTCAAAATACTGTTTGGAAACTTCATCTCCTAAAATAAAATAGAAAGAACAGTGCATAAAACCTGTGTATCAGTGTAATAAACTTTCTTGCATATCAAGTATATATTGAATTATCTTGAGATGATCATCAAGATGTATTGAACCAAGTGGTGAATATTGACTGTGTCAAGGCTGAGATTAATATTTACCTCAAGGGTCAATAAATTTTGATGTTGACTGAAATGTGAAGTCAATATATGTGTTGTTAATACATTCTGAATGCATTCAGAGGAAACATCTAGAAATCTGTTCTATAACTCTAGGGGTCCTAAGGGACACATTCCTTCCAGCTAAAACTGTAAAGGAAAAGAAAGAAATGGAACAGAGTGACCTAGTTTTAATTAGTCAGTCAAATACATATGCACACACACACACTTCATAGCTGATGGATCAGTACAGGTAGAGTAAGGTTTCTAGAGAATTGGTGCAAACCTACACAACATCTCTGTGAATGCCTAAGGTATCACAAACCTCCCCTTCCTTCTTTGGCTTCAAGTACAAAGGGCATTAATTTTACTGTGCTTTGTGTACTATAAATATAAATAAATGATTAAGTGTTTAAAAAATAAATAAAATACAAGGATCCCCTGCCCTCCTTCCTGAATACTCTAGTATATACTTCTTTCTCTGGAGAATGAAGAATGGGACAGGTTTATATCATGTTGCTCAGTGTATTATTGAATACACTTTGTATTCAATATATTGAATTGGGGGGGTAATTGAATTGAATCAATTATTAATTGAATAACAAAATTGTAGTGTATATATATAAATATATAGTTGAAAAAGCACTTCAGTTGATGAGCATTATGGCAGAACTACTATAGATGTTATTCTTGCCAAACTGTTTCAGACAATCAAGATAGTTTTAGCCCTTTGGTTCACATAAATAACTAGAGAAAGGCATTCATGTGACCGATCTGAATGAAACTGAGACATATTCCTGTGGAGAGAGAAAAGAACTACCCCTTCCTTCCCCACCTGTAAAATGAGTTGGCAGCTCTGAGTTTTGCTGAGTCTATTTGTGTGTGAGATCCTTTGTGTGCCATTTTTCCTCCATGCATCTGTTTTGTTGTTACTAAACAAAACAAAAATATCACCTTTCATAAAGAATTTTCAACCTTCTGTTGGAAATGGGCATCTGTCTTCTGCATGGCTTTGGAAAAATCCCAATCTGTTACACAGAATGGCTGGGGGTTTTCCTAGACTCACGGCTTTGATCAAGATGTGGTACAACAGAAATGAAAAAATATCTTAGAAACCATTCTTATGTGAGGTTTAAAATACTAATGGAAAGAAATTGAGGTTAAGTCTTTGCTGACCAAACTGTCTAGTTTTTGCAAATCATATACTCTCTCTGTTTTCCAATGGGATGTGATAGTTGTAGCATGTGGGCACAAGTGAAGAGACAAAACTCAGCTTTGGCCTTGAATTGCCCTGTTTCTAAGGTTAAGTCTGAAACAAATGTTATTTTAATGAACGCTTTTTATCTAATAAAGTATCATTTGAATGAGCAATGTAGCTGTGTTATTACGACATTGCTGAACCTTCCTGCTATTTCCGTATCTCATTAAAATAATAAAAAGTAGTCATAAACTGTTGCTAAGGACAGAGGTTGGCTCAGAGTGAGATACTCATTTAGCATTTCAAGAGTTATGCTGCACTGGAATGGCACCATGTTCCTTGCAAAAGCAAGAAGAACAGGCAAAGGAAACCTTTGAATCTGGCTTGCACAGTGTGCAAGAAGTAACATGAGAGATGAGTGGGGTTCAAAGACTCAATGGGAGGTGAAGCCCAGCCCGTTTCAGCACAGTGAAGAGCTAGAAAAAAAATTCAACAGTAGGCTTGTTAATATTTTAATTTGTTGCTGTAAGCTTTCTCAAAATAGGTTGTAATGGAGCTGGAGTTGCTAATCGTGTGTGTGTGTGTGTTAAGAAACTTTTGCTTTATTTTCACTTGTTGGCATTTGTTTTCATCTTTGTCTATGCACTCATATTAACAGTTAAAAGTCATCCTGCTTTTCGAACGTGTCTTGAATTATGCAGCCAAGCCTTCTTCAATTAAAACACCAAAGGATTTCTGTACAAACTTAACTGGAGATATCAGAATTAAAAAAGGAATCGTTCCTTCCTCTCATTCTTTTATGAGTATGCATTTAATTTGTTGGCTTTTCAAGTGTAGAACTGTGAATGTGTCCAGGGTTAAGCCAGTAGGAACAAAGACAAAGCCATTTGAATGATGTATGTTAGTCTTCTCCTATGCCAAGGTTGTCTGATTATCAGTTACCATCGCTAAAGTAGTAAGTTTAGTAACCCAAGAACTTATCAGCACAAAGGTCAATATTTCACTTGTCGGTCCATTTGTAGGACTGTGGATGTCATCCTGCTTTGTCATCTTGCTGTGAGTGGCATTCATTTTCTTTCTCCAAAGTATCCATTTGTTATATGGAAAAGCAGGTACTGTGCTGCTTTTTTTCTCCTCTCCCTCCTTTAAGTTTTTCATTTGTTTTTAAGTCAGTGTCAGTATGAGCTTGCCTTTTCACGTGCCTTTTTAAAAAGAAGCCTGTTAAGACCCCACTGCTCTGAACTAGGAATATTTTTCATTATGGCCAAAAATAACTGGTAACTAGAGAGGCTGAACTTCACTTGTTATCTAGGGAGCATTCAGTTGTTTGAGCCTTAGTTCTGCAATGGTGAGCAACCTGTTTAAGGTTTTTGTGGTTACAATAAGTTGTTGGATGTAGACTACTGTCATGTTGTCATGGTTTAGTTGGAGTCTGAGCAATCACATCTCATAAGGATGTAAGACAGAGCAACATATGAACATAAGGGGCAACCCTTTTTCCCTTGTTCTTGTTGGATAAGACCCTGCAAGCTTTGCTTTCAGATCTTATTATTTGAAAGTGGGAAGTGGACCTGACCTGTTCACATACAGTCCGTGCAAACACATGCCTCCTAGGACCAAGGTCTCCTCTTCCTTCCACACAACCAACAGTTTTTAAGGACTTCGATCTTTGCTCCACTTTCCCATTTCTTGGCGTCTGCCTGTCACTTAACTGATGGCAATGTAACTCAGCCAGGAGACATCTCTGCCCGTTGTGCCCATTGCGAAGACTGAGGTATGAATTCCAGTAACCTTTGAACACTTCTCAAGCTGTGAGTTTTAGATGGCTTTGAAGAGTAATATGTTAATGCAATTTTGATTTCAACAAATACATCTTTACTTAAACTAGCATCTACTTTGTGTTTCATTCTATTTCTTTTAACAGCTAGATTGACAGCTCCCATAGACTAACTTTGGTGGTGTGTTTTCAGCTTGGTTGTAAAGGGAAGATGAAAAGCTTGCATCTTGAAAGCAATTTCTTTTCTAATTCCCGGGTGGTGAAACTGTTGATGGATGTAACTTGTCCAACAGCTATCTTTTTCAGCCAAGCTGCTAGATCCACAAGACAATGATCCTAGCTGACTGAATTCTCAAAGAGAGAAATTGTGGGGGAATACTAAGACGTTCTAATGATGATTAGTAATTTTCCAAAGACCTAACAACCTAGTACAGATCCTGTTTTCCATAGGTGAAGCTGGCTGGTTATTTTCTGGTTTCAGTTGGTCTTCTAAATCTAAACAATTCTTTTGTGAAAAATTGAAACTACAGAGAAGCCTCCAGACCATCTGTCAGACATTGTTTATAATGCACTTTCCTTTCTGTAAGTGACAAAGTTCATCAAGAAATTCTAGATGAAAAAAACAAAAAGCTTTCATTGAAGGCCTTGAGATGCTACCTCTGGCATCGGTTTGAAGGAAAAGAATAAAATCGGGTCCTGTGACAAAATAATAATCTTGAAGATGGAATGTTACCTCTATGTTTTAGCCCTCTGAATGCAACTTTTTTCTTACTGTTTACATGCAAACAATGAAGAATTACACTGATTTTATGCTACCTTTTTTAGACTGGTTAGGCTAGTTTCAACCTTCTACAGATGTATTGCTGCTGTGGAGTGGGTGTGTGCATAAACAAATGTATGTCTTTTGATTGGGGAGGAGGAAGGGAATGGCATGTTTCTGCATGCAAAAATCTCCTGCGTCTGCACCTGACACCATGGATATGATCTATTAGTGCTCAGATGTTCCTAACATAATTTTTCCTCCTAGTGAACAAAAACCACATTAGAAATTGCTTGCGCAGAACTTCTTAGGACATATCTGGATCATCTGTCATCATGGGCAGGGAGATTTAGTGAAGAAATAGTAGATAACATTTGAGTAAATTAATTTCTCTTTATCTTGTGTTGGTATATCGCTTGTCTGAACATCTTTGCTAATCAGTCTTGCCAACATCCTAAAGAGATTTACAATATTCGTGTAATTACCAGTCATCTGTGAGACTGATCAGTTCAAGGAAAAACATCCTTGCTTTAACAATTCTTTTTTGGTGTGACAATAATCTCCTCAGCATATTTCCACACAGCTGACATGCTATTCAGGTTTTTTGTCTACTATGTAGTGGGCAATACTTCTACAGTTTGTGGTAAGGCTTGCTCTAGCTCTTTGATGCACCAGAGAAACCATGTTCCACTTTTTCCAAAGACAGAATGTGGGAAACATGTGTACTAAAAGTATTAAGATATGTGGTCATTTTGGTCTTTTATAAAATAATTTAGGTTGGAGGGGAATCTCTGTTAAATGTAGGGCCAGGTTATACCAGGTTGCTCAGGGCCTTCTCCAAGTGAGGTTATGGAATATCCATCCATAGAGATGTTCACCACAAAAGCTTCTTCCTAGTATTCAGTTGGTGTTTCCCTGCTGGAAAATATATCAGTAGCTTATCACTGTGCATCTTCAAGAATAGTCTGACTTGGTCTTCTTTAGATACTATCATTAGATACCTTTTCACAGATGAGTTTCATTAGCAGGGGCCAAGAACTTTGAAATGATATCTAGGATCTCACAGCTGGGAGGAAAGATGAAGATATATATAGAAAACATAGACGTAAGAAAACATTTCTTGAACTTCTGTAGCTCAAACTCTCTGTGACTACTTAAGTTTTTGTATGCTCTAAATTGATAAATGTAAATACGGACACATAAAAAATGTGTATCTTGTTCCAAGACCCTGACATCAAGTAGGTGATCTTGAGGTTAATTGCAAAGCTTTTGGGACACTGTGGAATTACATGTTTTTCTTCATGTGATAGCACCCTTTACTTTTTTTCAGAGCTTTACAACATATTTTGGGAATGGTGACACATCAGTTGAAAGAAGGTGATCAGGAGATTCTCATGGGCACTGGTGTGTCTGCCTGGTCTGAATGTCACAAAGTCCTGAAATAATTCTGTGTTCAGTTCCACAAAAGACCAGTTTAAAGCTTAGTTTTAACTGATTAGTAAAAACCTAAATCATATATTTTAGGATTATTGTTATTATATATTGTTATTGTTATTAAAATATTTTTAAAAACTGTAGGAGTAGCACTTGGTTGGAACACAGGACACTAACTTAATACATGGATTAACTACCCCCAAAAAACCAGCTACAACTTTCAAAGTTAAAGGATTGATGCCCCAAACTTATCTGCTTGAATGAATCAGTTGTAATTTTTTTCCTTGAAGACCAAACGTAGCAACATTCTTTACTGGTTTTGAATTCAAAAGAGTCACCATGTAATTAATTAGAATGTTTTATTAGGCGACTGATTTCTGTACACTGCAGTAGCAGAAAATATGCCACATTAAACAGCTAAAAGACTAAGAAAGAGAAACAGTGCAATGCATCCATCTAGAGAAAAAAAGTATGAGAACAGAAATGAGTCTAATGGAGACTGTTAAATTGTTTATAATTTTATCAAGAGAAATTTTGATTTGGAGTAAAGGAGACATTCTAGAGCTCAGTGAACTAAAACTCCAATGTTTGCTGGGTTTTTTTGGGTTCGGTGGGTTTTTTGTTGGTTTGGGGTTTTTTTAGGTTGGGTTTTTGTT
This sequence comes from Falco biarmicus, assembly GCF_023638135.1. Taxonomy (NCBI): domain Eukaryota; kingdom Metazoa; phylum Chordata; class Aves; order Falconiformes; family Falconidae; genus Falco; species Falco biarmicus. The sequence goes on along the minus strand of NC_079289.1, from coordinate 106,750,452 downwards.
TTTGGTTGTTTCAGTGGGGGTTTTTTGTGATGCATTGCTTTTTAAATAGTTCATTGGTTTTGGTGTGGGGTTGTTTGGGTTTTTTTTTTTAACTTAGTCTGAATTTCACACCGTAACTGCACAATTCATAACTTCAGACTCATGGGTTTTAACTACATGTAAATGTCTTTTTTATTTCTACTTCGCATCAATCCTAGCAGAAAGGAGAAACCAATGGTTACCAAAGGCTGGCCCTTGTCCTGCATCTGCTGCTACAGTAATAACTTGTACGTGCCTGTTTCTAGAGACAGCACTTCCCAAGGTGAGCGTGAGTACAGTCTTCTAGAAAGCTATCATTGCTAGTTCCCAAAGACAGGCATTATCAGTATTGTTGGGTCCAAAAGCACCAGATTTATCAAACGCCTTTGGGAGCCATAGTGAAATAAAAGATGATCAACAGTGTTTTCATAACAGATGCAACTGTGCTAATGCAATATATACCCTGAGGCAATATAGACAGTCTCGGAATGATCTGTAGAGGAAGCTTTTCATACCGTTCAGAGGACAGGGGCAGCCAAAAATAATCTCATGACAGTGTGAGTCTGTCACTGATCTTCAAATGTATCAAGTTGTGTCTGCTGCTCAAGCCTGTCTCTAAAGCACCAAAGACTTCTGAATGTGTTGTACTGGTTATTGCTTGACAAGATATGCAGAATTTTTAGTCATGAGAAATACTGTGGGTTGTGCAATACAACTGTATGTAGTTATGTGCTGGTCTTTAGAATAAAAGAAAAACAAGCATGAAATAGCTACAGAAATAAGGACTGTTTGGAAGCTAAAACTTTACATTGGTGTTGAAACGTAAATAAGCTGATCAATGAAACAGTTGTAATGTTTGAGTGTGAGAAAGCTTCTGGGCTCTGTCTCAGTTGAGGTGAGCCAGAAAGTACAATCTAGAGTATGAAGCCATTTCTGCAAATCTTTAAGACTGTTTCTTTCTTGCACTGATTGGATGCTATATTTTCAAATGTGATGATTCAGGATGGAATCATTACAAGTGTTTCTCTTTCTAATAATTTGTTCTGATATAGGGAGTTGTATAGGGCTAGTGTGCAATGAATATACAGAGACATACATGTATAGTACTGGTTTTACAGTCTACTGCAATATTAACGTTTTCTTTGATACATTTTCTCTGATTCAGGACTGTGGAAGGGAAAATTTGTTATAGAACCAGGGAGCCGTTTTCACTTATTTTTAAAAACTTAGCCTTTAAAGTGCAAGTACCAAGACGAATTAAACAGTCTTTAAATCCGTTTTCAGTATATTGTAATGACCTGAATTTAGGGGAAAATAACCACAAAAAAAGAAAACCACACAGGAAAAAAAAATACCCTGTACCCTTCCATATGCTAGTTTAAACTCCAAACCCAGACCAGCCTTAAGGATCAGTGGAAAGCATTCCCAAAGCACCATTATAGCCATCTCTCAGAAAAAGTCATATTGCAGTTTTTAAAAACTGCTAGTGGAGTAAGTCCTGCTAATTGGGAGATCTTACAAAGGAGAAACTAGTGGTAAAGTGAACTCAACTGTAAGCGGTTTTGCTTGATGTTTCCATTATGAAATCAGCCCAATGCCCAGTACCGTGAACAGTAGGACATACACAACTGCAGGTTTATGCTACCATATGTAATTATTTTTTTCCTTTCATCTGCATTCATTGCTGTACTCAAGGTATAACATTTATCTTACAGGAATTTAAAGACTACAGTAGCAATTTTAGGTTATAACTCGAAGGACCAAATTAACCTCAAATGGACGAAGCTGTTTCCCATAAACGACTGCCTTCAGAAATCACAAAACGTGAACCCCACCATTTTTAGTATCTCTTTCTTTTTCTGTCCAGACCTGAATTTATAACAGTGAAGGTCCAAGTTTAGCGATTTTTCATGGGAAAAATGTGTATGCAGCTCCAATTGGTGTGACTTTTCTCTGCATCATACCAATATTAGTCATTGAATTTTTCCAGCCATTTGTTTCTTTTAATGGACACTAGATAGGAATTTCAGCTAAGCTGTGAGCTGTAGCACCGATGTTTTTAACTGGCCAGAAGGAGATGAGATTAACCAATTTCTTTCATATGATATTTGCAGCATTGGTTCTTGTATCTTAGTTAATGAAAAGAAGCATATTATTCCATTTATTCCTCATTTCTATGTGATCTGCCTAAAGATACTGAAAAGGAATTCATGATAGGTATATTTTTTAATTCCCAACACCTAAAATAAACCACCCCAAAAAAGCAAGTACCACTATTCTTGCAGTACTTCAAGCTTTGTAGTTCAAAATAAAGAGTTAACATGCTATTTGCCAAATGTGTATAAAGGGCATGGGTTTCTTTCATTTTGTTATCTCACACTTTTAAATATTTGCAGTGTGGCATAATCAGGGCACATAAATATATATATATATTTGCTGTTCTAATTCAATGACAAAATTCAAGATCCCTGAGGTAAGGCTAAGCAGGAGCTCATATAGTCGGGGTTGAAATTCAGACACTGCAGATATAATCCATCTCCCTGACACATGCAGTGCTTCATTGTGAGACTGCCAGACACAGTCTGCTGAGATGGGAATGTCACAGAATACCAAAACAGAGGGAGACGCAGTTTTGTTCATCATTACTTTTATCTACGAATATCCATCTAACAGTCTACATACATAGCTGTTGCCAGACAGAGAAATATGAATGCAGCATGGAGATGCAGCAGCTAACATTCAGAGAAGTATATGGAGCATATGCTGGGGGCTCAGAATTACCTGAAGATAATTTGGGTAGTTAATCAGGTTAATTGCTTATCTTCAAGGCAGTATTTTGGTGCAGACGCTGAGTCACCACCTTGGTTGTCTAGCAGAGATCAATGTTATGCCTGGTTGCCTATGTCTGCTAGTGAATTCTGAACCTAAAGGACAAAAGGAACCCTGAAGGCAAATAAAGTGCACTGTCATCACTGGGGAGGCAGGGATGCAGGCAGAAAGAGCTGCAAGGGCAGTAAGAAAAGAAGATTTTTCAAAAATATACAGTGCTACTGGTCTTGGAATTACTGCTCACTTATTCCCACTCCATATGTATTTGAATTTTCCATGCTAGGGACAAAAGGGGAAAACCTCTGAACCAATTTAGAATGAGTTAAGGTTCCAAAATGAGAGATACAGATGTATCCGTATCTTAGATACTTGTGTCAGTTTGGTCTTATGCAAAAAGCAAAAAAACTTGAATTGGCTGTATTGACCAGTCATACAGATTTCAGCGGATTTTCAATCGTCCATGTCAGACAGCAAAGGGCTAAAAGTGTGTGTGAGTGCCTGGCCTTGTAGCTGTTTCAGCCTAGCATGAGCATAGGTAGTTCTGTAAACTGCTGGGGTCTCTGGGTAATTATGGCTCTAAAATCAGAAAGGAAGAAAGCTTCTGGGGCATTGAAAAAATACACTCCTGCCATAGAGTTGGCAGAAATCAGGCTGGCCGTATGACCAACAGGTTGAATTACTGGACACATGGCTAGCTTAGCATTGTGATTAAGCATTGTTAACTCTAGCTTCAAAAGTGTGTTTTTATTTGAAATAGGGTATCCTATTCTAGTTGTATTGAGTAACATCTCTGTATAGGCATTTTCTGCCCATTTGTAGAAGGCAGCCTTTAGCTAAAAGCACCACTGTAATGTGAATCAGCAGCTCAGTGACACAGCTGAGGAGTCTGGAGCAGTGGAATGGGTGGAAGTAAAGGTCATGTACGAAAGCTAGAATATAACCATTGCAGGGATGCTAACAGTTCCCAAGCTTGTGGCAAAACTTTCATGGGGAACCTGCAAGGAATTAAAGGTTGAGGAGAAGGTGCTGCAGGTGGGCTACCTGTTGGGGAAAAGGGAGCTAAAGGTTAGGCTAGATATTTTGGCATTGGTTAGTGCCCCCCCCCCCCCCCCCCCCCTCAAGTTCCTGTGATCAACCATTTCATTCTGTCTGCATCATGATAGTTTTCAGTGCCCTCTCTGAATCCCTCCCTCAATCCCAACACGAAGCCCTGGTCTTTGCAAAGTGGCCTGCACCACGACAGAGAAAACCCAGTGAATGGAAAGCTGGCATTTCAACTTTTCTTCCAGTTAAGTTTTCTTTTTGCATTATCTTTCTCTGAATCCTTTTCTTACCTACTGTAACCAAAAGTGTCAGGGTTGGAGGGAAGTGCCATCACGTTACCTCAATTTTCTAGAATGTATCACTTCTGAAGAAAATAGAGAAGATCATGACAACACAAGAAAGTTGTGCGGTCGGTTGTCTTCATTCCTCCACCTGCACTAATCTCAGCCAGATCTGAGATCTCATGTGATAATAAATTCACTTTGCATCTCTTCAATGTTGGCATCTCCTACTGCACTTTTCCTCAGAAACATACTGATTTGTTGAATTACTGGGCATAAAGATCAGAGGTAAATCTGACCGCTGCTGTCACTTAGAAATGGGTTAGACCTGCCTGGTTTGGTGATCTTATGAAACAGAGCTTAATGTGTCATCCAGCATTCATCTCACATCCTTACACTTTGTGGAAGTCTGAAATTTTCTTAGGTGTGGGGGAAAAAAAATATATTCCTGTGCACATTGGTTTTGTATTTCCATATCTAGTAAAAAATACAGAAAAAGTCTACGTGATATTTCTAAGCAGCTGACGATGAGAAATACAGGTATCATAAGAGTTTGCATTTTTCTTAATCTATTATTTCAGGGAATCAGAGAAAAATATTTTAATCAGAATTTTATAGATGGAAGCAGTATCATCATTTCAACTTTTTACTTATTGGATCTATAAAGGGTTCTTTTTGTAGTTTTGTTTCTTGGAAGAAAGCAAATATGTGGCAAAGATAATATGTAATTTTTTACATATTAGATTTTTATATATATTACACAAGGGAAAAAAGAATTCTTCGTTTGAAAACTGTCAGTAAAAAATGGGAAACATTTTTCATAAATACGTGAAAAAGAGGTCTTGTTCTACCAGTTGTTAATATTTTTGGGGGGTTTAACCCCCTAGAACTCAAAAAGATCCTACTGCAATTTTTTTAACTTAATCCTGAATTCAACTTATTTTTTCCTAAAACTAGCCTAAAAGCCCCTGGAGTTTGTATTTATAAATAAAAATAAAATTGATGTTAAAATGTCCTTAAAGGATTTAACATAGTTGTTTCATTAGTAAAGAACATCAGGTACAGGAAACTTTTGACCTTTCATTCTTTAATAATCCTGTTTACCATAATAACACTTCTGAGAGTAAGTCAGAACTAACAAAACTTACTGTCATGTTTTACTTCAACATTATCTTTAAAGAATAACCTAGAAGTAATCTTGAGTTTGAGTTGCTAAACTTGTAAACACAAACATATATGGAGCGATTGACAGAAACAAACATTTAGACCTGTGCAATTGAATTGTTATTAAGGATTTTTGCAGTCCTTCAGACATTAAAAATGTTTGCTACCATAGCTTTACATTCTGTAACTTCTGTAAATTCAGAGTAAAAATTTGAGAGTTTTGTTTTCATAGTCTATGTTTTAGTTTAAATTCATTTTCTGCAGTGTTGTGTTCCCTCACTGTAGCAGCAATGTCTTTTCCCATGTTGCTTGCTTGTCTGGAAGTAGCAACACATACCTCCACATTAAATTTTATGTATGAATCCATAACGGAGGTCAGTTAGCGGAGATGTCAGTGTGATTTCTTGATATATTTAAACACAAATTCTGGAAAACTAGTGAGATTAGAAATTCTGAAGGAAAAACTAGGCAGCAATGATATTGCTAAAGTGATGGCTTAAATCAGTGCAGAATCAGCAGATCAAGTGTTGATTCAAGAATTTTTTATTAAGTTCTCAGATAAGAATATTTATTAGGGAAAAACTCTGCTGCATCAGAAAGAGAGCATGCTTGTCATTGGATGTTTGGAAAGGTGGGGCCTGTATGTGGTGTGTCAAACATTTCACCCTTGTAAGAAAACATGTTTGAAACACCATCTTGCTGCTTGTTTAAGGGCAGTTCATCTCTCCAATCACACAAATGCTGAGCTCTAGGTCACAGTGTTCTGTATCTACCCTGCAAATATCAGTAGAGTATCTCTGTGTCCTTTTTGTCTTCTAAATAGGTAGTAAGCAAGGCTCTTCCTTAAGGGTTTTCAGGATCTGTTAAACACAGCAATCTGAATCTTAACCAGAAAAACTCACAACTGTGAGATGATCACTCAGAAGTGTGGCATTAATGCTCAGGTAGAGTTACCTTCTAGATCATAGTTGAAGCTGATGTAATTTGAACTAGCATGGCATTCACAGGTGCCTGTGTCTTGTCTTGAGAAAATGCAGATTTCTGAAAAGCCAACAGAATGTATGTACTTAAAAATAAATAATTCTCTAATACCTGCTGGTAATTTTACATTAAGACTTTTAAGAAGATGAAATTGATTTGTAAATATGTTAGCAAATTCCACATCCTGGAAAAGATATGATTTAGCTAGAAAAGGGGGGGACACACAAAAGACTACAGAAATTAAAAGTTTTGATCTAAACAAACAGAGAAGCATTATGAGATAATAACATGGGTTTAGATTGAATTTCTTTTTTTATTAGCTCATAATAATATATGTTAAAATGCTTCTCTTCCCAGTTTGGATGTTACCTTCATCTTGACACAATCACAGAACGGCTGAGGCAGGAAGGCACCTCTAGACATCCCAACCCCCTTGCTCAATGCAGGGTCACCTAAAGCAGGTTGCTCAGTACGTTTTTCAATCGGGTTTTGAAAACCTCTAAAGATGGAGGTTCACCTTCCTCCTGAAGTGTTGTTCTGTGCATTATTTCTGCGAGATTTACATTAAATATTTGTTTTCGCTTGCAAGATCATAACTCATGGTGGGGAGAAAATGGGGAAATGGGGGGGGGGGGGGGAGAATAAACACATACGCAGCCCCCAAATAAATAAATAAACCCTCACTAAAGAACCAAAACAAAACCTCTAATGCCTCTATTTCAGTGTCAGAATGGCAATATCTCAGTTTTGTTAAAGGGAATTGTGTTGCTGCCCTTGAGAAGGACTCTTAACCAGGATTCTCAGCAGTCATTTGATACCAGGTGTTACCATGAGAAAGAAAAAGGCACTGGAAATCATATTTTTAGTCTTCTAGCATAATCTGTTTTTGTTGGGTTTTTTCACTTTATTTGATATTGCTAAAATGATTGTTTAGTACCTAGTTTCTTTGCAACGCAAGGTTATGTGTATACTATATTGACATCAACAGGTATAAAACCACTACTGCTCAACATTTCTCCCCTTTTCTTGAAATGTACTGCCAGTCTCCTACCCTTTCTGCTTTCAGAATACCATTGTTGGTCTTTACCATCTGATAGGCAATCACCCCTGTTCAGTTGTTGTAAAGCTGTGGAAAAGACAAGAAATTGAAATTATTGTGGAGTATGTTTTTGTTCTAATTATCACAGTTCATGACATGATGGATGTATCTAATGTATCTTTACTGAAATTTCTGTCTGTGCATTTTTGTTTTGTCAATCATGCATAGGTTGCTTGTTGAAGGAGCTTTACCAGAAAGAGAGATAAGGAAAACAGCACCAGTAAAACAATTAATAGCTCTCTAAAAAACTATTTAAAGTAGTCTTGTCTGCAAGCTATACCCAACAGAGACAGTCAGGAAGGTGCACTTGAACCACATCTGTATCTGCCTTGACTGGAAGATGATGCTGTTATTTGTGATGTGAATTTTGCCACGCTTTATTGGTAGGAAAGCAGACAATCTGGACCAGAGCATAATTCTGCCACTGCTCTTTTTGTGACCCTGACACATTTCCTTCTCCATGTCCGTATGCTCCTTCCTGCTCTTGCCTTTCCTGTTGATAGCCTTGTCCCATCAGCGTGTGGACAACTTGCAAAGCATTTGGATGACACCTTTTGGAAAAGCTTCTATTTTTGTCAGCTGCTGTGTTGCTGCAGTACAGGTAACATAAATACATACCTGTCTTTTGCAATGGCCTTATATTGTGACATTTTTTACTCAGGCAAGAACTCACATATAATCACAAATACTTGTAGGCTTGAACCTTTTGTCCTAATTGATTTTCCCCTGAGTCTCTGTTGACAACTAATAGCTCCATGAAATTACATTGGACAGTATATTTAAAGGTAATAATAAAAAAGGGAAAACTGCCTGGGGAGGTTCCTTAATAGAAATAAGGTTTGGAAAACAGTAGAAAGTCAAAGAAAAAGCATCAGTCTACTTGTTCTGTGGGACTGAAGCAGCTGCTGTGTCACATGAGCCAGCAGCTGCCAAGCCCTTCAGCTCAGAGGAATTCTGCTGTAATTATCCTGACTCATTACAAACTTCACCTGGCTTTAATTCAGTAATGTAACTTACTGAATATTTTTCCATTAAGATGACTTGTGTGTGTAGGCACAGCAGGATTCATCTGGGGACATCTGACTTTTTTTTTTTTTCTCCTCCTTTCCTACACTTTTCCCTCTTTTATTATGCTAAAGTGCAACTGAGTTCCTGCACGCGTGAGTATAACCATCACATGCATACCAAAAGAATGCAGCATGCTGTTTTAAAAACATGCCAAGTAAAGCCATAATGATTTGCTGCTTATTGTAAAGCTTTGCCAATTTAATTATTTGTTCTGCTCTGAAGATTTACATGGGATCCTTACCAAGACTTTCAAAAAAGTAGCAGCAGTGTAGCATGTTCATCCCTTTCTCTCTGGCTATGTATCCCTGACTGTTGTGCATGGTTTCCACATACAGTAGTCTGAAGTACACTGTTTCTGAGGATTTCAGTTGGCCTTTGTACAACTGTAGCTACTCTTTAATGTCGCTTCTGGAACATGATATAAAACTTTTGAGCTGTTTTATTCTGCCACATCACTGTTAAGATTAAATAAGATGTTGACCTGCTCTTAGTCAAACATCATTATTTCTCGTTGCTCTTTCACACCACTGCTGGATGCTTATTTTGATCAGAGACCTGCATTTTATGGATGTAAAAAAGTTGCTTTGCTTTTCTTGCATTTCTTGCACTTAAATAAATTTTAAACACTTTATGTTAAAGAGTTCCAGAGCAAACGAAACTGGAGTTTGAGTTGACTTCTCAGATTTAAACTCTTCTGCAGAGGATTTGGGATATAGGTGCTTAGCATGACAATTTATGGGAGAGAAATTTTAAAGGAAGTGTCACTATATTAATAGATGTTGTTGCTGTTTTAAGAGGTCTGATAGGTTTTAGCTGTTGAATGCAGCTTTTTTTGGTGTGGGTCGTTTTGGGGGGGGATGGGGTTTGGGTTTTTTGTTGTTGTTTTGTTGGGTTTTGAGGTTTGCTTGGGGTTGGGGTTTTTTTGTTTGGTTGTTTGGGGTTTTTTTTAATCCTGCTGAGAATAACTGTATGGGTGCCTAAGGAAACAAGTAATAACAATATAAAAAAAATATATTATTTCCAACTGACAGCTACCTTGGAACATGTTGTACCTCTCAAGTTAGAAATATCTGCACTAATCCTTCCAGCTAACAATAGCAGCAAGTGATGGTAGTGCAGATATAGTACCAATCTCTTTATTTGCACTTCTGCTATTAATATTTTTGGCTCTTCACTGCATGTATCAGAGCAATTATATTCTATTCTGCATGATAGTATTGCTTATTTTTTAATTAGTTATCAATTGGTTAAAAATATTTTTAAAAGCTTCTTGAGTGCTGCATCTATTCCTTTCATGCATTTATGGACCTGATCCAAAGTCCACGGAAGTCAGTGGAAAGACTTAACAGATCTAACTTTCCTTCATTGTTTTTGGATTGGTTTGGGGTTTTTTGGTGTTGATTGGTTTTGTGGACCGCCCCCTCCCCCCCCCCCCCCCTTCCCCCCCCCCCCCCCGGATCATGAAGGCAACATGGTTTTGGTAACAAGTAGTGAGACTATTCATGCAAGAAATAAGAGGGGGCTGGCCCTTGAACTCTTGTATCTGAAATTTGAGGCTGTAAAAGTACACAAGAATTGAGCCATAAGCAGAAATGTGCAAGCAAAGTCTGACAACAAGCTGCAGAACAGGTCCATGGAGCTGTACAGGAGCTGCAAGTGCTCAGCACCTCTCTGGCAAGGTCCCACAGACAGGTGTCCTTTTACTGGGCTGATGACACTTGACTGCTTAGGGAGGGTTTATGAATTCTCCAAGTATGAAAACAAAAGCAACCAAATGAGAGAATACAAAAGGTGATCAAAAGGTTATGATTTCAAACATGTGTCTCTGGAGTGCTGTGAACTTTACGGGAAGGTTTGTACAGCTGAAAGATCAGTACGAGGCCTGTTTCTTTTTCTTCCTCTCTGTTCCCCTTGTTTTCTGTTATGCTCAGCAGTTGCTATTAACATCTTTCCTGTTGCTGTAGACCTTGCACTAATTCACTGTGACATTAAAGCTGAAGAATACCGTAATACTACTAACTAGGCCAAAGGAAGAGTGATGAAGATGACTGCAGACAGAAGCAGTCTTTTAGTTGCAATGAATTGTTAGGGCACATCCTGACCTCTTTCTACTCCCTTTTCTAATATGAAAATTACCATTTTCTTATTCAAGCTTAACATAAAAGAGTTTTATTTAAATATAGTTTTAGTTATTATATAACATAACATGTATAAAATGTTCATAATTATTTCAAGTTATCCTCTCAATAGAAAAAAACCTGTACTTTACCTGAAACAACTATGAACATTTTATTTTGTGTGCTTGTCTTGAAATGTTTTGGATAACAGTCTGCCAGGAGGAGTGACAGATCGAAAAAATCCAAGAAAATATAAAAAAACTTTAACACTGCTTTCTTCTCAGTTTGTATTTTCAAAGCCAGGTTATAATTTGTAGAGACTATTCTGATGATGATCTTTTGTCAAGAGGGTACCAATGGGGCAAAATGGTTTTGCATACAGATTAACACTTGTACTGAAAGCAATTTTGAAAGGTGTGTCTGTTTTGTTGCGTTATTCCTAAAATGTGCTAGATGCTGACATTAGTGCTTTGGGGTAGTATCTGTTACTTTTATTTTCCAAATTAAAATAAATATTAATTTTAAAAATCATTTTAAATGAGTTATTTTATTTAAGAAAATAAATATTCCTTTGTGTATCATGATGCAGCACAAGTTCCTCAGTGCAGACACTCTGCTTGTTTCTATTGAAGTACAGGTAAAAAAAGTAAATGCTACTCATCATCCCCAAATTTAACAGAACCTTGACTGTTTCCTTCTGTTCTGTAGGACAGAGACCTTGGAAAGATTTAAGAGGCATCATGGGGGTGAGCATGGTTAAAGAATAAATATTGTCTGGCTCCTCTTCATTCAGAGATGTTTATTAGAAACAGGAGTGTGAAAGGTGGCTCAGGACTGTTTGCATGAGGTACTGATGATTAGGTAGAGATGGATACTGCAGAAAAAGTAGAAAAGGTGAGGAGAGAGTGGTGTGATAAGCCAACCTACAAAAATAAGCATGTTTCATTTCACATCCTCGTTATTGCTGGATTGTGTCAGAAAACCATCAGGACACACAAAAATAAGTCAATGGTGAGACTTTTAAGTTACAATTTACTCTAAGCACCGCACCATCAGCAAGAATGAATAAATAAAAAAATAAATTTTAAAAAGTAAACACAGCTTTTTTAGACAATTAGTTTATTTTGCTTAGGGAGAGAAGACAACTGGGAACTAAGGCGCTGCAGGATAGTGGCGTAAGCTCATTTTGTTGAAATGTGCACATTAAACTGATAATTTTAGTTAGTTAGAAAGTCATTTGGAGAGCGAGGGAAACTGGAACTGCTTAGGAGATATATCCATAGTAGACAAAGAATATGCTTGAGATGCTCCAGCTGTCAGTTAGATCTAGGTGCAAAAATAAAAATATATTTGATGGATTAATTAAAGAGTCCAGTAAACAGCACTGGTGTTCTCTAAATCTTATATGCACCAGCCAGATCCATTTCCCAAATAGACTTCAAAGAGTAAAAACCATCGTGCTAGTTCCTTTCTGACACTAGCAGATTTTAGGAGGGTTAAACAAGCAGAGAAAGACACATACCCTGTGGTCTGTCAAGAGTCTCTGAAAGTATGCTTGTGCTTATTGCTGTGTGTAATGGTATAAGCCCTCAGACCTTTCTTTTCCTTTAATCAATGTTTCTTTCAGAATCTTACTTGAATAAAGGTAGAAGGAATTCTTTCTCTTTTCTTTCTAGGTTTTTTCTTCTACACTCCTTATCAGTAATTCCTTTCTTCCTTTATTATTTGCATAATTAGCAAACAGCATGTCGATAGACCAAAATGTCTGTTAGTATTTTAACACTGAGAACTGAGGCGCTACCAGTTTATATAGTTTCTGTTCATTTTGTTGGATTTTTGCTTTATTTCTAAACTGCCTTTAAGCTTTTAGGACTAAAACCATGGACAATTACTTGCAATTATAGAGGAAGATCCCAAAGTTTTTCTGGAAGGTTTTTTCCTCTCACAATACTTACTTTCCCTGAAGTTAATGGACGTTATATGCATGTACTGAAGGTAAAGTATATCCCCGAAGATTTTACTGGAAAATTTGACAATGCTAAAATAAACAGAGGGATGTGGCAACATGCTTCAGTGAAAATAAGTGCTCACTCTGTTAGCTCAGCTGCTCTGGTGCAGGAAAGCGATTTTCTTCAAGGGGCTCTCTTGTTTGATGCCTATAGGACTTTGGCTCATTTACCATTTAACATTTCCGCTGTGCTTGGCCGAAAATCTACAAAACTGCCAAAATGTGATCAGATATTGAGGATGTCTAGGTCCCCTCCAGTCTCTTGCCTTCACTGGAGGAGTCTGAGTCCAGGCAACCTCTTTGTGGATTAAAGACACTAGTAGAGAACAGAAGTTTGAATAAGGTATGTGGTTATGTATAGACATATTATTTCTTTGATTGTTTGTACTGATTTTGCTTTTCTCTAAAGACCACAGTAGTATATGAGGTCTTTGGGAGGGGAGCAGAGACTGAACCTTCCTTGTTTTCATTCGGATGCATTTTGGTTGCGCAGTGTTCCCAAACTGTTGCTGAACAACTTGGTGGAACTGGACATTTGCTCTGAGCATGCCATGACTTTCTGTAAAATGGCATGCACGTGCTCTCTCAGTGAAGGTTTTCTCTTTACCTTAATCTAGTCATTTCCAATTGAAAGTCTGGGACTGGGTGGGGTTTTTTCATTTTCAAAGCATAAAAAAGGAGATTGGGGGTTGAAACAGTGAACAATGAAGAAAGAAAAAGAATGAAGAAAAGTAATATTTTGTCATTTCCAAAGAGATTATTCCCCTTCTTTATTTCCTTTCCACCTACAACACTAGTGTATAATGAATACACTATTTTGGTGAAATAGACTTTCTGTACCTATTCAAGTATACTGAATAGGTCAGAGTTGGAGTAGGTATAGGTAGGCTTTTTTTTTTTTTTTTTTAATCTGACATCATCACTGTCCTGAAATCTTGTTGGCAAATTTTCAGCATTTACAGGAAAACTGAATCCTTTTCTGTTTCAGCAGTGTTACTGGGATTTTGCTACGGAGCAGCTGCCGCAGTACTGTGTGCTGCTATCTAGTGCACTAGATAGTGGAAGAAAAGCCAGTGTGTTCATGGAAACAGTGCTTCCTCAGACAAGTAATAATCAGCCTAACATTGATGTCATGCTGCAGTCAGACTCTGACAAGGTTTGCAAATGTCTTGAAAGGAACTGCTCATCTTTGAATGCTGTAGATCAAAGCCCAACTAGAAAAAAACCAAGTATGCTGCACGTCAGCTGCAGAATTTTGTTGATGAGCGCAGCATGTATAAGCAGAGGCCACCGCTATCATCACCAGCAGGAAGAGCCAGATGGACTGGGCTGGTCGACTACTTAAAATCTTGCTGCATAACCACAAAAACTAAAAATGAAGCTTAAAAACCTATTATGCATCTCCAGAGCCCCAGACTGTCTTTTTAAAGCTTCAAGTCCATTTTTAATCTGTGCTGAAGTGTTTTTTAGACACGTCTGTCTGTTCTCAGGAGCTACTGTCTGGTTTTTGCCATTCATGAGAATAGATTTAGTTCTGGGAAGGGATAGGATGTAGGACAATGGTTCAAGCAGAGGGACAGTGTATTAACCCTCCCAGCTCTGCCACAGATATGCATGCTCTGCAACTAGAAAAGTCGTTTGGTCTCTGTGTGCACTTATTTTTCCAACTGTGACATGGGGCAATACCTCATCTGTAACTGTAACACAAAGTCTGATCCATTAATATGTTCCCATCCTCTATGGGGTGAATAGCTAGCACCCTGTGGGGAAAAAACAGACAGCCAACAGGATAAAATATAGCTTGTGTTACATCAGACTAACCCTCTGTAAACAGCACTTTTGAGGCAAAATAATTTGCTTTTTTCTGCTGTAGCGTCTCTATTATCTTTGAGGATTAAGAGGTTGTGGAAGGCTAAAGCAGGCTTCCCCATGTGTTGGCACTCTGCCACCATTGTGGCATGGTGAAGCCCGCCTGCAGTGGGAGGGCACGTCACACGTATTATATCTGTTTGCACTGGGGGTCAAAACTGACCTTCAGGAGGGCTCTACCAGAATTAAAAGGTGGTGCAGCCAGAAAGGACCTGATCTGGTGTTGTCTGCATCTGAGGCAAGAGAATCTCTCTGATGCTGTGCAGAGCTCCAAAAGCCTGTGTTAAGATGTACACTTACTGCCTTGATGTGGAGAGGCAGTGGCAGCCTGGCTGGCACGTAAGGCAGGGAAGCCCGTGCCCTAACCTATGAAACCCAGCTAATACTGTAGTAGGAGATGACTCACTGTTAATGCTACTATTTGACAATTTTAGGCAATTGGTTTATTCAGAGAAAAAATAAAAGATAAAGCCTAACAACTAAAACTTTATATGAGGTTTAGTGTTTTGTTTTGTTGTTTGGTTTGGGTTTTGTAACGAGTGTTTTTTCCTTTGCCCTAGACTTCCCTTGCAATGTTTAATTACGGAAATAATGAAGCGAGAACTTTTCTTTCTCAGAAAAACATAGATCATCTAAGAATCGCATAGAGAGGACCCTCTAAAACAGTTCATTTTTTTTTAATCTCTGCAAGCTTATTCTCAGTTCTTTATCTTATCATGAGCCCTGTGGGGCTACAGCTAATGGGTATTTCCATTTGGGCACGTTCACAGGTGGAAGATCTTCCTGGAGTTTACCAAGTTCCCAACTAAAATCCCCTGAAGCATTGCTCTTGTAGTGCAATGTGATGAGAGAGTGCTGTTGTTATTACCTGGATTATAGCTGTGCTTTCACACTCCAGCAGTGCTGAGAACCTAGAAGGAGCAGAAACTCCACAAAGGCCTCCAAGCCAAACAGCCAAGGGGAGCATGCTCAAAGAAGTGATGTGGATGTCCAGAGCCACATACCTGCTCACAGAGACCATGACAGGAGCAGAATCCATCCTCCTTCTGCATTGCTAGTCAAAAAACAGTATTTAAAATTTTGTCTGGTGCTTTCTGTCAGTGCAGAGCCAATAGCACTTAATGTCAGGTGGCCTTGGAAAGAGGTTAACAGGCTGTATCTTAGTTCTAGTATCGAATCTTGCAGAGTCTGAATGTGTATCCCCTTGCAGATCGCACCAATTTTTAGTAATCTTGAGAAGGAAAAAACCCTACCAAATCTCATATAATTGCATGACATAACATCCCACATTATCTCACCTAATAAAGCATTTCTGTGCATGTCTTTTACCCTTGTAAAAATGAGCAGATGTTATGGGGCAGACTCTCACCATGATTATACTGATGTAGATCAAGAGACACTTTGAACTCACTTTGTTTATCAGCAATGTTCTTGTTTTTCATGTGGTGCTTTGGAAAAAATAATTTGCAACTGCGAGAGCTGAAAGTAGTTTATGAAAAGTTTAAGGGTGGGAAACAATAACTAATCTAGTAACTGTCTTTAGTTTTTGTTTACATTCATAAACTGGGGTATAATTTTAGCTCCATCTCTTTAAGGTGAAATAGATCAAATTTGAATCTAAAATAAGGGAAATATAAAGATCTGGAATAATTTTCATTAAAAGGAAAGAAAAGACACCCTAACAGAATTAGAGGGCATAGCAAAGACAAAGTAAATTTGAACAAGCTTTATTTATGATATTCTGGTTTTTCTGGTACATTTAGGTTTTTATGTAATTATGCTGAAAACTACAGCGTTTCTGAGGTGGTATTGAATATTAGCCATGAATAGTTTAAGGTTTTTTTACTAATTTGTCCCTGCTAGGACCGCACGATAACAGAAGACTTAAAGCTTTTGTGCATGCTATGCATCTTGCCTGGCTCAGGAGAGCAGCTAAAAAAAAAATCTTTGTTTTACCTGTGCTATCTTCCTGAAAGCCTGAAGGACTACTTAGTTATAACTATGGCAGGAAAATGTATTCCAGTACATATATATCTTCTCTGTATTATATCTGCAATAGAAAATTATTGGAAACTGACATATGCTGACCTCCAGTAGATAATTATCTGATAAAATTGATACTTCACTTTAACATGCCTAAAAAATTATAATGTCAGATTGATGTTTATTCCTAAAAGCATTCTGGAGAACTTCCCCTTGATCTTAGATCAGTCAATTGTCAAATTCCTGAAAGGCCACATTGTTTATAAACGATATGAGCTGCAGATGTATAATTCATGTGGAACATAAAATAAGGTTTAAAACATTTGTATTAAAAAGGTAAGGTGATCCTGTATTAAATCTTGTTTATGAACTAATTTTAAAGTACAGAGTCCTTCTGACTAAAGTTTAGGACTTCTTTCTTTTTATTTTTTAGAATTTATTAAAAAAGAAAAGTAACTGTGACAATGATGTTGGCAGACAAATAGCCTCTTTTTCTAAATCTTTGTATTAAATTGTTGTATTATTTTCTATTAGCTACCTCTATACTTTCTGCAGATTGCTTTCAGCCATATTTTTACCAAATGTTTTCAGAAGTGCGAAGAGCAACATAAACTGCAGATTTCACCGTTACTGTTTTGACATTGCAAGCTCAAGGTTAATGGAATTTCTTTGTGGATAAAAAAGAAAAATAACTACAGTTTCAGTTCAATCACCTTGTGGGTATAGCCAAATTGGAGGAACCCTAGAAACATTGCCATTACAAAAACTAAAAAAAAAAAAAAATAAAAAAAATCTGGGTGTATTTTGCTATTTTTTTCTTCCTTCTTATTAAGGTCTAAAGACTCCTTCTAAACATTTGCAATTCTAGTCCTACTATATAAAACCTACTTTGTTCTTACCATCTCCTCAAACATCTTTTAATATATTTTGAGAAGGCTAATAATTTTATTTTATTTTATTATAATTTTCTTATCGTTAAAACGTTAGCCTTGATCTCATAAAACTGTAACGAATAGAAATAGAAAGTAAAAATTGACATATAGTGTCTGGATCAAATGAACTGAAAATTTGCTCCTGAAGGCACCACTCTAGTAAAATGTAAAGATTCACCAGTGTCCAAGTTCATAAATGGCCTTAACCATTTAAAAGCCATGTCTTTAATTACACTTTTGAAGATCTGACAAGCATTTACTAAGATGACACTGAACAGTGTCTTGGCAGCATTCTCCCTGAGATTTTTCTTTGAAGTGTTAGCTAGAGTTATGCTGGGTTTCCTTTAATAGCAAAGAAAAATTTCACCAATAATTATTTCCATATAATACAAGATAGACTTCTATTTTCCGCTTTGCCTTAGTTATATGAATTGTCCTAAAGTTTGCTTTTATATTTTGTGGACCCTAGAAGTTAATAGTCATAAGTGAAAACGGGCAAACTTTCAGAAAGATTGGTTACTTCAAAAACATGGCTTACCTGATAAACTTCTGATGCAATTATTTCCTCCCTCTCTAAGTACACACTTGCTTGCACCTCACCGAACTGGGTGAAGAATGCCACTGCATCGCTGCCATGCAGCTTTCAAAGCAAGGAAAAAACAAAGCTGCTACTGCAACTCTAAAACTGTCAACACATTTCCTTCAGTGCAGGAAGAATTCTGCCCTTAAGAAAAAGAAAGAAAGAAATCCATTACCTTTCCTACTTGTACTTTTTTTCCCCCTCACTCTGCTGTGTTATAATTCTTACTCTTCCTGATTCACAGAACAACCATGTAGTTTATTGTCACATTTTACCTTTCCACACCATCACCCCACCAACATGCTGTTGTCTTGCTTCTCTCCTCTGGGCAGCTTTTCACTCTCATCCCAGTGGCATATGAAATGGCTTTTCCTTTCTTATTCCAGGAGCAGATCCTGTTTCTGGCCTTCCTCTTTTAAGTCACTTCAAAACAGTACTTCTCCCACCTATGGCATGGTGGACTTGGGGTCTCTGCACCATGTTCATACTGCTATCATGTTATGTTGGCACTGGGTAGCTGCTTTGATCTGTAGACATTCAGGCATCAATCCTCATTCTCTAATGTTCATGGCACTGACTTAGTTACTGGTGTGTCCTATCCGCTGTGCACTTGAAGGGGACACACAGGACAATGAGATGGGGAAACACCTTATTTTCAGATTCTGTTTCTTGGTTTTCTTCAACTGATGTCTAAAGCTGATCCTGTTGGTGGGTCTGAGACATAGAGCTAGGGGATATGCACAGCCCCTTTGGGAGCCTTTACTCCAGACTTGATGGGTGAATTGTGAAAACGGAGGATGGCCCGGGGTTGGTGCATTGGTGAAGGCAGCGTGTAGGTAACCTATGGGCAGATCAAGGAGCTAAGAACAGCCTCCATTCAGGAGGGGCTGCGTCAGGGCTCACAAAGGGGAGAAAAGGGTATGCTGAAAATAGTGGCGAGTAAATCTATGGGGAAAATAGTCACTGCAGCTGAATGAAGGCCTGTTTTGGAGTGCAACCAGTCCCAGTGCTGCATGGTCAGACCAGAGTTGGAAGCACAAGGTGCCAGGCGATCTTGAGCTATAGTTTGGGAAAAGTGGTGAGGGGAAAACTACGGTGCTTTGAAAGCCTGGATGTGCCTGGATTTAATCCACCCTCAAGGTGGGTGTTATGGGACCTGGGGACCAGGTTTAGGAGGGAGTGGTGGTGTAGGAAGGCGTGCCTCTGCTTGTTCAGAAGTACAGCTGTTGCCAGTGCAGACACTCAAGGAAACTAGTTTGAGAGGCTCCTTTATAAAGCATTGGCCCCTGGCAGAGATAGCTGGACCAGATTCCAGATGATTCTGTAAACCTTCCTTTCCAGTGAAGAATCAGCATGCCCCCTCCAGGCTGCTGTGCTCATCTTTTAGTGCTGTCACATCAGCCCCGTTTCAAATATCTACACAAATATGTTCTTCCTGCCATCCATGCTCGAAACTCTTCTCTGATGCAGTGCTGTAGGAGCTCCACAGAGCTTAGGTTTTATGGTCACCTGGGTTCGAAAATGGTCATCTCCTTGGTTCCCATTGAATCCACCTGTCATCTTTCATCACATATAAGCAGTGATTATGGAACACTTTTGTTGTTAGGATGCTTTGTGGAAGTGCTTCAGAGGTAATAATAGTTTTAAGGCTGAATGTTTTAAGCATTTAGATTTCTCTTTAAATGATACTACTGCATTCATAATTTGTCTTTGCTACCCACTAATAATACTTGGGTTAGAAAAACACACAATAAGAACAACCAAAAATAGAGTTACCATAATCTAACTTTTACAGGTTTGGGGTTTTTTTCCACTATACTACGTAAAGAAATTCTGTATTGTTTTTCCTAGTTTAAGATGGGAGGCCAGAAGATTTGATGTTACTTCGTTCAGGTTCACTCATCAAATTGTTAATCTACCTCAGTAATTTGTGTCAATATAATGACTTTTTATTGAAACAACAACTAAAATATGGTAGCAAATAAAAAATAGGATATATCACTGCTTGAGTTTCTTAAAGCAAGGTCACACCAGATAACCTGATATTTTCATTAAATGAAGATTTTAAGTAATTGACATTGTAGGCCTGGAAAATATTAGATTTTAGTCTGTGTGGACTTTTGTAATGAATTTGAAATGGTATCACACAGAAAATTAGCTATATTGAAGAAGATGGGGATAAGTAGCAGAAATCTGAGATCAATAACAACTTGGCAAAAGGTTTGTCTTGGAGCTGAAGAAGGTTACAGATGAAGTTTCCTTAGGGCCACTCCTGAGTTTTTTTTTACTTACTATTCTATTAATATTTTTCACATAGAGATCATGCTAGTGAGCATTGTTCATGATGTAAAGTTAAGTGGTGCTGGCAGTACACAGGAGAGCAAAGATTTCATACTGGAAAGACTGGTTATTCCTGAGGAACGGAGAAACAGAGAAGGGTTGAACTTTATTATTGCAACGTGAAGGATTTGTGTTTTGGGGCCAATATAAAAAGAATTCCTTTTGTCAGGTAGGAGTTCACCATTTAGAAGTAATGAAAGATACGTATGCATTAATCTTGAAGGAAATCATGTGCTGTCCTTGCAGTACAACTACAAAAAAGGCAAATGTCTCCAAGGCTTATGAAGTGCAGTGCTTGTGGTTGTGCCTGGGAAAATTTAACATTGTTGTTCAAAGACCTGCAAGATTTAATTTGAAATAGCACTGAACGAGTCTAAAATAGTTAGAATTTTAGCCATGTAATTGACAAAGAGGTCAGAAGTATGGGCAGTCTTTTTATTTTGTTTATTTTTGGTGAATGGTGCAAAACAGGGAATGTAAATTACTGGAAGCAAAACTGTTGGTTATCTCTAATTCTTGTGAAAGGCACCAGAAAAGCTGAGTGGGTTTTCACCAAGTTGCCCTGTCAGGACAGATATGACGTAGTACACACTGATGTGGTACTGCTGGCCACAGAGACTTCATTCACCTCTGTGGTGCTCTGTTACCGTGTCCCAGCCAAGAATGTGTCCCTCCTCTCAGAGAACAGGAACATCTTGCTTCAGTCTGCTGAGTCCTGGTCTTGCCAAAGGGTTTTACGAATTGCTTTCTAAACTCTTACATCATGCTTGCAGAACTAGACTATCTTTTATTAAAGGGTTTAATTATAGAGATGTGGTGACTCTATTTTCCATTTGAAACGAGTAAATACAGATTTATTTTTTGATGCTCCTACAAAGGTGCTCTCTGTTTCTGGTTTTATACAGGTGACTACAGAGACTGTAGGAATGTGAAAATAATTTAATGTCCAAAGCCATTAATCTTCTTTTCTTCTGATGTCTACTGAAAGGATTATGATCGGTGCTGCTTTTGCAGTAGGTCTTTACCAGGGCAAGCAAACAGCTGATCCAGGAGACAGTTTGGTACTGGAGTCTGATTCAGCACTATACTTACATTTCTCTGAGGCTGCCAGTCTTTACTGCTACAGTTCACTATGGTCATACAACTTCTATGAGGTTTGAACAAAACTATTGGTTTACACAGCCGTTCTTTACCATGAATCTATTCAAACCTCTCAGAACCACCTCCATGCCATCTAATGTGTTTTAACAAAAAAAATGTGCATGTAAAAAAATAAATGTAGGTATTTTCCAAATGCAAATTAATGATTATATTAGTTACACATAGTGTACTTAAACTTGTACTTAGTAGTTCCTTAAATGATACTTTTTATACTTTGGAAGATTTTACTTCACGTGTAACTTTAGGTGTTTTACCCCTCACTGAAAAAGCTGAGAAGTGTCAGCAGTGTGCAAACTGTAAGGTTATAATGAGCAACATCACCACTAAGAGATAGCATGTCAACTTGGCTTTATGGTATGTGCTTCTAAAATTTGGTCCAGAGGAAACTATCAGGAAGCACTCCATGGGCATGAGAAAGACCACACTGGATGAAGTGAACGCTATCTTGCTTAAGTATTCATGACCTGAATATGTGTTTGGAAGAGTCAAACCAGCAGAAAGCTGGTAATAATAAGCAAAAAAAAAGCAAAGTAATAATAATAATTTTCAATGCAGGTTAGAATCTGTTTATGGTTTATGCTTTTTGGAGTAGCTTTAAATGAGCAAAGACTGTATCATTATCTTCCTCATTATTTTCCGTTGTCATCATTCTCTACTTCCTCCTCTGTATCTAACAAGCCCCGAATGCAGTTTAAAAGGGGAAAGGACCTTTTCCCTATCTCTTTATATGGAGAAGAAAATTTTCTGCCAAATTCTTTTAAGAGTGTAGATTAAAGGAAAGGAATTTTGAATGAGAGGGAATGAGTAACAACATTAACATAAAAATAACCTTCTTTACAGCAATCCTTATAAAAATGAAGAAAGAAAACTTACAGATAAAATGCTTTGATAGCACAGGACCTTGCTAAAACCAAACTAACATCATCAACAAGAAGAGTTCATTCTGCTACACAGTACAAGCAGAGAAGGTTTGCAATGATAAACATACCCTAGGTTTTCAAATAAATTACTTAAATTCCTTTGTACTTCCCTTTTATCACCTCTTTATATTCACCAACCTTTCTTCCATATGTGTGTTAGCAGAAGCCTGTGTATCTTAACCTCCCAACCTCCCTGCATAAGGTTTGATTTAAGGAGAAGTTATCCCCTGGATGGATTCAGTATTCATAGACTTACTATTCCCATAACTGATAATGGATTGATTGGAACTAAAGCGCTTCCTTCCCTGTTCTCCCAAAGACACATGCAACACGCCATTTTGCTAATTATTTTAAACACTGCTTTCATAATTTAAGGTCTGGATTCTCCTAACTATATCTGTGCCCAGAAAAAGCTGTTTCCATGAGCCTCCTGCCCCTCTGGATAGACCAACAACGACACTGTCATGCTTGTGTGCTTTTTCCTCCTCTTTCTCCTTGCTCTGGGGTGTGGAGGCCAGGTGAGGAGGAAGGGGAAGACTGAGAGCAGAGGTTTCAGAGAAAAAAGTGACTTGGAACAGGATACTAGGACTGTTCCTTAACTCACGAAATTGGAGCCGAATTCAGTAGGAAATTTACACTTTAACACATGTGGCATAGCAAGCCTTTCCCCCATTCTTGGTATGTGTAAACTCTTATAATTATAATCCTCTGCTTCGTGTATGCAGGCAGTGTGTACTGTTATAAGACCAGATCATTTTATTTTTTAATTCTCTACTCTGTTAGATTGTTTTTATATTTTTTCCTCAGACACACCTTTTAAGCTTCTGCAATCAATATGAAGTTGCTTTCTATTAACTGAAACAATATATATCTGTAATGTGAGTATAATCTGAGCACAATACATTGTTCCAGGCAGCAGCAATGAAAAGTATTGTTTACTGCAACACAATAGAAGTGGCTAGTGCCTGTAGTATTCATTCAGCTTGTATTGTGTATTCAGCAAATAATGTTGAGAACACTTTAGCAAAAAGCAAATTTGAAAGGCAAAAGAGGAGAGTAAGAGTGAATAAAAGACTTGGGAGGGGGAGGGAAGAGAAAAGCCTGACAAAAGCTAGGGAAGGGAAACGAGAGGTGAAGACTTCAGAAAAGGGAAGAGAGGCAGAATAAGATGGCTAACAAGGATAAAGAAGGTGAATGGGGAAGAAAGAAGAGAATTCTTATACGTATGTTTTAAACAGTATTTGACATGTCATGTTTAATTCTGATGCTATTGTCTGTATGTACACAGAAGCAGATCTACGTTACACAGAATTGAGAAAAGGGCAGTGAATGTCTAGAAAATTCAGCTAATATATTTTTTGCTACAATTTTACAAAATGCTAAATTCTTGTATAGAAGAAAAGATGTGAGGCAGAGCCTGTTAGAATTAATCAGAAAGAATTAATACAGGGTCTCTGTATTTTTTGAGATATTTTTATTTCAAGATGCCCAATCCTTCTCCTAGTGTATGGTTCTCCCCCAATACCGCTTCCTCACTTCACCCACTCAGCCCTAGGCTTTTGCCACTGTTTCATTGCCTTCTCATGGGTTGCTGTTTCTTCTTTGCTTCTGTCAGCTAGTTTTTGTGGTGGATCCCAGGCAATAAATTCAATAAGCTTATTAGCTCATGTTCCAGCCAGTTCCTTACCAGGACTCACAGTGGATGTTGGGAACCAGCAGACGGATATGTGGATCGGGACATGCAATAAGTGAAGCTTTGAATTCTTTCCTGTGTAGATGTAGCTTCAAGAAAAAAAGTATGTATAGTCCTGAAGATGAAGAAAAGTTAGAACGTATTAGAGGGTTTGTTACAAATAGGAAAAGACAAACAGGGAGCTGCTGCTGAACCGATACTCACTATTTATTTATTTATTTCCATTAACTCCCTGTTGAATGTTTTGAATTAAAGAAGTCTTCTGTCCACGTTCTCTGCTTTCATAGTTATGGAAACTTGTTCTTGATGTGATGATTTAAGAGCTCTTTGTATGTATTAGTCATTAATTCAACCTATCATAAAATAAACATGCATGTGTACTCTTTCCTGTTATATTCTGGGTGGGATGGGGTGGTGGGTTAGTTTGGAATCTGTTGGTGCAATCTAATCATATCTTTGAGATTACAGTGAAAATCCTCTGTCCTGCATTATCAGTAGTACCAGTTATCAGTTATGTAAGCAAGTGGTTACTTAAATCATAAGTTAACAGATTTTGTAACTTTTGCAAGTTTTGCCCTAACTCTGTCCTTTTGTGAGGTAGCAAGGACAGTTTATACCAGCGCATAAGTCCTGAAAATTAATTTTGTGGATGATTTACTATAGAAAATACACATTCTTTTGAACATCATATTTAGAACCTGCCAGCATTCTAGTAGTTAAATTATTAGTAGGTATCCTTCTTAGCCTTAAAGCTTTTACTTATTATTGTATGAGGTATACATACTAACAAATAATTGCTGTAGCTGTGGTTAAAATACACAAGGCTTCCCAACAACTCATCTGTTGAAGTGAGTTAGGGAAACCAGGTGTGTTTAGTAGGCGGTGTGTCTTGATATTTGTACTGGGGGTTACAGACATTTTTATCAGTCCTGAAAAGTGATGATCTCATCCATGCTGATGGATCATTGGAACCCTGTTTATACAGGTCTGGGAGAAACAACTAGCCAATTCATTAAATACTCATAAAAGTTCTTGATCAATTGCTAAGGAACTGACTGTGGGGAGAAAACAAAACTTGGTTTGGTCCTAGTGGAAAGGTTGAGGGTTTTTTTTAATTTCTTTTTTATTTTGCCTAGCTTTTGTGGCCATTTAAACCCTCGGGCAGAATAATAGAAGGAGAGAGTATCTGTTACCTGAAAGTTACCCCTAGAAATGCAATTTAGCTGAAATAATTGTTAATTCAGTACCAGAACTGAGGTTAGAGAGAGAAGATATTGACCTCCATTTGTACACATAAAACCTGGGGGGTTGGGGGATGTGGTAATTTTTTTTTTATTAATGGATCCACATTCTGTAAAAAGGTCAGCTTTATGGAAAGAGATTTGTAGATAATTTTATCTTTAGAACTTCTCAGCATTTTTTACATTGAGTCTGTGTGTCAGAAAGAATTGTGATGAATAGGAACAGGTTAGATTTCTTTGTTTCTTTGCCAGTGTTACTTCTTGGACTTGCCTAAATATTCCTAGGCTGACTCTTAGCCTGCTTCCAACTGCATAAAAGCTGCTTGTAGATCCAATTTGCCAGAGTACGTCAGATTTTAACCCTCTTTCTGGATCTATGCTTAATACTCAAGGAAAAGAATGAATTGTTTCTGAAACAGGATTTCATTTCTTTGTAAAGGTTGGTATTTGAAGCTACTCTGGATTTTTAGAATTTGTGAATTCTTTAGCGGACAGAGTTAGTCTAAATTAAGCAATAAATTTGAAGGGTTATTTTATTGGTTTTAGGCATTCATGCTGAGGTTTTTCAGAGCAACTTAGGCAACAGATATACAGCCCCTATAAAATGTAATGGGAGCTGCATAGTTGCAGCTCCAGCACAGCTTTGAAAGTCTCTGCTGTAGTGACTTTATGACACTATTTTTGAGCAATTTTGCAATTCTTTTGTTTCCTTTTGCTGCAGCTGATCATAGACTTTTTCTTCACATTTGCAATTGGCTTTAATGTTTCCACAGCCTTCTAAAGTCCAAGTCAACTTTTAAGTGTAAAAATGTAATTTCTGAAATGCGGTGGCTTTAATAACAGTAAAGGACAGGGGATGGGGACAGAAAACATGGTCATGACCTGGATTAACCATGCTTTTGATAGATTAATTTTATTTTAGTAATCTGGGCCACTCTGGAATGGAGACTAGAGAAATTCACTGAGTTTTTGGAATAGGTCATATTTTCTGAAACTTTCATTCTGGTCTGCTTTCTTCCTGTCATCATCTCCTTGCTTTCAAGACAGACTACCTGATTTGTTTAAGTAAATCTGATGACAGAACTTGGACAAACATGAAGGTAAGGAAATCACTATGCTCTTAATTCTGGGGCAAGGCAAACATAATCCATATTTCAAGCAAAATTTGGCTTTAATAATTGTTCTACAAAAGGAAGGGACGCTACCCAGGCAGAAAGCAGCATTCATGCAGTGAGAATCAGAAAAGTGGAGAAGGTATATTCAATCCTTTGAGATGTATTTGTGCAAAAGTTAGCTTAAATGGAAAACAGAAACTACATATTGCTGTATAATTTTTTAATAGTCATAACTTAGCCAAATCCCTGAGGATAAAATGCTTAAAGAAAATAAGCAACAAAAGAAATAAAATTAAAACAAGATAGTCTGAAGTGCTCTGTAAAGCAATCTTGAAAACTATCCAGAAAGTACATCTGTTGTTGGATGATGGAAAAGTACATGATAAACAACCAAACTGCAGCACCACTGGCATGGAAGAATACATTTTCAGATAGTTGAGATAAAGTTTTGAAACATAATTATACTTACCTGTTGTGCCTGTAGAACATAGTGCATTACAGGATAAACCAGAGAACAACTAAAATCCCTTTCAAAGTGGAGAAAGCCAATGCACAGGCACAATTTATGCACTGTTGCGTATTAGAGCTCTAGTACAGCTGGAAATAGAACCAAAGTCTCTTAAGGCCAAGACTGGTGCCTTATTTGGTAGGTCACATCTCCCCATGGCACAGTGGGGCAAGGCTCTGACGGTTCTTTTGTAAGTGCATTTTCTTACCTGCATTTTCTTGAATGATTAGAGGGCTCGTGGAAAGAGAATGCACAAGCCTTTTGCTTTCCACCACTATGTAGCTATGCAAAATGATTAGGGTTATAATAGGACTGAGCTGGTATTATCTGATTGTTATTTTTTAAGTATATTTAAAAAGTTCAATACCTATTTCAATTCTTCTAGCATACTGACAGTAAGATTAGTCCAATGCATGAGGGCTGGGTGTTTAAACCTGGGAATTCAGCTGGTGGAAGGGGATCATGGGAGGCAAAGAGCACGGCTAAACGTGTGTGTGGTACTGTCCCAACCTATAATCTCAGAGGATAAGTGAGGAGGAGGATGGATACATGGGTGTAACGCTGACAGGGTCCAAATGTGCCGCAGACCTTACGGTGGTCACAGGCTACCCAAGTAGCCAGATTCCTACAGAAGTTCAGCTACTGCAAGCACAGATCAGCACTTGCACTTTCCCTTTGGAACCACTTTTGCAAAATCTTCAGTCCTTTCTCAGGACTGGAGGAGCGGGACATGGATGAACGATAAGTTTGTTTTTACAGGTCAGGTGAGGCATTAGTGCAACATCTGAAAATATCTGAAAAGCAGACACCCAAATAAGGAGTATATGATGATCGAATTAGAATTTTTGTAAGTTTTAGAAATATGTGTGTGTTTTGCTGCTTTCAAAGGACAAGGTGGAGATCTTTTTAACTGGAAATTGTTCACTCTCCATGTAGTTAAATTGCTGCAGAGCCACCCGCAGTCCCAGGGAACCTGGGCTGTGAGCATCCTTGTACCTCACTCAGCACAAGATGGTCAAGGGTCAGGATATCTTGGGGTTACTGTCACTGAAGCAAATACGGTTTAAATAGGTTTACTCTGATTTAGTACTATCATAAACTGTGTGTGAGCTACAACCCAAGCTTAGGCACTAGCCTTACTATTTTTACCATACTAAGTTGGTGTTTGCTATCTTTGCTGGGAACGGGAGGTAAGAGTGAGTTGCATTTCAGTAGCATGTAACTATTTAATATGCAGACAGGCATAGTTAACTGGCAAGACGAGAATGTTGCATGTCAAGGTTTAATTCTCTACTGTACAATAAAATTTCTAGACAGCTTGCCAAAAATCACAGAGGAATAGAGCCGTAAAGTTCCTTAGTCAACAGTTTAGATTTGGAGTGACAATGCCAGGAGTCTGCTGAGTGTTATGGAGGTTTCCTGTGAGATGCTTGCATTCAGCAACCATAGTCTTCATTTTCTTACTTCAGCCAGTCTTTTGTAATTGTCTGTGGAGGGAAAGAAGATATGAGTAGTCTTTTCCTGAGTCATAATTTAGATTCAATTTATAACTTAGCCAACAACTAGAGCGGGAAGGATCTGGACTTAACCACTTTCTTCCCTGGATCCATTTTTATCTCCTGTGCCTGTGAGACCATGCAGGTGTCTGCCAGCAGTATCTATTTGATCTCCCATTTTGAAGCTGTTCCTTTGCATGCATTCACTAAAATAGGACTAGATCCTGGTCTCTGCGGAGAATGTCTTCAGCAGTGGTCAAGCCTAGACTTCCTTTTGGCTTCTGCTTCAGATATTTCTGGTTTAGACAGCTGAACAGAAAAGATTAAGATCATCGGTGAAAGTTGTTGAAGGATGTGCATTATGCATCAGGAGTTCGGTACCTCTGTGTGCACATTACAAAGGAAATCTGAATGCATCAGCCCTGGTGATGGAGGCTTAACTATGCAGGGACTTTATGTGCCTACAGATAAGGAAATGTCCAAAACAAGTTTTAAAGACTTAGGTGCAGAAGGATGCAGACCTCAAATTGAGAATCTTTAGTTGTTTTTTTCTCTGCACAGGTGAATGTGGTGGATAAATATATCTCAAAAAGTTGGATCCTGTTAGTTTAACAAGTCACATATGTACTGTAACTATCTACTGCCTGTGGTACTACTTAGCTATTCTTTTAGTACTACTTTCAATGATTTGCACATGAGGTAGCACATCTTGCTGACTTAAAGGAAGGAAGGTATGCAGCTGGGAATGTATGCAGTTTGTGAGTGCAGAGACCTATGTTTTCAAAATTGCTTAGGAAATATTTGCATTCTGGCAGTAATGATGTGCTAATATTCAGTAATAATGTATCTTTACATATTAATATATTCAATATTGTGCAACTCGTGCTACAAAAAGAAGTTCCCCCATTCTCTACCATGAAAATGGAAACTGACTGTTCGGATTGGAGGAAGGCAACGATTAGGTTTTATTACTGTGCATAATGAAAGCTGAATGACTTGGTTTACTGACATTCTGGTCATTCTGAATTTTTAGCACGTTGGTTGGAATTAGCATGAAAATGCCAATGTTGAATGGTAAATACATATCCCAGAATGTCATTTTTGTGTTGTTTTTAAGCTCTCTGTGAATTGCTTGCTGTCATTCAGCTGGGTTTTATTGTTTTACAGAAGACCACCAATCCCTGCTTCAAGGGGAGGGGGGAAAGGACAAGAACCTTGTCATCTTGTGTACAATCAAAGCTATGATACAGAAAACTGGCTGTGTGGACTTCCAGTTTCATTTAGTGATTGTAAATTTGTGGTTTGAAAAGGGAATTGCAAGTTATTTGATAGAGGAGAAGATGCTATTCAAATAATTCAAATCGCTCAGCAATTGGAGACAAAAAAATTATAAAAAATATTTAGAAATGTAGGCAATGAGGTAGACGTGATGGCCTTGAGGTTATGACCCTGCTTTCTGGATGTCTGAGTTGAATGTGTGATCTATCCAAAATGTGTTAGAACTGAAAAAGAGATAGCTTAGCCTGTCTTCTAATTTTGTGAGGTCTAGGTACCATGGTAGGCAGTCTGGTTTGTGACCAGGAAGACCACTTAACTTTGTTAAGATATTGCTGTTACTCGTATATAAATGCTAATCGATAATAGTCAAGCAAAGCAAAAAGGAACAATATTTGGAACATTTTTTCATGGTTTTTAGAGTGGACTTCCCTCCCATTTTCCTGTTTCCCCTGTGTGTTTCGTGAATGTCTCTCTGGAGTCTCCTATAACTGGAGGGAAAAGCTGAAGAGCTGCTTATTAGCTAGTACAAAAAAGAGCGGTGGTAGAAATCAATGAGCCAAAACTTCCAGCAGATAAATGAGCTGTTTATAGGTCACATAGTAGTGAGATTTTTTTTTTCCTTTAGTATTTCCAAATACCATCATACTTTCCACCCCACCCCACCCCCACCCCCAAAAAAATATATATTTCATTGGGTTATTGTACTCTGTGCTGTCTCTTGCATTTGTGGGTTCCATAATAAGCTTACAAGATTAGACGTAAACATGGAAATTGCCATGATTTATTCTGAACTGAGACTACTCCCTGCTCTTAGGGAGGTGCTGCAGCTATTCCAGAATAAAAGCTTTGGGAAGGGTGCAAGAGGATTGTTTGCAGCTATTTCTGATCTATCTAGACAACAATAATGGGAAAATAAAAAGTGAAATGAAGAGGCAACAGGGTGGAATTCTTGTATTTATGTTTTAATGGCACTGAAGACTTTTAAACCCTATGTAAAAGTAAAAAAAGGATGTGTCAGTGTCAAAAGAAAGGAAATTCCAGTAGATCTATCAGTGCAGTTCTGTTTCCAATAAGTTAACATTTAAAATTCTTTTATTCTATATTGCATAGCATAGCAACATAAGTATGTAGACAAGGAAAATCCTTGCCTAGAACTAGAAGTATTAAGAATCAGGTTTAGGAGAAATAATTGCTTGTAAGAAGAGATTCATGTAATTGAGGGTTGCAATAAAGAAATAAGGGAAAGTAGGAATGGTTTATAACGAAATGTTGGACTTTGGTGGTTTTGTATTGTCAGACACTTGCTGAAGCTGAACAGTCCTTGACAGTGAGTATCTACCCCTAGAAGTAAAGAAAATCTGAATTTCAATTTAAGGCAATAGGAAAACCATTAAAATTCAGAGTAATGAGAAGTTTTTATTTGTCTGAAAACAGTATTTGTTAGGGATCTTAAACAGAGGTAATAAAAATTTAGGGCATCTATGAAAACAATATCAAACTTTCAGTAGTAAAACAAGCTTGTGGAGCAGAAAAAGGAGGAAGAACTGTTAGAGGTAACATCTCAAAAGAAGAAGAAGGATGTTAAAGGTTCTGGTAGAAACATGGCTTAAAAGGTAATGAGTTTTTAAGCAGCAAAGAGTTAACATGACAGATACAGCCATGGTCATGCAGCGTAGGACAATGCACTGCCTTTTGCTAGTGGAGGAAGCCTTTAATGCCAACTGTAAACTGACCTATCAAGTATGCTGACTTCTATAAAATTAGATAATCTTTTAAGAAAAAAGTCATTTGTTGGGGTTTTTTTTAGTTATTCTTTCTAGATGTCTAGAATTAGAAATACAAAACAAAATGAAAAACAATACTAACTATGTTTCTGGATAACAAAAGTGAGAACAAGGGTAAATTTTTCAACTGCTTGAACCAGCTCCTTGTCGGGGCGAAGTCTTTCTCGAAACAACTGACCCTTTTTGTCTAGAGTTGGCACTTAACTGTTGCTTTAAATACCTTTTTTCTGCCAATTATTTTCTTAAAACTGTCAAATTTCTGTTTAAATCTTGAGTGACCATCAGGATTGAATGATATGCTTGTTCTCTATGCTCATTCTTTTGTGTATCTTAGTTCTTTTTGCAAAAGACAGGTATTTACAAAAGGTAGATAGACATTTGATTTCTCAGTGTTGTATGTCAATACTAAAACAATGTTAAGATGCTTAAATACAGTTTTCAGCTATTCAGATTATGATCCTGATGCTTCAGTTTCAAGTTCTGTGCATAATATTAAAGTAAATATCTTGAGATTTATTTATGAAGAAACAACTGGTATTTATGTAATCCATAACCAGAGAAATCCAAGTCAACTAGGAATCTTGGTCACTTTTGGTTTAAATTGTTCAAGCATATTATTTTTATTTGGCTAGAGCTGTGGTAGAAGTTTAAGCTTAATGTGTACATTAGCTATAGCTTGAGAAGCACATCCGTATTATGCAGTGTCTTACCTCTGTGCTCTAGTCCCAGTATTGTTTGTCTGATGAGCATTAGTAATCTTACAAGCATATTGTATTTAAGAACTGTACTTGTCACAATTAAAATGTATGATGGATAGCTGTATCTATGGAGCTCTAATTAATGCAGAACAAGCAGAAATAAAAATAATGTATTTTTATTGACAATAAGATGTAGATTCTCATTAGACAACTAATAAATATCCTATTTCAAGTTCCCTAAGGAAATCACCAGAATGACATTTTTCAGCCCTTTTGAGTCTTCAGGTTTCTGGATTTGTTTGATCTGGGGAATGATGAAGGAGAGACATCAGAGAAAGGTAAGAAAGAGATGTTGTCTTCCTAACTGAAGAAAATTCAGTGGGATTCCCTGAGTGGAATATAACATTCCCTTCTGTGAATAAAACCTGCAGATGTGAAACCTGGATGAGGAGTGGTAAGTTCCTGGTGACACCATCAATGTCAGGTAAAGCATCTTGAGAGAGAGAGGCATGCCTGTTGGATTTGACCTTGATGTAAAATATGTGAAGGAAATTTCTTTTGTTGCTTGTATCTTTATGTAACCTTGTGTGTCTGTGGCTCTGGATATGCTGTATTTGCTTTTATATTGTGACATGAGATACAAGTGATTTCAAATTGACTGCTCAATGCTAGTGTATTAATGTATGACATCTCTGTGGGGTGTGATGGTTCTGAAACACAGCAGCCTGGTGTGTTCCAAGATACCTGAAAAGTCATTTTTAATGCAGGAGTTTCTGAAGAAGAGGAAAATTCCTTTGCATCCAGCAATATGTTGGGGAAAACCTTGAAGCAGGACTGTCCCACTTTGGGAGATGACTCCATAAAGTCAGTGATCTAGTGGTTAAGGGATGAATACAGGCAGATACTTCAAAGTGATCTTTAGGAGCTAGGACAAATACTTGAGAAGATGAACTTCAGAACGCAGTGAGTGATAGCTTCAGCCCCAATGTCAGCTACTGACATTAAAAATAACCATGTACTGCCTGGATTCTAAAGGCTGCAGATCACGAGGGGCTCCATGCTATGGGATAATCAGACCTGTAATTCTTCTTTAAATTTTGCTAGCTAAAAATCTGGCAATTCAAAATATTCTTTCCTTATGAACAGGCTTGTATGGGAAAAAAAACACCAACAAAAAACCCCACAAACAAGTTAATTAGCTCATAAAACATTAACAAAAAATATTCACATCAGGTTTGCAGTCCAGATGAGAGCTTAGCACCATCACAGTGTACTTTTTCTTGCAGACCTTAAAGTTTTGGGCTCAGTTTGGTCTGAGATTTTTTAATATTTTTTTAGAGTCGAGATCTTGTGTGCATGTGTATGTCCCTGAAAAAGTGCTAGCTAAGTAACAACTCTACCAGGTAGACTTTCTGTGTCTGCAGCTTTTAATGGGGCAGACATGAAACAGACAGGAATTTACAATCTAGTCGGTTTTGAGGAGTAGTGACAAATACAGAGGGTGGGACAGGAGCAGGAGATTTACAGCAGCAGAGTTTCTTGCCTAGAAAGGTTTTGTACGTGTCACCTCTGCGTTATACCAACCTCAGCAGCTTACAGTTAGAGCTACGAGGCATGTGAGTTTCTAAAGAAAATGGGGTAATGCTGGTGGGTCACCCTGATGTGTTGACGTGCTTGGTGAATACCACTGTACCTGCAGCTGAGGTTAGTCCTGTGCCCTGGACCACCCCTGTTGCATGGAGCTGACCTTCACGAGGTGCCTTCAGGTGCTTCCACTCAGCCTGGGCACAGGAGGCTCCCACTGCTGGCACCACAGCACGAGTCCAGGGTTTCCTCAACATGGGGGAGCTCATCAGCAGGCCCACAACTGCAAACCACCTCTTTTGCCCTGCCTGTCCATCAACAGAGCCAGAGGGAGGAATATTCGCTGTTTCGAACACTATGTTGGTGTTCATAAAATGGAAGCTGCCCTCTCAATCAGTAGTGTTGGTAAGTATGGACAAGCATATATCATTTAACTGGAAAACAGATTTCTGGGCTCCATGGGCCAAATTTCTAGCATGCAGGAAGGTAAATGAGCTGGATGTAGATCTACTCAAAATTCATAAGCATTGCATGCAAATGTGCACAGACCAAAGTGCGTCAACATGATGAGAACAAAATTGTGATGTAACCAATAACACATCAAATTACTTCTTTCTTTTTCTGTAGATGCTAAGGGACCTAGCTAATTTTAAATGCTTGCTGTATCCACACAGCCGTACAAAATTCTGCATTTCAGGTAAAGCAGAATAAAACAGACCACAGTCTTGCCATCTCCCCCGTCCCAGCCCCCACATTGAAACTCCAGCAGCGCAGCTTTGAAAGCAATGCAGAAACATGCATCTAAGGAATGTTTAGATTTAACTAGGTGACCACTCATTTTAACACCCCCTGTGTCATCCTGGGGACCAATTCTTTTTAAAAAGCAGCTCCACTGGAGATGATAGCATGGATTACATGATCGTAAAATCAGTGTAAATGGGATCAGAAGCAGATCCATTAACTCTAATTAGGGAGTGTAGTGTGATCTTACTTCATTGCACTGTACACAGGCTGTACGGCTGTTATTTCAAGTGACAGACGTTTGTTTTCGGGCACTTAATTTGCACATCGAATTAATGGTAATGCATCCAAGAACTGATATTCCTAATATACAGCATTAGCATAGCTCACTCTGTCCCCAGCTTCTGCTCGGAAAAGGATTCCAAAAAGAGATAAAACGGCTCACACTCAGTGGAATAATGGTATTTTCTGTCTTCTGTAGTGAAGTATTTCAGCCCAATGAGTGGTGAAAATAGAGGTTATTATTTACTTTTCATGGTAGTAGAAACCATTTTCAATGGATTGTGCATTTCTCTTAGGGTATAACATTTGCTCCTCCTGGAAGCAGGAAAATTATGTAGACAGATTTTTGCCTGTCTCTAAACCTTTCACCAGCTGACTAACCCCCAAGGTTTAATAGCTGGTAGACATCTGTAGGCAAAAGTAAGAGAAACGAGTTCATCAAGGAACTGTATCATGCTTCCAACATGTGGCAACATGAGTGCCTCTTCACCATCTGTTATTTGTGTGAGGATTTTATTATGTAAATGACGGTACACACTGCACTCTAAACAAAGGAAAATTATTCCCCTTACAGTATGTTGCGACTGCCAGGCTTCTGTGTCAGCCCCGCAACAAATAATGAAAACAACAGAGAATTTACAGACAGAATATCTTGGGTTCTTCTGCTTGTCCTCCCAAAAGGGAGCAAATATATTTCAGAAGAATTTGTTTCTTGCATGTATTGTGACTTATAAAGACTGGTAGTTAAAGAAACAGAAAACAGTAGACAGAGGAAACTAAACTGAGGTGAGTTTTGAAGGCTTAAAACAGATTGAAGCTACAATCCTGCAAAACTATGGAGAGTCCCAAAACTCTCTGGTCTCACTAGGAGCCAAAAACATGGAACTGGACCCCTAAATCATCTGCAACAGACAGAAAGTATTGTTGTGGGATAGGATTGGAAGTACATATACTGCCCCACATTCTGGATTAAAATTTTCCATTAAATTACCAATTTAAATTGAAATGTAATTATCTTAACTGGCATATTTTTGGCAGCT
The DNA here is from genome assembly GCF_023638135.1 of Falco biarmicus. Taxonomy (NCBI): domain Eukaryota; kingdom Metazoa; phylum Chordata; class Aves; order Falconiformes; family Falconidae; genus Falco; species Falco biarmicus. The sequence goes on along the minus strand of NC_079289.1, from coordinate 106,714,598 downwards.
GTGATGAAAAAAAAAAAAAAGAAAAAAAATCCCTACGCTACACTGGATCAAGTAAAAATCCATAGGAGTTCTAACACTGGCCCTTAATCAAAGTCTGCAAAGACACAAAGGCTTTGAGCTAATCTATGCCAAACCATGTTGGACAGTATGGCACTGCCTAGAGCATCCTTCTGGTGGCATTTAAAGCACCTGGTGCCCTAGGAAAAGAAATTGTATCCAAGGCTGTAAATTCTGTTTTCCTTATATCCATCTACCAACCATCAGTGGCTTTTCCGATAGCAGCATAATATTTCATGGGAAAGAAAACACATCACTATTTTTTACTAATTTATTTAATATGTGACACCCAAGTGGTTATCTTCACACACATGCTCCCTCGTTGTGTATTTCATGCGGTTTAATATAATTAAACTGATTGTTGCATTCATTGATTTAACTCAAATCTTAATTTGATAACTGGGAAAGGTATGCACTGGGGACTAATTGTTATTCCAAGAGAACTTAAACAGAAGAAACGGTAGCTTGTGCCGATTTGACCAAAATGATGGTTTAAGGGTGTTTGGTTACTTCCTGCATTGTCTTTGTGTGATTTCTTACACTTCTATTTGTCAGCTTTTCCTGACTTAATTATGATTAAGTGTTGAACTTTACAGATAGCCAACTGCTAGTACTGCTGTATTGATTAGTTGTTTTTATTAATGTGTTAAATTTTGTGGTTGCGACAGGAACATATTTTGTGATGGAGCAGCTAATAGCTGGAGAACTCTGCCATGAAACTATCAAGCAGCCCAGCTTTAGCGGATATTCCTTTTCTCTCAATTTATCTTTTTTCTTTCCTGTTTATTTATTCATTTACATTTAATTTTCTTAAGGGTATTTCTGAAGCGTTTCATGTGAAAAGACAAATGTATATTACTTTTTAACAGGTAGCAGCAAGAGAACAGAATACCACTACCACCTGTAAGCAAAACAACTGGCGCTTTTTTTTTTTTATTAGGTTCTCAAAATTAAAATCTATAATATCTGTTAGTGCATGTTGTCGTGTTTTATTTGCAGAATTAGAAATGGCAACCATAATCCAATTCCTCAAATCAAACAATTTTTTTAAGTTTGTAAATGTGACATAAGCTTACTTTCATCATTGCAGGTGTCAGAAACAGTTCAAAATAAATTAAAATGTTGATGAATACTACTGTGACATAATCTTCTCCTCTCATAGTGCATGTCGAAAATTCCAGCATCATTTGAAGTTAAATTTTTACATAGATGGTCATCAAAGCAACCTAACAGATCCTTATGATGTAAAATGGTCCTGAAAGTTAGGAAGAAATACAGAATATATTCTTTTCCACCACACTTCAAATTGCTACTTACTTCATACACATTTCTGAATCCATCTTCCTCTTACTGTATTGACAGGGATATTTTCATAAGTATCACGGATAAAGCTTTTAATTGTCTAGTTTGCTGCCATTTGCAGTTTGTTATTCTTTCCAGTGACCTGTGCAGATGTAGACTCCTTACTTACAGCATGAAACTAAATTAAACTGTAACTGCAAAGTTCCTGTTGTTTCTTAACCATACACTGCTTTATACATCACATATATGCATATATGATACTCATAATTATTCTGTATTCTGAAACTCAGAAGGTATCCATTCAAACAGGAATGCCAATATTCTTTTTCTTGAGATACAACATGCTATATGTAACCATAATTAATCATTCCACTGTAATATACAGATTTTTTCTACCACTTTGTATATGTAAACTAATGGGAAACAGTTACACAATAAACACTCTGTATGGCTGAAGTCTTTGTAACCTTAGAAGCCTGGAAATGACATTATTAATAGCCTATATGATGTTTTACACAATCATCTGTTTTCTGTTTCTCAGAGTGCTTAAGCCTAGGGGACGGAGCCCCACTTGCACAAGACTCACTGATTTGAACAGGAGCTGGGAAACTTGGGAGAAAAATCACCTCCCTCTAGCCACAGTCATGGAAGCAGGACTTCAGCTTAAGGTGTGTTCTACACTGCAGCTGCCCCGAAGGTCAGCAGAGAGAGAGCACAGCCGCCACTCCATGGAGCCTGGTGGGCAGCAGGCTGCCGCAGCCCCTCAGCACCGCTGGGGTGGTGCATGCGGGATGCCAGTAGGCGTCTTGCAAGCTCTGCAGGATGCTGAGCTCAACACCAGCTGTCAGAAATGTCTTCCAAGACCTTTGGTCAAACAACAGAGGGGGGTCTTCAGAGGTGTTAAAAGTATTGGCCAGACTTCTAACCTAGGGTTACGGAAAAGCCTCTCAGAAAAAAATACCCCCGTCCTTGGCTTTGGACACCAGGGAAACTAGGAGATGAAGCTGTGGCTCGGAATTAGTAGTTGCTTACGCCATTTGCACATGCAAAATCCTGAAGAAAGAACCTCAAGCAAAATGAAAACAGAAAACTGTAAAGGCAAGGCCTTTCAGTGTAAATTTGGACTCAGGATGTCAAATGAAGGTATAACAACATAAAAATTAAGCAACTTGAATCATTTTTCTATCTTTAGCTCCACAAAACTCAAGCTGACAGTCACGCCTCACCTAAATTCTGATACGTAATGTCTATCGATTTACATGTTCTTGGTTTTTGCAAAACAAAAATCCTGCTTTGTTACTTGATGGTGCTCTCAGTTGGTGTTTCTTCTCTTACATTCTGATATCTTCTCTCCATTTCCCTGTTGCTGCTAAGTCTCTTTTCCCACATTACCAGCTGTCTTTCAGTCCTTCAGTTTTAACACTTTCTGTAACTTATGTTTTTTCTACGGTGATTTTTCTCTTTTTTTTCGGTGTTATCAGTGTACAATCTCCAATTTATCCAGCAACTCTCAGGGTAGCTTGAATAGCTAGAGCATAGTGGACTGGATGTCTGAGAGTTAGTATTCTTTGCAACCACCAGTAGCTTTGAACATGTCAGTTTGCTTTTCAATATTTTGCTTCCCCCTGCCCCTCTTCCACCCCCCTACCTGCCCACCCCCCAGTTTCTAGTAATGCAGATAGAGTTATCCCCCTTTCTAAGCAAAATGCCATAACGTTCACAGGAGCAATAGCAAATAGTGTTGGTAGCAGAAAAAGAGGAAAGCTTTCATCATCAGAGCAAAATTGACCTAAAGGTTTTATAAACTAAAGGCCAATTATTCCCTGAGGTGCATGGGGGGCCACCTGCACAGTAATCAGTCTTGTGAATGTGAAGGCAGAACAGGACCTTGACTGTATCTGGACTTTGTCAGGCCATTTGTTTGTGACCAGATTTGTATCGTTACTCTGGTTTGCAATAAAGGGATGTTCACTGAGGCATCACATTGATATTTTTGAAGTATGTTCCACCCTTTCAAACGAACAAATTTATCAGCAAAGAATTGAAATGTCTAGCTGTTTCAGTATGCTATCGAGATTTCACATCACACTGCTGTGCAAGTGCGTTCATTTTTCATCTCCTGGGTGCAATGGGAATGAGTTCAACAAATGAAAGCATGTTAACAAGGAGATGATATGACCAAACCTTGTTCCTTCCTCTTAAGAAATAAAAAAGCCCTGAAAAACAAAACCCAAAGGCACCAGCTTATTTTCATTACTCAGAGATCAGATCTGATCCCCTAATGATATAGTCAGGGACAATGTTGGCAGTAGACCTGTGGGATTTCAGCAAAGCTGAGCTTCCACTCTTCATCTCACCCGTACCTGGGTTGACTGCTGCCTGAGGGAGCATAGTCCTTAGGCATCTCTTGCCTTGTTGCCCTAAAGCCGGCTCTTGGTGGAAAAGTCTTGTCAGGCTTTCATCTCCAGGTCCTGTACGAGACCGATCTGTTGCAAGTATTTTAAGTCTTTTGCTGTTTCTGTAAAATACGGCCTTTAGCAATGACCTTTGGACATTTCTGTATGTTCACAAAATCTGAGGAGGGCTGCTGTTCTGGCTGACACATGTGGCTTACGACCCTGAGAGCTGAAGAGCTTCCTGAAGGACCAGGCAGCCAATGGAGCTGATTCCTTAAACATTTGAGCCTCCAGCATTATTTACCTATATGGCACAGAAAGCAGCGGCTGAAGGTGAATATTTACTCTGTGACATGATTATTCTTCTGGGACCTATGGAAAATGGGTGGGTGAGCCCAGTCTGGCTCTTTGCTGAAAGGCCAGTTGGAATAATTGGTATCTCTTTTGCAGCATTTCTCACCACAAAAAGCAAGATTGGAGCTGAAAGGAGGAAAAATCTCTCTGTGGAGTATTTTATGTGTAGAATTGAGACCTTTCGAAGGATTTAAGTCCCAAATGCAAACGAAACATCTGACCAGCTATAACAGCTACTGGGGGACAGAGGAAGAAAAGAGGAGGGGAGAGGGAAAGGGAACCACATGCAAGGAAGGTGATGCTGTTTGGAAAAAATGTCTCATACAGTTTGGCATTTAGCTCTTAACATGCTATTGCCAACCTGCAAGTTCATTTGAGGTTTATAGCAAGTTACAAGAAGAATAAAAAGTTAATCATGTGCAGATCCTTTGTGTTGTATTCTTGCCATCTATTTCAATAGCAGTAATAACATACAGACAGAAGAGATTACAGAATAGCACAAGCTGCTTTGTACTTGAGTTTTCAAATGTATTTCCATTTAAAGCTTACTTTTTATGTTTTTCATTCAAATTTAAGAAAGCAAGAAGATGTGAGGTCCAAGAACACTACATATGGGTTGGATCTGGGGTCAGATTTTTCTATCAGTTTTTACCCAAGTTAAACACAGGGACTTTTCATCTAATATCTAAAAACATAACAATATTTTATTGTGGCTCAAAAACACAAACAGCAATTAGATGAAAAGTAGAGAAACTCAATGATGAAAGTGGTTAGTCAACAGAAGACTTAACTACATGTTGTAGCCTGTATCTTCTTAGCAAATCACAAAAGTTCCTATTAAAGATTTTTGGGATTTAAAGCTGAGGAGATCTGTTGAAATGTTGTTGGAGCCTGGATCTAGTACTCCAAAGTAAAGATTAATCTAATTCTCTTTTGAAGATCTGCAAAATTTATTTTTTTCTTGCTGGTTTTGTGGTTTGTTTGGGTTTTTTTTAATTTGTAACTATGAACATCAATGTCATCAGCTGAGATCAAAGATCTTAATGCATCTAAAATCATCATCGCTTCTTAGAATAAAGAAGTAAGCTTCTCAATAATAAACCATGGACTACAAAGTCTTTTCAGTGAATAAAACACTTTCCTTTCTGTTTCTGAAATAATTTTGGATTGGTAATCACCTCCTTGAAAATCTGCTTTTTTTTCTTGTACCTGGCTGAAGACTTGACAGAAGGTTTTTGTTCTTTGCTCTTACACCACACAAATGGAGTGGTAAATTTTACCTATGGCAAATATCTGACTTTAACTGCATTTAGCATCTTTGTTAGCATATTAGCATGCATCTGAGTTATCCTGATACATTTTAAACACACTGGACCTGAGTCATATTGCAACAACATATAAAGATTTATATTTTTTTTAAAGGACTTCAAATTTGGCAAAAGCTTGCTGTGGATGAGTGCTCCTGCTTATTAGAGATGACTTTTAACAAGTCTAATCCACAAATCAATGCTGTCCTTTGGGGAAAACAAAGAAATATATTTTAGAAAAAAAATGTTGTCTTTGCATTTCTTTACTTCTTGCCATTTTTTTCTATGTTTGATTTATCAGTTTCTTGCACACTGGTTTCCCTCCTTGTTTATCAAAGTTACTAATTTATGGTCTATTGATGCCCAACGGTTCTTTGATCTCAGAGCTGGTTCTTGGCTGTCAGTAAGAAAGATGAGAAGCAAAAGTGTGAAAGATTTTCCCAGGGCAGCACAAGAATTATGGCCATGTCTCTAAGTGAGAAACTGAGGTGAAGAAAGGTTGGGCTGCAGAAAAGTAGGACAAGACTATCACTTTTTTGGGGGAGGCAATTTAGTTTGAGCTATGTGTTTAAAATAGTTATTAAGATTGGTTTATATTCAGCTACTTCAAATTGTCCAACACTTTCGCTACATAAAATAGTGAGTGGTTATGATTTATTTTGGTTTTATCTTGCCAGCTGGCCCTCCTGTTTCCCATAGTTTCTTACCTCCTTTGCAGTGTTATGCTAGATATAGGAGAGAAAATTTTCCACTTGTCCTGACTGGAAAAGTTGTCTTAAATGGCTAGATCTTTGGGTTTCAACATTGTGTTGTTTGTTCAGTACTGGTTCAATCACCTTCTTTAGCAAGAGAGCATAAAATTTGTTTAACAGTGCCAATGTCTGGACTAGTCAAAGTTTTCTGAGATTCTGGACATACCTAATACTGTTTGTAGGGAGCTGCCGTACTTATCTGCATGGAGGTTATGCTGGCCTTGCTGCAGTATGGATTTGCATGAGAAATGTGATGCCTGTAGGTACCAGCATGTTCAGGTTCTAAAAAGAGTTCATTGATACTTTGGATTTCAACAGAAAAGACAGGGGAGGGGGGACATTAAAATTCTGCAGAATAATTTATTTTCTTAAGTGTTGTCACTGAAGAATTTAAAACCTAAATCTTGATGCTTCTCTCCCCTCCCCCCAGGACATTTTACATTTATAAAAGAGCCTGAAGGCTTGGTAACAATTCCGTCAGAATGCAAGGATGTCTCCATCTTTCCTGATAAAGTTATATCTCAAAGATTTGCCTCATTCTTTGAAATGAGGAGAAAGTTTCCCTCATGGTTTGTCACAGTTGAGTCCCATGATGGGTTTCATACAACGTATATGATTTATACATATGCTTGATTTTACATTCGTCTAAACTACACCACTTCTCAGTTGCTGCCTTGGTGCCGTTGCAGCTATACTCCTGTCCTAAAGTGAAGGCATACGGATATCTTTGTAGCTCCAGCACTGCAGGGAGGAATATTAGGGGGTATGATTTCACTTATTTGAAGTTATCAATGAGGAATAATGCCAAATAGAGGATCTGGTTACTTTTATTTTCTCTCCTAGAAGATTGGTTATATCAATAAGAAACACTGAAATATGTTTTTTTAAAAAGTCATTTTTAGAGTGCCAGACAAACATACAATACAACTTGTCTGGTTCTCTGGAATGCTGACTGATAGATAAATCTGAGGTCAGTTGGAGTAACTATGGTGAGAAAGTCGAGTTTCAAAAGTAATACACACTATTGTTTCGGTAGTATGTCTATTTTTCTCATAACTTTATTGGGGAGAAAAAAGCATTTTATGCATGTCTTCCTCAGTTTGAATTTTTACAGGCTAGCTGCCAATTTAATAAATGACAAAAATATTGATATGTTAGGATGCTGCTATGACAGCATTGTTCCTGATATATACTTGAATATAATAATGATAATACTGTACAGTGTTGTATATGTGTTATATATATGCATTTTTTTTTCTACATCCACTAAGTATGTGGAATAATTCAGCTTCTATAATGTATTTTGGTTTATAGCATTCATGGATGCACATACAATTTATAAATTTAAGCACAAAAGCTATTCATTTCTGATTTTTAACTTCTACTGAAACTGTATCATCATGATGGTACGTACAAAGTATCCTTGGATTTCCTGAGGCCTTAGCTGGCAGAGTTGTCAAATTAAACTGGGACATTTTGTAACTGTATCTTTAATAAATACATATGTCTGTCATGCTTCCCTACTCAGTCTTATAAATCAGACTATATCTATCTGTCAGACACTCTCAACCCGGTTGTCCTAATCTGTCAAGAAAAAAATATAGCATCTAGGCTCACATCCTTCTCTGAAAATATTTATTTATACCAGTGATGTGTCAAGGACACACAATTTTTTTTAACACAACACCCCCCCCCCAGCAACAAAGCCATTAACAACTGGCTCAAGTCCCTACCAGGAGGACAGTGGTTAATCCATACAGAGAAATTATAATGGAGGAACACACCAGACAAGCAATATAAATGCTGGATAGCATTTTAAAAAATTCTTGCTAAATGCCTGATACTGAGCATTCAGGCCTGTCTTACTTAGTATACAATAGTAATTTTACGCCATCCATCATCCTCACCCCTATTCACCTACAGATGAGCCTACACTTCTGCGTTGCAAAGGGATGCAGAAGTTGCCTCCAGGTTTTGTGTCTCTGCAGTATCTAGTAATTAACCATTACAGTTCTAATGATACATCAGGCACACCATAAACTATTGCTGTAACTTGAGAGGAGTCAGCAAGCTATGGAGAATATGAAGCTATTGCTTAGGTCAGATCCATGAGCTCTCCCTGAACAGAGAAGATGACATCAGAGGCTGAGTGTCAGAGTGGGAAAAAAAGAGGAGGAAGGAATCCCTGGTCTTTTTAGAAGTATAAAGCTTTTTATTATATATGCATGATGTTAAAGAACATCACTTTTCACTTTTCTTTTTTAGAAATTTTAGACAGCACTCCATTGAAAACAACTACTAAAATTCACATTCATTCAGTTTAAGATAGGAAGAAAATTAATCCTAACTCTGAAATCTTGTGCCCAAATAATTAAAGAATCAAAATCCCAGTTATTTCAAACACGCAACTCATTCTAGTCATCCTAATAATACTTTTTCATTTTTCTTCTTTGTCATCTCTGAGATGAGTAAATTCTCAAGTACTTTTTTAGGCATGATAGACTCAGCTTTATTTCGAGCTTTCCATTTACGCATTCATGTTAGCTAGTGTCTTATTCTTGCAACGTCCTGTAAGATGAGAAAATGCAATTTCTTCTCTTTTTGCTGTAGTAAGATTGAAAGACTTGCTAGGTGTCCAAAATAAAGTTATAAAAATCTTTAGATAAAATAGTTGGATTCCAGTTTGATATGTTATGAGAAGATACTTAAGTTTTGGACCTCTTATTCTGGATAGACTGGAGGAAGTATGGACAAGAGGGAAGGACACCTGCCCCAGCAGTCAGGAGGTCTGTTCTTTCATGAGCCAAAGACCAGTGGGACAGGACACAACATGAGGGTCCTGAATATTGGAACATTCCCCAGAGATCTATCATAGCTTGTCTTGGCCACTGTTTAAAACAAGGCCATAACTGTGCTTTCTACAGGAACAACCACTGAAGGAATTGCTTTCAAAAGGATGATACTTTCTCAATAATAATGACTGTTGCTTCTGTGCCATAAGTGAGTGGAACTTGAGTGAATGAATTGCACATGGGAAAACAGAGTGGGAATAGCCTGGGGAGGAAGCACCGTTGCCTCACAATCTTGAAAAGGAGTTAATCACTTTGGAATCCCCCCAGGTGTATGACATGGAATTGAACTTATCACAAATGAAATCTTTCACCAATGGTATTTAACTAGTTACCTCCTTCTCTGACAGGCAGTCTTGCTTAACAGAGAATAGAGTCCTTTTTTTTTTTTTTTAACCCCATTATAATTGTTTTAATAATATTATTTATAATGAGCTTTTGGAGAATTGAAATATGATAGCTGAAGTGAAAAAAATTCATCCTGAAAGTTTAGCATTTTTAAAAAACAGAATCCTGGAAACATATAATGAAGGTTGGTTTGGCCTACCTATTATGGGTAACTTTTATACTGATAGAACTGTTTGTTTGCTTTTCCGAAAAGCCCTGGGCTAATTCAAGCATAACCATCCAATTTAAGGCAGGACCTGATGAAGAGCAGTCCTATGGACTGTGATAGGCTGTGATTTATGTTCACTGTGGTCCTTTCTGTCCTTGAGATCTGTGTATATCTGAACTAGCCACAAACAGCCCACAAGAGTTCGGAAACCAGATAATTAGATAACTGCAGTGATGGTAGGTACCATGCAGCGAAAGTACAGATGCAAAGCTAGACGGATGTGGAAGAAAAAAAGTAACACACCTTCAGTCTCAATCCAAAATCTTGAGAAATTTAAATAAAAATTATGAGTGCTGATATAAGAAAGAAATCTTGGATTTCAATCTGATGAATCTTGGATTAGAAACAGAAAGAGATAGCAACAGCAATTAAGTTTGGATAAATTCTGTGTTTAGAGAGAGACAAGCAAGATTAAAGTCCCTCTCTATCTTGAAAGCTTAATAGTAGGAAAGCATTTAAGTATCTTAATTTTAAATTGGATAGGTCAATGCTATTTGATTTATTCATGTGTCATCTTTCTTCACAATTTTACAAGGAAACCAAATAAAAGTGGGCTGCAGAAGGGTCCATTGTAGATCCAGTCTTATAAGGAAGCAAGGAGTGGTTGACTTGGGGAATTCTACTTTTTTTCCTTGGGGTAATAGCATTTCTCCTGTGGTTTTAGGAAATATAATTCCTTTTTGTATTCTCTCACAAATTAGCGCCAATAGTAACACTTCAAAGTGTACTATATGGATTTACATTTTTGGACTTTTTTCGTAAGGTTTCATGTAAGAATTTTTCCCCAAATAAACCACTGATATTCTTATGTGAAATTAGTTTGGTGAGTAAATTGCAGGTATTAGTTGCAGAAAATTCACCTTTAACCTTCTCTAGAGAAGAGGGCAGTTCTTAAATACACATAATGAACGAATCATGAGCTCGTTCCTCTGAAAAAAAGCTGTATTTGAAAGAATTTATTGTGAAATAAGTTGTATCATACATAATGAAGTGTTATAAAAGTCCTGAATGATTTCAAGTGACTAACCTCACATTAGGCATTGGGAAATCTGTGCCTGGAACAGCTAGAAGTACAGAGGGCCTGATGCAAAGCATGTTGAAGTCAATTACTTTTTTCCATTGTCTGCACTGGACATAAGGTTGTTCGATTTCATGGGACGGAAAAAATTTATTTTATGGAACAAACATGCACAAAGAAACACAACTCATTTCTTAAATACGTGTGCTTGCTTCCTGATGGTTTTTAATGGGAAACATGTGTGCACTGTGAGGTGAGCGCATCGAATTACCCAGTTTTTTAAAGGGAATTAGTCACTTTTGCAGGGGAGTCAATATCCAATAACAGGAGCTAATCAACAGTGCTTAAGTTCAGTTGAGCATGCTGACAAGGTGCTGTGAGATACAAGCCTCCATCAGTTTTCTGGTTCTTTAAAAATTAAGGGTTGAAGAAGCTAGACTGTCCTAGGATCATGCACTGAATTTACATTGTATTTTTCTAAATCTGGAAATGGGACAGCAAAAAAAGTTGCTGTATGGTTAATGTACATTCCTTCAGCTGCTGATGTAGCAGAAAAAATTAAATGAATGGTTGCAAGCTGCATAAAGCTTTAGCAATGAGAAAAGGCTCTAACAAATTCGTGATTGCATGTAATACAAAAAAAATATTAAAAAATCACTAGCTTTTGTGTCCTGAGAAGCTGCTTATTCCTCCAGACCAGATCATGATGATCAATCTCTAAGAGAAGTAGTTTTCATTTGATACTAAAGAAAGAATTCGGAGATTTAATATTTGCTTTCTAGATATAATGATTTTTTAAAAACATTTTCTTTATGATGGACAGAACCCATGCCTTATTGTAGTATGTTATCCAAAGGGAGCGTATTTATCAGCTAGCTAATCCTCCAGTTCTGTTTTACAAATTATTGGAAACCTGCTGTTGCATTTGTTATCTTGCAAAGATTGCAGTTGTCCAAAAGGTTTTTTAAAATGTATATCTGGAACCATGACTGTTAAACATATATACATTTACATGTTAATAATACTTTTGCACATATTTCTACCTCATGAAAAATGCTACTTAAAATTCAGAACTTTCTGTCCACACAATTAGAGTCCATAAAGGTAATTTTTCTATGGGAGTATTCAAAGTCCACACTGGATTCTCCCATTTTATTTGAAGTGTCTGCAATTGTGCTAAAATGTTTTGGAGTCCCATTGCCTGTGTACTGGTTTTGGCTGGAATAGTTAATTTTCTTCATAATAGCTTGTATGGGGCTATGTTTCGGATTTGGCTGAAAGCAGTGTTGATAATAGAGGGATGTTTTTGTTACTGCTGAGCAGTGCTTGCACAGAATGAAGGCCTTTTCTACTTCTCACTGCCCTGCCAGTGAGTGGGTTGGGGGTGCACAAGAAGTCGGGAGGGGACACAGACAGGACAGCTGACCCCAATTGACCAAAGGAATATTCCATACTGTATGATGTCACACTGGGCAATATAAGCTGGTGGAAGAAGTAGGAAGGAGTGGACATTCAGAGTGATGGCATTTGTCCTCCCAAGTCACCAATTACATGTGATGGAGCCCTGCTTTCCTGGGGATGGATGAACACCTGCCTGCTGATGGGAAGTAGAGAATAAATTCCTTGTTTTGCTTTGCTTCCACACCCAGCTTTTGCTTTACTTACTGTCCTTAATTCATCCCATGACCTCCTGCACTTTTGCCCTTCTGATTTCGTCCCCCATCCCACAGGGGCAAGGGAGCGAGCAGCTGCATGGGGCACAGCTGCCCCTGGGGTTAAACCATGACACCTGGTCACTGTACAGTCCTTGAGACTCTGGTACGGATGCCTTCTCACTGTCTCAGTATGACACACTGGCATTTGGTCTTGTTACCTAGTTTTAACATTACCACATAGTGGAATAAATAAACAAATTCCAGTAAGTTTTGTGGAGATCTAAGCAGTTAAGTGGTATACCATATTTTCTTTTCCCAGAAAATAATTTTTAACTGAGAAGTGGAAGTAATAATCAGCTGCTGTTTCAGGCTGTTTAATGTTATTACAAAATGAAATGGATAAGTTAAGAAGTAAGAGACTAAAATTTGTTAATTTATGGAAACAAACAAAGCAAGAAAAAGTAAGAGAAAGCCACAGGCAACACTGAATTTGAAATAAGGGTGAAGAAAAATCAAGTAGCCATTCTTTTCTCTCTCATGTTGCTTTTCTTACAGTATTGAAAGAGCCACACAATGTAGTCTTCTTTTACAATGCATCTTACAAATTGGGAGGATTTGCTTTTAATTCTTGTAGACGATGTGGGAGAAGACCAGCAACTTCTGTGCTTCATTTCCTGATCCTATAAATACTTAATGGATTTTTCTCGGTTTCAAGTGAGAAGGCCCACTGACATACAGAGGGAGTATTCAGGGGCTTAAATTTAAGCAGGTGTGTAAGCTTTTGTGGAACTAGGTCTTTTTTATATTTATTGACCGACAGGTTCATTGCCCTACAGGGAGTGCTTCACAAGAGTACGCGCAGTGGCTTTTTTTCCTTTTTGAAAAGACCACTTTTAGGTCTAGCCCTAGTTACAGCTCCACAGATTTATGCTGTAGGAAGAACCTGGGAGTAGTGCCACCAAAGGGAGACTTTGGGCAGGGCTGCTTGGTCAGCCTTTGTCTGAGTGGAGGCTTGTAGGCTGCAGTGAGAGATTCCTTGTGCTATCAAAATGCATATTGCATGTACTGCATATACTGCATGACAGCTGCAGCCCACCCTTGTGCAAATATACTCCCATCTGTGCTAGGAGGGGGCCTCTGACACAGCTTTGAAAAGACCAGCCAGAAAAGAAGTATGAGAGTGAGATAGACAAGATGATGCTGATAATGGCATTGTTTATAGGAATCCTTTTGTGAGAGGAGCTTTAGGGCTGCAATAGTCGCCCCAGTACTATTTTTTTTTTGTTTTGCAGTTTTGCAGAGTACCTACACATTGCTGTTTTTGAAGACTGCTGGCCTGCATGCTGGGTCTGCAGGGGTCTTCTCAACCCCTTGTACAAAGCTATTTTTTCTTCCCTTATGATGATACAAGGGAGGAGGGAAATAGATCATCCTAAGTTTTAGACAGGATTTGCTTGTGTTTTCTGTAGAAAAATGCCAGATGTATTCTTTGTATTTCTTTTATCTTCCTAGAGGTTTTTCCATCTCTTCTGTGGAATCAGCATTTGTCCTCTTTTTTATTAATTCCTAAAAGGACATTTCGATGCTATGTTCTAATAAATCCTGAAATTTATTGAATTTGCATGTATAGCTCCTCTTCTTACTATTATACTGTTAGTCCACTGACTACCGTTGATACAATTTAATAATCCATTGAATTCTATTTATAAACTTCTTTGAAGTAAATATAAGTCTGTGAAAGACATCAGCTATTAAAATTGATGAAGACTTTAACAATTCTTATTTATGGATGAAGATGATGTATTTCTCATTGATAAAAGTCTATAAAATCAGATCGTTTATGAGAAACTGTATGCTAAATAGACTGTTCTTGTGATCTGCTGTTTGATTTTTTGGCATGAGTATTTGTGTTAAATTGTACATTCACCTTGTAAAGTTCATTCTTTCCTAACTACATTATACTGCTATTGTAAGTGCTCTTGTTAAAATTACACCTTTTTATTATAGGATGGTCTGCTAATATAGCTACAGTAAAAGCTCGTCAACCTTTCCGTTATAAATATAAATCCCTATTTTCAGGGACTTTAAACTCCGCTATAAATAGTCATTACAGGCTAACATTTGGCATATGAAGCCTCATCCAAACAGCAAAGCTATTTATTATAGAATTACTTTAGCCATTTGAAGATATTTTAAAGCAGAAAAAGCAGAAATAGTTGCATGTTGGTTTTAATCTGATGGATTCCTAGAGTCTGAGAAGCTGGGCAGAGAGGAAGATGCTGGGGTAGGTGGTCCGGATCACACTTCCCGCTGATGCTGAGACACCCCTCTGCACCATTTGGTTCTGCTCAGGACAGTCTGAGTTCAAGGGGCATTTTGTCTTTGGATGTTTTGGGGGTTGGGGTTTTTTTCAACCATTGGGTTTCTGGTGTAGTCCTCCCAAGGCACTTTAATGTCATACTTGAAAAATTACTTCTGACACCCCATCATTTTTTTCCTATGAAATGAAAAGTTCTGAAGTCCTTCCTGCTCCCATGATCTTCTCAAAAAATTGAGTCCTAGAAAGGAAGTCTGTAAGGTCTTTACTGCTGTAGTTTAAGATGGAATAATCTTGACAACAGACTAATACAACTGCCCAGGCTTTTTCTACCTCACCATGTCTTTGGCAGCAGCATCCAGTGCTAGAACCTAACACCCTTCTGAAAATTAGTACAGTTCTCTCAGATCACCTTCTGTGGACACTGCTGCTAAGACGCATTTGGCAGGATATCTCTGGAATAAGTAGTTTCAGAGATATTTCAGGCTGCTTTTTCATGATCATTTTAAACTGCCCTGGGTAGCAGCTCTTGCTGAAAGGAGGTAGTTGTCTCACTTGTCTCTGCTGTCCTGGATGTTTCTGCAGTTCTGTGTTTGTGTGGTCAGTCAGCCAGACCCAGAAGCTGCTTTCATTGGGAAAAACAAAATACACGAGTATGGGTTGGTTTGGGGCCAGACAAGCTCCCTGACTGCTTCATCAAGTGGTCTCTGGGGGTGGTGGTCATGCCCAACAGGTCAGACTGTCCCTCTCACACTAGCAACCCTGTCTTGGCCTGTCTCAAATGCAACGATGAAACTGCAGTCAATGATGCTTAAACGACTGCTTGAAAACCTTCCAGACAGTGACTGCCATCCCTTGCAGAGTTCTTGAAAGGATTTTCTGAAGATTTTGTTTCCTTGCAGTGCCCCCAGGGATAAAGCGCCCAGAGGCCCAGGTGTCCATAGGAAAAAGGGCTTCCAGGTGGTCCCAACGTCAGGCCAACACTGAGCAAATTGTGGCTTCTTTAGTGTAAAGGCAACAAAAGCTTGATGACAGTGAGGCTGCCCGCATTTGACAGCACTGCACACAGCCTCGGTTGGCCAAAAATCTGTGTATGTGCATCTGGAGGAGCAGGAAAGAGCAGGTGTTCTTGACTACTCATAGCTTGGAAATGCATGAACTGAGAGGAGATCAACAGCAGACCAAAACCTTAGATTGCAAACCAAGTCAAAAGTGGGTGGGCTGATAAACTTTGTCACTTTTTAATGACAGTTTGCTGGGCCTGGTGGTTGCAAACCATTGGTGTGAGCGCTTCGTAGTACTACAAAGAGTGTGTGGGGAATTTCTGTGGCTGGTAAGAACAATCTGCTTTAGCAGGAAATATTTTATTATGCTCAAAGGTTTATTGCGAAAGCCCCAGGGATTATAAAGTCAAAAGCAAAACAAAACAAGAAAAACCCCTCTGCCTTCTTGCAATTAGCTGTGAAATTTCTCAGAGGCCTCCCTTTCGCCTGTGTCTGTTGAGATGGTCTCATGGGGTCTCAGGCATCAACCCAAGGTCTGACTGTGCCTCCAGGCAGCCAGCATGCTTTACTTGTCCAGGGGAGCGGAAGGCAGTGCTGATATTAGGGGGAAACTTGCTGACTGGCATGAGTTTTTATACCCTCTTAAATATACTGCTTTGTTCTCTTCAGCTGCTTCTTGAGATTGCAATATTTCTTTTTCTCCGTGAAAGCTGTGTGTGTTCCCACTCTCCTGCCTCCTCCCCACTCAGTCCCTGTGTCTGTGTGCCTCCATTATTCTTCCTGTCTTGTGTTTTCCTAACTTCTTTTCCTGGTATCCAACCTTACCAGGACTACTTCAGTAGACACTGCAAAGTCCTTCTTGAGGATGCTGCCAAGGGGAGGAAAAAAGGTGATGGTGGTTAATTCAGAAATGAGTGATGTAAAAGTTGCAGGGCCTTGAGTTACATGGGTGTGGCAACAATTGGCGAACAAGTAAAGGTTATGATACATAAATATGGGACATTTGAAAGGTTTGAGGGTTGTTTATTTCTCACCCCCTCCCCTTTTTCTTTTTTCTTTTCAGTTATTGATAAAATCTGGATATGGAAAAATAGAAGAGATAAAGAAGATGTGCTTTTATTTTGAAAAATGGCAATTGTAAAACAACTGTAAAACAATTGTTAACAAAAAAACTTTTTACACCATCATTGTCATTTTGTTCCAAATTACGTCTTGTTCAATACTTTAAAAAAAAAAAAAAAAAAAAAAAAAAGACCCAAAGACCTTCACGAAGGGTAAACCAGTTCTGCATTTCAAACTTGCCGGTTTATGCACCTTTAGGATCAGTCAAGCCCACGTGGAATTGTGTTACATACGGGTAAGGCTTATTATGTTATTATTTGAGTTTATTGTCAAGTAAGTGAGACAGGGAGTTATTCATGGGACCACCCTGTTTAAGCCATTTCTTGTCTTAAAGAAACCAAACCAAAGTATTCCCACAAGTATTGAATGCACTCTGCTGCTTTGACTTCAGAAAAAGACCACCTCTGTTAAGCAGTGATTTATTTTTTTGTTGGTCTCTTGGGTGACCACTGATGGCAGATTTTCCTGTGTTTCTTATGGTAGAAGCAATATGTTCTGAAATATTTTGATTATGTTTAAAGTATACGTATGAAAATGTGATATATGGTAAAGTGATACATGGCAAAAAATAATATTGATATGCATATTGGATATATCAAGAGAAAATGTGGAATACATTTTCATAAGCATATGTTCTACTTTATTTGGGAGAGGAATACTGGAGGAGATGGGAACACTTATGAAAAAGTATAGAAGCCTTTTATAGTGTGCTGAAGCAATTTTTCTGATAAATGTTTGGAAAATATCCAAAAATGTTATTGTACATAAAGGCAGCAATATGTAACTTTTTTTCTTATTTTTCTTAATATGGTTAATTTATGTTCATTTACTTTAGAATATATTAAACTATATTTCATAGAAATTAAACTTCTTTTTTGCTGTCTATGCACACTATAGAAACCTGGTTGATTTTCTAATGATCTTTAAAAAGGGCATTAATACATTTCTAAAAATTTATAAATATATGTGAAATACATATATTTAGGAAAAGACACCTTTTATACAGATTTTTAGTAGTCTGTCTTGTGTTCAGGACAACACTTACATAAAGGGTAAATCTTGCTTTAAATATGCCCATGGAAGTTATACAGGTTTATGCATACACCTGCATTCCTTTATACAGGTCATAGTTCTGAGGAGCATTTTCACAAATGATATCTATACTTTTTGGGTTTTGTAAGATACTTGGAGAAAATCTGCTGATGAGAGAAAAGTCTTCCTACTAAGCAAGGTGCTTGACACAACAAAATACATTTTGGAATCTCTTCAAAATTGTTAATTAAAATTTCTGTTTCATTTTTACAAACATCTAAAAAATGGCCCTTCTCTGTGGATAGATCAATGCCAATATTCTATATGCAGTGCTAAGGACAGAAGGCTCTTCTGAGGATGTTTTTTTGACATCTCTCATGTTCAGAGAGTTTAGTGATGGCAGTAGCTTAGAACTTGCACTGCTTCGTTACGTTTCTAGCAACATTCTCCATGCTGTCATTTTGTTTTGCACTGCATTGTGAAGTTAAATGCTAACATGGCATGGATTTTCCCTCTGTTAAGCTTGAGCTTTTCATTTATTATTTTTTTTTATGAGGCACTGTTCTAGGACCAATAGAAAATTGCAGTGGCTACTTTCCAGAGCCTGAGGGATACATCTCATTTGATACTCATTTACACAAATGTATTTCTGTTACACTCCCTTAGATGATGATATTTATGAGACTAAAATACAGTAGCAAATAAAACAGTTAAGTTTAGTTCTACTTTCCCCCCACCCACCCACCACCGTCTCCAGCTTTTCTCTTTCACTGTATTGCCCATGTTTCTCCTTTCAAACTGTGGCACTCTTCCTTTTCATATCCAGAATGTGCAAGTTTAAAGAAGTATTTACAGGAAAGAAACTCTAGAAATTTAGGGGGTTGACCTTTGCACAATAACCTTATATTAGCATACGACTTCATTATTTGGGGGACTTCAAATTAAAAAGAAGAAAAAAAATCCTTACTTTGGCTTTCAGTACTTCAGAAAAATATATTTTATGGTTTCTTGGGTCATTTCCCAGGAAGCTCCCCATGAGATACCAAACCTACAGCTTTAGGACCCTTAATTTCCTAATCTGATGAAAGTTTGTTTCATCCCAGAATTGTCAACCTTTCCTGCAACTCAACAGTGCTGCTAAGAATGGAGTAGTGCCAGGGATGCTCAGGAGGGGTATCCACAAAGCCTAACTTTTGCCTGGAAAGGCCAGCCTTCTCACTTGCCCTCTGTTGACAGGTTAGCGCCTTCCAAGTCTTTGTGAATCTCTCTTTCTCATACTTGAACACAAGGTTTTGAAAAATAAATTAAAAATCAGATCATTTTCAAACGCTGAGTGTGTTATTTAATTAGGTTCATGGGCCTTATATTTTTACCTCTGTTTCCCATGTGAAATATAACTACCGCTAACAAAAAAGGGGGCTTTATTTTTCTTTTTCATCAGGCGTTATTGGAAATTTATATTTATATTCCATTGAACCTAAGAAATAGGTGAAGAAGATTTATCTAATTACAAAAAGAGACAGTTTCTTTAAATTACCAAGGTATAGATCAATATTCTTGAGTGCAGGTATATCAAGTGATGATGTTTCTAAAAAGGTGTGTTTTTATTATTTTCATAATCAAATTTCCACGGTACTAGCAGAAACACAGTATCCTTAAAAAAGTGGATGGATGTGGATATGTTTCTTCTATATTTTATTTGAAGATATCCTCCACTGGTTTTTTTTACACCTAATTTTTTTATATTAAATAATTATCAAGATCTCCGTTCAGCCATGTACCTGGTGTTGTAGTAACACAAATAACAGTGTTTGGGGCTTATCTAACTGACAAGTACAGTTTCGAGGCTTATTTTAGATGTCTTAAAAATAGAGAGGGTCAAATGTCCAGAGGTAGATCTTTAAGCCACTTTCCAATGCTTCAGTTCCCGAGGGCTGTAAGAATGGGCTGCCCAAAGGTTTTATGTCACCACTTTTTCATGCAAAAGAGGAAGGTGCTCTTCATCTACAACGGCTGCTGCAATTTCCAGTTGCACTGTAGACTGAGCCTGGCATAAGCATCTGACATACTATATTTCTAAAAATGGCACCTCTCACTGCAAGAGGCTCATCTGGGATCTCAGGCCAAAAGTGACTTCTAAGTCTTCCTTCAGCATGGAGGAACTTACTGTACTGATTGCAGTCCTCCAGGTCCTAGGAATGTCTCTGCTCTTCAGTTTCAATAACACACATCTACATTTTCATACACTCCCCTAGACTATGAATTATGCTGCCCTTTGCCATAAGCCTCAGGCATTTTTTAGTCTTGCATTCTGGCTTTTCCGTAGTGCCTGAGGCTTTATAAAGATCTTGGTAACTTTTTTTTTTTTTTGCTCCCACAGAAGGGAATTCATATATACTCTTGTTTGGATTATAACTCCCTAATGGAGAAGTGAACCCAGAGGCAGGCAGGTAGGAAATACAGAGAGAAAAAACTGCAGGTAAGACTAGAAGACAGCAAAGAGATTTTCATACAGCTGGATTATGAAGTGACAGAGACAGTGCTCTTGGCACATTACATTTCCTGTTAAAAAAATACTGCCCTTTAGAAACTTCTCAATGTGTTTCAGAACACTTGTAACCTTACAGAATAGTCACATTATCAGAAATGCTATAATTTGTTGTTTACCTCCTTCACAAACTGTCCATTATCCTAGTGGCATTATTTGACTGATCTTGACTGATCTACTAGTGGATCAGTGAGCCAAAATCCTCTTTTTAGCAGCCTTACCAGTGTCCAATATCTTGATTCTTTGCATTCTTATTAAAAATGACAGCAATAATTCCATACATTCATTATTTTAAAGAAAATAATGGAAAATTAATATTGAATTTTTAATCTCTTGAGGATTTCCTATGTTTTATTAAGACTTTTGGCACTTATGGCTCTGGAAACCTATGAACGGGAATCAATTATGCTTTTGAAGAGCCAAACTGAAAGTTGTATTTGTTTTTATAAGAGCAGTAAGGGCACTCAAACTGTGGATGTTGGAACAAAGTAAGTGTTCAAAAAGTTCTGCTTTATAGAAGGATCAGCACTTTTTAATGGACTTATAAAAGCAGTTGACTTAGTGTTCTTGTACCAGTTTTTGATTTATTTAAAAATGAAATAGGGTATTTTAGAATGGCTTAGTCTTACCAGAAATTAGTGAAGTCAGGCTATGTTTTTAGGGTATTTCCATCATATTAGTAGCTCCATACTTTGGTATCACTGTAAAATGTAAGTGTAATGTTGACTAATAGAATAAAGTGCACAAAGTACAACATGAAACACAATGGAAATGGTTTATAAATGCTTATGTAAAGGAGATGGCTCCATAACAAAAAGGCAGGATTAGAAGTTAATTAAGAGGAGTTGTTTTTCTGACACAGGAATAATCTGTTTTTCCAAACCAAAGGAATTATAAATGCAGTAAATTACTAGACTGCTTGTTAGAATGCTTGTGTTAGCAATAGAGGATTGACCTTATATTTTGTAGCTTTTTTTACTCAATCATGCAACATTTCCTGTAGTACAGTAAGCAGTTTTCATGCGGAAGTTTAAAAGAGCATACCGAGCTAAAGAACTGATACTTAATTGGTTTATTTTTGTTGCTGTTCCTTTCTAGCAGTAACCAGAGAAAAAAGGCTGGAGTCTAAGAAGATCGTGAAACACTTGTTTTGAGTGGTCTGGTGGCTCACTTTCACCCCTGTTAGGTCTTTAATCTATCTTTTCTCAACAGTGGAATGGAATTGTCAGTTAGCATGATTTATGGATGTTTTTATAGATGCAGGATTTGTACATGAAAAAGCTGTCTGTTACTTTTATGGAATATGACTTTGACTCCCTGTAACTGGTTCTGGTGTAACTAGCTCTATATTCCTATAGCAGGAGATACTAACTTCTACTGACTGACTTTGCAAATTCTCCTCTAATTAAATTTGTTAGGCATGTCCTTCACGGTGAATTGAATTTGTATCTTCATCAAATGTGACCATGCTGGGGTAATTATGACATACTGTTGCAGTTACTTGGAGGCGTGGGAGGCATGTGAGCTGAGCCCATTGATACAAGTAGTGTTTGTTTATGGGGGCAAGAAAGAATATGTTGAAGACTTCAGAAACCTATTTTAAAAGCTATAGGTGTAGGTCAATCCTGCAGTTTCGCAGAATGCTTCTTTAGGCTGAGGAGCAATAAGACAGAGCAGAAGAGTTAAGAAATGGGAAATGAGGTTGCTTGAAGGTTTAATTTAGATGATCTGTAAAGTGACGGGAAGATGACAAGCAAAGAGAAGAAATAGATATCACCTGTAATCGATGAGGTTTCCCTCTCTGAGTCTATTTCTCAGCTGGTGCAAATCAGAGTAGCTCATTTGCAGCTGATAAAATTGTAGCAATGGGATTTGGTTCTGGTTTTTTTTTTCAAAATGGGTTTGATGGGTTTCATTCATGCCAAAACTTTTCAAATTCAGAACCAAGAAGAGATAGGTGCAGAAGAACATCTGACTGATCAAACTACCTCTGGGATAGGGCGTAGACCCTTCCAAAATCTTGCTCTGGATTGTCAGTGTGGAGATGCTTTCCAGCCTCAGGTGAGTGCCCTGGTCAGCCAAGCTGATGAGTTGAGTCCTTTCTGTGTTTTTGGGGTATTCTTTCCATGACAGTGATTTGATTTTATTTCAATATGTAATATGAAAAATAGAAAGAATATTTTGAAATTTTTCAGAAAACACAGTTACCTTCTGACCAGCGTTAGCATAATACAACCATTTCCTCTTGTTTCCTTGCTGGTTGTTGTATGTTGTGTATGTGTCACCTTCTATGGTTCTTTTCACTTTGTACCCCATATTTGATTGTTCTGGTAGTCTTTTTCACTCTGTTGCTGTAACTCATTGTGTGTCTTTAGTAAAAGAAGGTAAGAACAGATTGATTTGCCATGATTGTCTTTGACATTGCACTATATTTTTTTCCCAGTCTGTAAAAAGAACGAGGGAATTCCTTTATGCCTGAATTATTTATATGAACACAAATAGAATACAGCAGCTGTATAATCTTTTATTAATAAACCTCTTAGATACTGGCCCTGTTGCAGATGAATCCTGCTAAAGAGGAAATGTCTGTGACAGCCTAGGAATGGCAAGTACCAGAGGTACTATTTGGGGAGATGAAGCATTCAGCGTGATTGATGTTTTCTAATGCCACAGATGAGTGAGGACAGGACCTTTGAAAACATTGCCTACTGGAATTTTTTGTCTAAAATGTTTTCAGATAAGACTACTTGAAAAGCAATGGGTAATATTGTAAATGGTAAAGAACTAAAAAATACAACTCAGTCTTCTCTCATGTTCTTAACATTTACCATTTTGAAATGCTACATACTTTTTCCATTCATCACCTTGAAAAGGAATAGGCAATGGTGTTTGCCTCACCCTTGAACATCTATATCGCAGCAGTGCAGATGATCACACAACCATAGAATTGCCCAGGTTAGACAGCACCTCAAAAGATCCTCTGGTCTAGCTTTTCATGGGAAAGGGAGCCTAGAGGAGATTATCTAGCACCCTGTCCAGTCGCATATTGAAAACATCAAGTGATGGGGGACTCCACCACATCCCTGGGGTGATTGTTCTTGCTGTAAAAGAATTGCTTACAACAAAATGAAACCTCTCCCAGTGCAACTTGTTCCTGTCCCTCCTTTTCTTCTCCATGTGGTGCCTTGTGAAGAGAGAACCTCCATGTTCTTTGTAATCACTTAAACATGATCTTTAAACATGACTCTTCTTTAGAATAAACTCAGATTGCTGTAGGTACTAATTATGTCAGTTAGTCTCCTGTTATGTTGCCTCCTATTAAGATATTAACTAAAGCTAAGGCTCTGATGCAAATTTGATAAGACTAATTTAGAAAATATTTTTTTCTAGTTACAAATAGAACATCAGTAATTAAATGATATTTTGAAGTCAGTCTGAGCAAGAAATCTAGCAACCTCTAATTTAAGGGAAAATTGCTTCCTACTATTTTGTATCTTTTCCGGCTATTTGGCACAGTTCTGGTGGTCATATACTCCACAGTGTTCTTTTGAGGTCTTTTAAAGAGCAGAGCAAACATTTCTTTTGACCTCTCCTCTACCCTGGATAATATCTTCAGTTCAAAATATCTGATATTTCGTGAAATCTGGACACTTCAAACCTCAATGCTAAAATGTTGCATATAAAGTAATTTGTGGTTTTAAACTTTGGTTTCCACTCTGTCATATAAATGCAAATATAATGTTTTCCATTAGAATAACTCTGCCTCATGCTTTTTTAATAGAGGCATTGGAGACTAAAAAGTAGAGTAGAATCCATTTTGAAAATATTGCATCTTCTCTCTGAGCTCCAATCTAAATATTTCCATCTGTCAGATTTCTTATTTAATATTCTTAATAATGGCAGTTGCAGGAAAAAAAAGGGAACAGTCATTTTTATTTCACTTTCTTTTGCCAGGCTTTAGTGGTCTTACAGTTTCTTCTTAGATTGCAGGAATGTGTGTGTGAAGAATTATAGCCCTTTCTTCCACCAAGATGCCTCTTAAAAATCCTAGGTGTCATTTGCAAATATTCATAACCAAACATACTGTCTAACATTAAAAAAAAAAAAATAATAATCCAGCCTTGTACAAAAACTACCTTGGGAATATTTAAGTAAAAACTATAGATCTCTTTCTTTTTGTGTAAATACACAAAACAAGACACTTTCATGACTGAATCTGCTGTCTTGACATCAGCCCCAAATGTTGCTACCACCTCTGACAATGTCTAAGTGAATATGGACAACACAACAGCTGCCAGGTTAGTTAGTAAACTGACAAATTCCTGTGGCATTTGCTGCAAAAGGGAATAAAATTGTGATCAAGCAGTTCTGAGAAATCAAGAGGTCAAAATATCACATGAAAAAGCAAGTTTCAATTTTTAAAACTCCACTTGCTAGTGAACCTTGCTAAAGCAGCTGTTGGTGAGGATTCACCTTTATGAACTGCTATATAATCTTACATGATTTGGCCATTAAAAATTGCTCTGAGTTAAAGACTTGATGTGTAAGGTTATGGTTGAGTAATTTGGGTTGGGTTTTTTGTTGGGCTGGATTTATATTTTTTTTCCCCACAAAGTCCTTACATCCAGAAAAGACCAAATATTTTGTTCTTTTATGGTTTAATTCTGATTTTAATATCCTGAAATGTTTTCTACATTTTTATTATTTTGTCTGTTTTAAGTCAGATGTTCAAAGTGCCAAGGAAATACAGTATCTAATACACAACAGAATACCAGTGTCCACAAATCAAAGCCTGCCCCCTCATCCAAGGTCTACTTGGGAGTAAATGTTAGGAAAATATAGAGAAATCTCCCAGCATGTCCTATATGAGAGTCCAAAACCCATGAACTCTGTAATGAAAAGTAAATAAATGAGTCTGTCCTTCACTGCCAAGCTGTTAATCCATATTGTGGCGTTGGCCTCTGCTGTTGTCAACAGTGGTATATAAATCATATCAGACAAAGCAAGGATCAGGCTAACCCTTTACCCCTTCCTTAAGCCCAACACAAACATTTATAATGCCTAAAACTTTTTTTTTCTATCCATTTTTCTACCCATTTTCTATCCCCCTTTTCACATCTCTCTCACTTACTGGTTTCTACTGGGATGGGAAGAGTCCGAAAGTATGTGGGAGTCTGAAGTGTTCTACGAGGAATTTCAGCCCAATTTCCTAAGCCAAAGAGGTTTCAATAACACCACCCCCCACCCGCTGTTTGGTCCTTCATAAAACCACGGCTCCTGCTGCTCAGGACTTCTGGACACAGGAATGCATGGAGAAAGCAGCTTTTCCAATGAGGGGTCACGTACCCGAGGATGGCACAGAACAAAAGGCATACTGGAGAGGGAAAGCTAGAAGGAGAGGTGGCCTTTCAGGAAGACCAAGAGAGCCCGAAACAAGAAGGCTAAGAAATAAAACACTGGCTGAAAGAGTTAAGGGGAAACACGGAGGGAAGGACGCTAAGGCTGAGCCTTTAGTAAGACCTGTGGTAAAACGCTTTACAAAGGAAAGAGTGCAGCTGGGTGAAGCATCATTGAAAGCGGTTCCTTAGTATGTTACCCAGGTTTCGTTTAAGTCAATGAGGAAAAATTTCCAGTGACTTTCATACTAGTTGGACAGGGCAGTAAGTGAAAAAGGACATGAAATTAACTGAATTTTGTCACTTGTAAGGCTCCTGCTGAGCTCGTTTCAGGATCAAAGCCCAGAACTATAATTGTGTTGCTCGTTAAAATAATGGAACAAATATTGAGAGAAAAATAACTAAATCCAGGGCAGTGGTGACAAGAGCGATAAACAGCATGGGTTTATAAAGAACAGATCTTGCCTTACAAACCAGATTGCCTTTTTCTAATAGAATCACAAAGGGTCAAATTCTACTATGTTTGTGAGGGCTAACTTGTGCTAAAGGAACCACCTAAGTCTATTCTGGTAGCACTTACTTATGTGAATAATGGTCCTAAATGCTGAGCTATAATTAGCAGATCAGGGGAGAGTAGTAGATTACTACTGTGCCCCATGCCATTTTACTGATCAAGGGTAAACTTCCAGATCAGTTTTGTGATGTAGGAGCCAAGGTATCACTTGGGGATTTTGATTTTGCTTTGTACATAATACTGTCACGTGAATTAATACCCTGGGTGAAGCACTGTAACAAAAGAAGTAGTGACAAATGGCAAAGTACAGCTCTCTGCAAGGTGCTTTGATGCAATGTCAGTGTGACTTTAGTCAGATTTGCAAAAGGAAGAAATAAAAGCTTGAGGGAAATTCTCATACTGAATTATAAGAGATTGAGAACATGATAATTATATTGTGAAAGTGAGAAAGCTGAAAAGGTGTTAACAGGTATGTGAGGAAGTGGTATGCGAATGGGATTTAAGGATGCAAGAATCAAAGGTGTTGGCCTGCACTTGCAAGGTGAAAAGGTGGGGGAAATACTGACACACATACTCCAGAGCCACATGAAAATCCTTCATGTCACAAACCAGGCTGGTCAATAGACCACACAACAATGTAAAGCTCCATACTCACTCAGAGAAGCATATAAAGCTACAAAGGTATGCTTCAAATTGGAGGGAGAAGGATAATGTAATCAGATCCAGGGAGAAACGTATAGGGTTTGTGTGGTAGATAAAGGGGAGATTATCTACAGTTGTATAGCTGTATCCATACCTATCTACAAATGTTTAATGAAGGAACAATGTAATAATCCATCAGGCATATGGCATGAAATTGAGAGAGGAAAACGCAAGACAGTGTCTGGAAGAACTTTGACTGTGAAATACAGTAGTTCACTGGGTGGAACAGGTTGTTTTACGCATGACAGCTAACTTGGCCTGTCTTAAAGGTAATGTGTGTGACACCCCCTCTTAGGGTAGCAGGGATCCCACGGCAGCATCTAAAATCCAGTAATCCCTGATTTAGCCAGGAGGTCCTCATATTGCTTAGTTCTCCTTTATTCCTGTCTGGTGCAACAAAAGGTTTAAGGATAGACTTAGGCATGGATTATTCTGGTGTTAAATGTTGGCTGTTGCTAGAAATTATTGGATATTTTTTTTCTGACATCTTTTTCGGGGTTTTTAAGGATTAATAAATCCTTATTTAGTCAGGCAGTCCCAGTAGGGAATCAACAGAAATATTTGCATAATTTTCTAGCGTCAGCACATTATGGCTCCAGAGTTTGTATTTTCTCCTTGCTTTTCAGCTGGTGTAAATTATCATTGTACTGTTGAAATCAATTGTATTTAAGCACCTGCCACCTCAAGGTGTCCAACATTTACCAGTTGAAAGAAAGAAAAAGGGATAATTTGCTCGTCCCTTTAATGACACTGAGTAAGAAAATGAAAAAGCCCTGTGTACTGTCTTACACGATCTCTAAAACTCAAGTATGGAGGAGAGGTCAGTTATTTCTGGTGTGAAAATCTGCTTCCACGTGAAGTTCTTTGATAAGCCAGAGCATGTACTGGACAGAAAGAGAGAAACCATGAGCCTCCACCCCCTCAATACAGCTACTGTGTCTGGCCTGCAATATTTGGAATCAAGGGGAAAGCCAGGCTGGAGTGTGTGTATAAAAAAAAAAAAAAATCACCTACTCATACCCTCCTTAAACTGATGCTTTTTACTAAACTGCTTTCTGCTTAATTTAGCTTATGCTAGGAGTGCTGCACCAGGTGAAGCAGCGTGACTCCTACCATCTTCAGCACGAGCGGGATCAACCTATGCATTTCATTGTTGTCATGGAGTAGCTAGAAAGCTAGTCCTTATGCATGCATCTAATCACCCTCACAGCCAATGGAAACTTCACCTTAGTAAAGACTGTAGCTTTGCTTCTGAATAGCTTGCTTGGAATAGTAAAATAAAAATAAAAATATAATTCTGGCTCAATTTTATTGCTGCATCTACAAAACAAGGAAGCAGCTTTTATTGTTACTCTTTCATAAACTCCAGCATTTTTATCATCATAAATGAATTTAATTTCAGAATTATGAATCTGTGGGGTGTAAGATTGTATTTAACAAAAAAATTCTTAGTGTATACAATGTATTGTCTTGTGTTAAGATTTGGTGACTAGAATATAACCAAAATGATTCTTCAATTATATCTTCAATTAGATCATTCAGCAGTAAGATAAACAAGCTGCCTGGAAGTACGAGTTTTGGCTGATGAGGAAATAAGTGAATACAAAAAAAGGCTTTAATTGTCAAGCACATCTTTTCCCTGAGTCACAATGGCGGATTGATGTTACATTCTAGACTAATCAGTCACACTGATTTTGTGGAAAAATGTTAATGAGCATACAAAATAACCCAAACTATTCTCAGCATCAAGCAGCAAAAACTTGTGAATTTCACTATCTGGAAAAAAGAGCATTCATTTGTTTCTATATAATTTGCAACCATAGCTCTGCAACAACAAAGGTGTTAAATCACTGGAAAGCTTTCTAGAATATTAAAAACTGCAATTCTGTACCCAGCAGATATCAGAACACTGTCACCCCAGCGTTTTCTCCATGAATAAAAATCTCCCCTCAGCGGCAGTTTTTTTATTCTGTCTTGTATTAGCCTTTCATACTTAACTGAATTTTGTGCAGTGACCTTAGAGAGAGCAAAGTCCTGGCCTCTGAAGGCAGTGGAAAAGCTCCCTAACGTTGCAGTGGAGCCTGAAGTAGCCTTGCAAAGACTAAATGTAAGAAAATCTTCTTTCCAGGAGTTATAACAGCTATATATAGATCCCAAGTTCATCCTCCAACAAACGCATAATGCTGAAAAAAAAATCAGGGACTTTGGAAAGGCAAGGAATGCTGAGTTGCAACACCAAGGAGTTATGGTTACCTGCCCCTAGGGGTCTGCTTTGGCCACATTCTGCTTTTGCTGAGTGCATCAAGCCAGGCCTCACATGTTCTGGGAGGAGCATACGGCTTAAGTGGAATATCAAACATATACTCATCTGTAAAAATGAACCAGGTGTGTCTCTTTACTGGTGATCAGCATACTTATGCAGGGTTACCAGGAGGACCAATCCTACACCTTATTCTGCTGTTCCCCTGCTGTGCTAAGCCAGCAATAATGTTCTTCTGGGAAGGATGAAGGCACATATGTCTGGATATTTATGCATATCTGAAGATCAAATTCAAGGTAGTGTAGGAAAACATCCCCTACTACTACTACCTTACCTCAGGCCTGTAAAGAAAGCAGAAAGGTGTCAGCAACAGGAATGCTCTCCAGGCACTGAGCTGCGGTGTCATTCACATTGCCCCTCTGCACTGAGGAGTGGCTATACCCATAATGAGGAAGCCAAAACTGTGACCACCGCTTTTGCGTCGTAACAAGTTGTCTCAGGAATAGGCCAATACTTGCTCCCCACTTTCTTGATATTTTTAGCACTTTTCAAGCTCTGCAACTAAGAGGTGACCTACTCCAGGGACAAAGGCCCATCTGTATTGATTTTCACTGGAAAAAAAAAAAAAAAAAAAGACATTCTGATGGGCTAATTCATCTATGTGCAAAGAACTAGTGTATGTATCAGTCTAAGCATCACAGGAGTGTTGTAGCTAGGAATTTGTAATGCTTGGCTGAGACATTAATTTTTAAGCTCAGCTTCAGCCCAAAGCCATTTGAAATAACTGTATCACAAATGTCTGAGAATCCTTTTTCGTACTGGAGGTATCAACTTTACCTTAATCAAGTCATTCCTTATGATACCAATGTAACACCTTCCACCTTTGCCTGTGGTATTTGTATACCTGTGGTATAATACATCTTTCCATAAAATTTTGCTTTTAAGGCTGTGTTTCTGCAGAACGAGGTAAGCACCATTAAGAGCATCTTCTGTGAAAATTCAGGGGAGATTTTTATGGATGGAGACTGTCACCAAGACCTTTACACTGATAATCTGCTGTAGCTGAGCACTGCTGAATACTAAGCAGTATATTGGAAGGCAGTAGAAAGTGTTCCTCACACTCAGGGGTTGGGTGGTAAATGCTTTTACTTGGAGAAAGAGGCAAAGTCCACAGAGACTGGAGGAGCACTAAACATCTCAGCAACAAGTGTGTCCTACCCATCGAGTTTTCACATCTTCAGCTCTAAGAAGAAAAGAGAAAGATGGAGGAAAATATTCCTGATTGTATCAACAGCCTGATCAGTGATTTAAAGTTTTACAGACCTGGTGCAGAGTTTTGGAAGTTTGTGCTGCTGATGTTTTTACCATGTAACAGTTAGTGGTCCAGAGCAGCACTGGGTTTGCGAGGTGACTGCCCATCGCAGGAGAACCGTGCCAGGCTGTGCCCTGCAGCTGCTGAGGCTGCTCAAGGATAAGCTGGTAAAGACTAAAAATGCCGAGAATATTTTGTCATTTTAAAATTTCTGAATTCTAACGATGATTTCGTGAAATTATCACACAGTATATGAACTCTGCAATCAATTTAATACTAAAAGCTGTTGAATGACTTTTTATTTTGGACACTTTTTTGCTTTAATATTTGCTTTATGTTTTTAAATTGTTGTATACCTCCATGATAACTCATGATAGCACTCATGATTATATTGGATTGTTCTTCAGCTTTTATTCTTCCATAAAAATTGTTTTCCTCTGTTGTTTAGATCTTCTTGTTAACTTGGAATTATCTTTCTATGAAAAAATATTCAGAGAAATATGTAAGAATTTTTTTATAGTAGTAGGCAATACTTATTTAAAACTATGGCTGTTCGTAGATTTTGACTTATAAGATACAAGAGGAACTTCAAACACAGAATAATAATATATATTATATATATAAAATAAATGTTTAACTGTTTAATGCTAGTAACAGTAGCAGCTTTAATGACACAGTCAGACAAGAGAATATTCAAACTTTTTCTACTCCATTGTACAATAAAATAAAATATAACATAAAGTCAAACTATGTTGTTATATCACAATAACATGATATTAAAAAAGTAGTGCAAAAGATAACACAACATTATTTTAGGCACTTTTCCTGATCTCATGTCATAATGAAAAATAAAAGATAGAAAACGCATCTCTAAATGAAAATTATATCCTAAACAAAATTTTAGAAGTTGTTACAGGAAAACTTTGCTAAATGCCTTGGTAGTGACAGAACTGTGGAAAACTCTTCTGTTAGCAATTCTTAGGCCAGTAGTTGCAATTGTTGTAACCACTGTGCCCAGGAAAGGGCTCTGAATTCCTGCTTAACACCTATTTGCTATTTCAATAAAGCTCCTTAAAACATCTTGGAGAGTAAACTCCAGATCCAAGGTCACTTTCGGTTGGTTCCCATGATTTGGGGAGGCAGCACAACTCCCCTCCTTCATCTGAAATGAGATTTAACAGAAAGTGGTGGGTTCTCATTCCCAGGCAGGAGCGATGTCCTGCTCAGAGCAGAGGCAGGAGTGACTGGGAGAGGTTTCTTTCACAAGGGTTTGGGAGTATCTGTGGGAAAGCAGAAAAGCTTTCAGAAAGAAGAACTGCATCATGGAAAAAGCTGCTGGAAGTCAGTTCTGACTGAAAAGGGCTTGAAATTGAGAGCACACATTGCCTTTCCTTGTGTTTGCCGGGGTGTAATAAGTGCTTTTTGAGGAAAGAGCACTGAATCAGAGAAACTCCTGACTCCACTAACACTTCTCCTAACCAGAGGTAGCCCCTCAATTTTGCTGACTTTTCAGATTAAAAAGTATCAATGCCTTTTACAGCTCAAATAAAAGATTGTTTCCCTATAGGATCTCTCTCTCCTAATTGAGCACCTGTATACAAACAAAAGGGACCTGGATTTTGTTTTAGCCTTGTAAAGAAGCAGCCTTGGATGTGATCCAGCCATTCATAATTGACAGTCTGGTCACACCTGGCAGCCACACTGATAGGGTTCCAAAATATGAGGGGAAGAAGGAGGGCACCTATAAAATATATGCTTTTTACAGGATAGGTTCTCGCGAAAACAACATATCTGGCTCTTCAGCTGTAAATCTCAGAACTCCTTGGCTAAAAGAAACAATTCTTCATATAGTGCTAATTCCTGCCTAATGGTGCCCTTCCAAGTAAACCTTTTCCTTGTGGCAAAGGCTGCGGATTTTTCATCTTCATCCAGAGGTTTGAAGATGGCAGAATCTGATCCTTACCCGCTTAAATTTTGACTCACAGTAATGGCTATTTTGATTGAATATTTATCCATGCACTCTTAAGTCTGCACAGAAGTTTAAAATTGATAAAACTACTGACAAAGTGAACATTAAAATGACAATGCCCAAGAAGTGCACAGGACTTCTCAAAAGTGTGAGTTGTGTTTCTCCAACAGGTTCTGATAAGCTTCATCTTCCTCTTCTTCCATTTTCTTGAATTTGTGCACATCCTCAAGACGCCCACTGTGCCGTCTGGCTAGTCAGAACACTTCCTGAGTTGCATTAATAATATTTTTTTTGGTACTGAATAACCTTGAAATGGTTATGCATGGAGTACAAAAGCATTCAGAAGCTTTTATCAGGTATAGTTGCAGGTTTTCTTTTAAAGTAAATGCTTAATATGGTTTCAGTTTCAAAGAGTCTTATTGGGTGCTGGTTTTATTCAGCATGTAATAGTAAAGTCTTGCAATGCTTAAATCTCTTTCAGATGTTCATAAATGGTGTTACAGAACCTTTTTGTGCTTTTTTAAATAAATGTATCCATTCAAAAGATAAATGCAAGAGATCTGCTGATATTCTGTGGAATGCTTCAGTCTGGCTTTGTTTTGTACATATAAATTTTGTGTGTCTGGCCTTTTTCACAAGTTATTTTTGCTCCATCTGCTTCAGCCTAGATTATAATGCCCCCCACATGAATATACACCAAAAACCTTTACAGAGGTACACATCTACAAGTTTCACTATTACAAGAAGAGTTAGTCTGTCAAAAATTGGGTTCAGGGATAGTGAGCAAGCAACAAGCATCATTTCAGGTACCGTATCTCCCTTTGGATTTCTCCTGCTTATTTTTATTGTGACACGAGAACATTTTGGGTTTTTTTTAAATTTCCCTGGGTTTTGGGTAATATCCTCACCACACTTTGGATGTATGTGAAACAATAAGACAAATCCACAAGATGGGATCTGGGGATTGAAATGAGAAGAAAAAAGTTATTTAGGTTTCTTGCTGGCCTTGTGAAGAGTTATTAACAGTACCAAAAGCTCTGTTACATTCACAAGCTAATGCAAAAAAAAAAAAAAAAAAAACAAAAAAAACCTGCTTTCTTTCTAATCCTTCTTTCTAGTGTCTAATAATTTAATATATTAGCTGTACAGTAATTGCCACAGGTTTTGATAATTAAATATCTCATGCCTTTTCACACTAAATTTTGGAAGAAGTCTGAAAGGGGACAGAATTTTTTGGATTTCAGCTTAAATGAAAGATTTACCCTCAAATAAAGATCCATCCACAATGAAAAAAAATGGTTTAGTCCTTGCAAATGTTGCAGAGACTAGTTATAGAACTGAAACCATAAAATAGAAAAATAGTGGGTGATGGAAAGGCCAGAATAGGGCTGTCAAATTTTAAATTTTAACATATGGACTGCTCACTCCCTGCTCCAGTTGCTAGTCATTCCCAGATGGTGTCTTTAGTGAGTGATGGTGAGGGGAAAGGAGCAGGTGGCAATGGCAATTATATTTTTTTTTTTTACATATATCAAATTAAAATTCTGTGCTCAGTTTAAAAAAGAAGGAAGGAGACAAAAATACAGGAAGTATGGGAAAAGGTAATGCATAACTTGGAATCTGAGGCTGAAATTAAGGAAATCCTATTGTTATGGGCTGATGAGTCAGGATCAGAATTTGGACCCAGATCTGAAATCTGTTACAAGGGGTGGATAATAGCTTTCATGCAGGGCCTTGTTCAGCCCGCAGTACGGCATGCCCCAGTAACTGCAGGAAGAAGCTGCTCACCAGAATTGTTTTACTTTCTCCTTTGCACAGTGCATCAGAGCTCTCAAACGCATGCTTAAAGATAGGTTTGCATACATGTTTAAATGTGTTTGTTTACATGGAAACCTTAAACCAAAGAGATGGGGCTTGGGGTTTTAGTGCAAAGCATTTGAGTTTATGGTGTCAGGGATGATACTGATCCCTTTAAGCCTAGGGGTGTTTTTTGCAAGAGGCTTCTTATGAGGAACATCCTTTCACTTCTCTTTGTTAACTCTTTGTTGATGGCTAATGCTGGAGTTTGCCATGTCCTAGTTTAGAGAGTGATTACACCTCCAGGTGCTCGCTCCAGCCTTTTACGTATAGTGAACTCTATTGCTGCTTCACTTTGGGCAGTAAGAGCTCCCACTCCACAGTATGTCTCTCTATTGTTCCTCATATTTGTGTCCAGGTGTGTCATGAGTTTGCAGGGTTTCTCCAGAACATAAGTAACATTTCTTTATGTGATATAATAAACCTAAAACTTGCTTTTATTTCCCTATCAATTTCAATTATGACCTAGTTGTTTTTCTCAGCCTTTCTAATCTAGCTGTTGGGAATCTGATCTTATAATTAAAAACTGAAGAACGGAGCAAATTACCTGTGTGTCTCTGTGACACTCACAGCTTCTTGGTATGTAAACCCCAAGTAAACGTATGAACCTGATCAGTACTTCTTTTGTCATTGTCAGAAATCCTGGATGCCATGTCTACCTTTAATCTTCCAGCTTTGTGAGTAAAATCTGTCACCTAAATCAGAGCTGAGGAGAACAGTAAGGTGTTAAGAAGCAGTTCATAAAGAGTTAAATTCCTACTAAATAATCATAGTACTTAAAATGTTCTTTTTTTGCTGGTCTGGACGCGACTCAATGGAACAATTAAAAAACGTTGACATGAACCTCAGAGCTTCGTAAAAACCAGCATTGCATAATATATCTCATGATCATTCTAAATCACTGCCATGCAGTGGGCAAAAGCTCTATCTTTTTTGAATCCAAGGCAACTTAAAGGGAGTATTGATTTTCCCTTTACTGAGAAATGAGAATCACATATTAGGAACGAAAGCTGCAGACACAATATAATGACCTTTCTCCTTGGCTTCTCTTTCCTAACACAAACAGAATCATTTTCATTGCTAGAGTGGATATTAAACAGTATATCTTGTAGCAATGTATCTGCAAGTGTCTGTGCTTGTTTTATCCAATTAGCATACTTATCACAAGAGCAAAAAAATGAGTAGATATGGCTTTTAATTTCTGGAGATATCAGTTCTATCCACAAAAACATTGAAAACTCTCCAGCTGGAGGTCTATTCCATCTGTCTCAGTACTGGAGGGAGGAGGGGTGCTTTCTCCCTGCAATTTTAATGCTGATGCATGATTTAGAGTAAATGGGTATTTTTAATTTCACTGAGGGTAGAGGACCTTGGCTGACCTCTGTTTTATTCTATGCATGTTTTTGTAGCACAGCCCCACATATACTTATCTGTTAAACAGCGTTTCAGGTCACAGACATGTCAGTATTCTATTTACTGCTTTAATTATAAAGAACTTAAAACAAACTTATCAATACCTGACACATTACCTTAGGGGGAAATGTCCTAACCATGAAACAGCATGAGAGCTATACTAAACCTACCTCAAACAAAAGCTTAAGTTTCCAACAAAGCCATTAAGAGCAGATTTTGTTTTTACACCTGCTGTGTTTCCATCTAATCACCTTTCATGAGAGTGCCTGAAACAATGGGTCGAAGCTGCACGTGCTTCCAACTTTTTGATGTTTAGTTCCTTTCCTCCTGATTTAAACTAACTGCAATTTCCCCCCTGGTTATCACTTCTTTTCAGTTAAAGCTGCTCCTGAGTCAGCAACGTGTGCGTGCATGCATGAGTGTGTGTGAAATGACATCCCTGACCTGCTTTCTCTGCTGCTGGGGCAAAATATGGTGGAATTCTCATGGTGGAATACTTGAAATGCAACCCAGTGCAGCCATCCACTTAGTCAGGCTGCAAGAGAGTTGTGGCACAGCACTAAAAGAAGAAAAAATAGTTGCATGAAACCTGGAAGCATCGTGACTCATTGTGCCACTTACTTCCATGTTGTTTATACATTTGTAAGCAAGCTCATGTTTTTGAAAGTCCAGGAGTTGCCTGACAATGCACACTGATGATAAAAAACACAGTGGCTGGCAATTGGAATTAATTTGAATAAGGTTATTTTAAATTCCTTGTTGACACCTTCAGTGCTTCAGACAGCATCTCTCTTTTGTAAGAGGGATAAATACACAGGGAGAACCTATGTCTAGTAACTTTGACAAAATCTTTTTTTTAGAACAGAAAAAAAGGGAATTCATTGTCAGGAATGACAATTTGTTATTCTTTGTTACTCTTCACTGTGCTGAAGAGCTTTTGACTATGATCTTGGCTTCCTGCTACAAATCTGGTCATTGGCTAGAACAGAGGAGCAGTCAGTTCTTGTTCTGGATTATCAGATCTTGACCATGCAGGTTCATGCTCAGGCCAAGAAGAATTTTCACCCCTTTGAAGACTCTGGTCCTTTACCAGGTACTCCTTGGGTAGTTTAGCAATTCAATTGAGCTGAGAACCACCTGGGAACTGTCTTAGCATCAACCAAGTCTTGACACTCTGCTACATGCATTAATATATTTTCTGGAGTTAGTAATTCTTTTTCTTGATTGGTTTTAATAGTTCTGTGCAACATGCTTTCAGGCAAAGTAATTTATAAGAAAGTAGCCAGAGGTTAGAAAGCTGCAGAATTCCTGGACAGCCAGGATTTTACTTAAGGCACAAGTATGCCTCAGTCTCAGGTGGTATTGCTTTGGTATACCTATCAATAGACAAGATGGATTCACTGACTTCATGCAACACTGGGATGTCATGTGAGCTCTAGTTCATCATCTTTTGGGGTATACAGATTTCTATTAACCTATGTTAATGAGGAGGTGTTCTAGCTTATTCCGTGATATGTGTCATAAGTTTGATGGGACATGCCCAAAGTATAATATCTCAAAGTTTGTAATTTGCACAAGCTGTCACCCCTAATCTGTTTGAAGTATCATATCAGGAAAGTTGCTTTCATTTCTTCGTGATTGGATGTCTAGATCTAGTGAAAATGAACATACAGAAATGTAAAGAAAATACACAGTAACTCATAAAACATTACTACATAAGTGTATTTATAAAAGTACATTTTCTTCAAGGCCTAGCATTAATAGACTGAAAGGTTCACGATTCTTGATTGCCTTCCCAGTGATGTTATTTGCTTTCATATATTGAAACAGTTGCATGTGTGGAAAAAAATATAGCAGATTGGAAATGGGAATGTGGTCACTAAACTTTTCATATTGTTTCATCTGTCTTGTGTGACTGGACTTGCTAACACTTGCTTCAAAATTGCTTTACTCCATTTTCTTTTCCCAAACGAGGTTGTTTTGGTGTTTTCATTACCCGGTCCATAAATATCTGAGATCTTTTTAGAAGGAATGCTGAGAAAAGGTGTCCAGTAACCTAAGAGAGTAATTCAGCAGGTGAAATCTAAGGTAGCTGTACAAGCAGATTGCAGTCTAAGGCAGATAAATTCATGGAAAGAACAACCAGAGTATACCTAATGGGATCCAGAGAAAATTATGATTATTCTCTCAAGTGGGAGAAGAATTAGGAAAGTTATCTTTATCAACAAAAGCATTCAGGAAAAGCTTTAGGAAAAGTTCCCCATAAATGGAGCCTAAAATAAAAAGGAAAAGAAGTTTGAGGAGAGGAAACATAGATTCAGATCACAAAGATTTTAATAAAAAAAGCTCCCATGGGACAGAATTAGCATGTTGAACATGGGAGGCTATGGGAGAATTTGCAAAAGCATCTCAAACTAGGGGGCTGGAGTGTGAGCCAAGCTGCAAGGGTTTGGCCAATATGAGCCAGTAAAGCAAATGAAAGAGCCTGGGGGCCAGATCAACAGGGAAGGAATGGAGCTGCTGCTGCTTGATTACCTGGGCCTATGGCACAGACTCTTGAGAAGGAATTCCCCTTTGGCTTCAAGGGTAGTACAGCATTACCGTGTGATCCTGGAGGGACTGGCATGCCGTGTGTGTGGAGAGGCCAATCGACCTACTTGCAGTGGAAGCTGAGACAATGAACATACTGCTAAAGTTGGATAAATTCAGATTCATTGTAATTGCAAGTTCATCCATGGCGGTTTTGGGGTGGTTGTGTTTTGGAGTGGGGTTTTTTTGCCTGCTACCATCTGATGATTGTCACTTCTGAGCCTTAAGAATTGCATTAGTTACAAATGTAATATGTCTCTAATGATCTACTTGTGTATTTCGGTGCCTCTTAATCCTGTTACCAGTAGAATGTATTGGTTAATGAAGAATAGTAAATATAAATAAGGATAGAAACTACTTTTAGAGTAATCAAGGTTAAAATGACAAAGAGTGCCATGATATTTCACAGTATGAGTGGAGTGGCTGAGGTCAGGAGAAACTTGTCCTCTGTCCCTATGTAATCCACAGTTAGAGAGTATGTCATTTGGGGTTTGTATTTCATCCTAAGTGCCTTGTGTATACCGTTGGTAGAAGAGCAAAACTTTGTATTATTCTTTGGTCTTCCTCAGCATGGTGGTCACTGTAGTCCTTTGGTGCATGATTATTTGAACAGCTAACATTAGAAACAGTCACTTTCTATACTTTGCAGGACAGAAACCTGGGCCTTTATTTAATCTTTGTTGTTCTTGTTCCATTAGGACATCCACCACTTGCTAGACCTCCCAGGACCAAGCTTAACACTGCATCCATCAGTTACAGTTCCTGTTTTATTATTTTCTGTCAATACAACACAATAATATCGAGGTATATTACAGGGAGTTTTACACTGCAAAGCTAACTAATATAATTCAAGATAATGAGCTCCCATTAACTGTTTGGAAAACCAAGTCTGCCTGAAGCACAGGGCATATTAGAACTTCTAAGACATACGGCTTTTGTCTGACAAGGGGCAGACAGGAGTAAGACATACATTTTCTAGAAAGAGCAGAGCCCTTGGAATGATATAAAAGGTAGTTTGCTGCAATTTTTGGATAAGCAATGAAACAGCCTTTAGTCTGACATTACTGGATGCTTTTGAAGATTGTACTTACATTGCCATTAACAGCATAAGATGTGGGAGTGATGGATAATTTGTTGTAGTTAAAACTGAGTGTGGTTATGCTCACAGTAATCAAGTGAATGTCATCCATTTTGAAAGAAAGCGTAACACTTAGGGTTTTTTAATTAAGGTATGAGGCTGAGTGTTTGTACTTATCTTACTTTTAATAGCAGAACGTGAGATACCAGCAGATAATTTGTTACTGTTCTTAAAATTGACATTTAATTTAAAGGAATACTGTACACCAGCCACCTTAATTCACTTGGTTGTGAATAATTCCTAAGCTGCACCACATGGTGTGTTTGTTTTTCTCTTGTTCTGAGCACTTGCGAGGCCACCCAGATGTGTGACACAGGGGATCCAGCAGAAGTCTCGACAAGACAGAAATTCTCTGTGAACTTATAATGAAAGATCACATCTGCTTCCAGGGGTTGGATTGAGGTTGCACAGACAATCTTGTTTTTCCTATTTTTTCTAACATTTAAGTCTCTGGCATAGCAATCGCAGTAGTAATCCCTCTATGTACTTTTAAATGTCATTTCTTATAGTTTTCAGACCTGAAAAACATGAACAGAGCAGTGTTTATTTTTGGACTGTACTGATCTCCGCACCTGACATTGACAATGCAGAGACTTTTAGACTCATCACTCACAGCACTACTGCTTGAACCATGAAACTATTTTGGACAGAAGGTGTTTTGAGACTTAGCAGTTCAGTTGCAGGAGAATGTGCTCTACACACCCTTCCTGCTGTGCTCATCTTCCCTTTTGCTGCAGTTTTCCCTCTTAGAGCCCTTGCTTCTGTCCTGTCCTTCTTTCACTTGTCTTATTACCTTTGCTCTTTCTCCAGTCCTGTCTCTTCTCTCCTGATTGCGCTCATCCCCCCATCCCTGATGTCCACTGGCTGTCCTCAGTCCCCTGAGAGACTGAAGCTTGCCTAAGGGAGGTGGGGAATCTTTGTAGAATCTGGAAAAATCAACAAAGATAATGCATTGTCCTCTCTTAAATCTCTGATTCTGATCCACCTGCTTTTGACATGCCTAAAAAACACTTCGTGGCAGTTGGGTGCAGTGTCTGCAGTGAGTGTCATTCATCCATTGTTCAGAAACGTTTCACTGTTCCCTGTTGCTCCTTTACTTCATTACATCTGCTCATTGCCTCTCGTCATTAAGTTAATTATGAACTCTCTTGGGCACAAAAAGGCTCTTTGTGTAGTGCCTGGCAGAGCAGCACTGC
Organism: Falco biarmicus; assembly: GCF_023638135.1. Lineage (NCBI taxonomy): Eukaryota > Metazoa > Chordata > Aves > Falconiformes > Falconidae > Falco > Falco biarmicus. Next base: position 106,673,923 of record NC_079289.1, on the reverse strand, counting down.
ATCAACACAGATGACTGTACTATTTTAAAATGCATGCCACCATCACAAATGTATAAATCTTAAAAGCCCAGGGATGAGAACCTCAGGAATGGAGCTCTGCAGCAAGTTATTACCTGTCATGCTACACCTCATCACTTTCTGAAACCCACCTTCCCTAAAGTATTCATCCAAATCCTCTTTCAGTCTGGTCCTTTGATACCTTCAAGGGGACCGAGAGCAGGAAGTCACCTAGTCACTCCCATCATTGTCTAAGCACGTAAAAATGACCTACTCCCTGTTGTCTTACATGTAGTCCTTAAACATTCATAGAAACACTGAGTGTAAAAAGCTGGGTTACTCAGATGGTTTTGTTTTCTTTGTGATTGCAAAATGTAATTGATGAAAACTGGCTTTTCAGACACAGTGGGAGTATCTGTAGATAAGTCTCAGTCTTATTTAAATTTGTCTTTGTTTTTCACTGATAACCATATTAATAATAAATAAATTTGAAATTTCATTTTCTATTTTCATCAAAACAAGTTAAAAAGGGCTGGCTTCCACAATCATTATTTTAAATACCATAAAATAATTGCATTTTTTTAACTTTCTACTCTGTTTTCCTTGTTCTATGTATTGTGCTTGTTACTTTGTGCTGTACTCCCTGAGGGCCAATTATATTCTGGTAAAGTTGGATAACCAATATTGTGAATAGTAGCTTTTTACTCTTGGGATTTAGTGCTATTCCTGTATTGAGCATGCACATATGCACACACACAGGGAATCAATCACAGTATTTCATGTTTTATTTTCATTGTATTAATTACATTCAAAAGCATGCTGCTATTCAGATTGCTACAATTTTTTATGGCTGTAGGTTTTGGAATCTCTACATGCAGTGACTTAGATGACTTAAAATACATTTGATACTTCACTTGTGACAAAGCAGCAAATGCAAAGAATTAGGCATTTATTTAGTCTTACTATTTATAAAAAATTGAGTTTTATTAAAGTCATACAACATGAACACCTGAAGAAAAGTTATATATATATCTATCAGAAGTTCTAGGTATCTGTTTTAGTTCGGTATGATGCCACTTTACAGTTTATGCAAAAAAGTACATCTTTCCCAGATTCTTCCCTCCTCCATATGCTGTAATTTCTGTGGCAGGCAAAGGGAATGAAGGTGGAGGGGAAAGGTGAGATCCATTTACAGGCAGGACTTTATCAGTGTAATTAGAACTTCTTTTGGATTTAAAAAAGCAACTGAAATTTCCTGGAATTATCCCTTCCAAAACTCGTATCCACCTTGAACAGGGCAGGTTTGCAGCATGGTCCAAGCTTAAGGCAATGTACCACTCATTTCCCCTTTTCTTGAATGTGCGTGTGTGTGCGTGTTTGACGCGGCCTCTTCTTTTCTGAAAGCAGGTTGCTAAAGTCAATAATATTTATATAGGTCTTCACCTGTCCAGACATACATGGGTTGTGAAAATAATGAAGAAATTGTATCCAGCAGTTCTGCACAAATGTGTAAACAAAGAGAATTACAGCTTTTAAAGTATACTTTATTTGTGGAACAGAAATGATGGTTTTTTTTAAAAGCGTGACTTCACATATCCTTTCTTTTCTATCATTCAGAACACTGCATCCAACAGAAAAGGAGAAAAGAACATTATCTATCAAAGGCCCATAGGCCTGACTCTCTAAAGCTACGCCTTTCCCCACAGCCTTGCGGCTGTACTCTGGCTGTCCCGGTGTTGCCCTGTGTGGGGGTACCTCTGTCAGCAGTGATCCTGTGATCTGCTAGATCACCCTCTGAGAACAAATCCCAGACAGCGCAGGCACTGAACAAGTGACACCTGCCAGTTCAGTGCAGTTGCGTTCGCTTTTTTAATTGCTGTGGCATGTTCAGAAGCACTGAGTGCCAAGGCATGTATTACATAGAGCAGTTTTTCCCAGTTCCATATGCCTTGGCACATCTCCATCAAGAAATGCACACCTCTTGCACCGCAGCGGGATGGTTCAAATGTGGACAGCATTTGAAGCTGGTACTATTCATGGGACGTCCAGTGCTTCCAAACCATGCAGAAAACACTTTCTCCCTTCTCTGATGACCTAGATGTCAGTAGTTTGTGTCCTACCAGAACAACTCATACCACAGTATTAAGTATACAAATTTGCATTTTTTGGAGTATTATTCAGGTCTAGAGGGTCACTGGTGCATATGTCAGTAGAAGGTTAGATTAAAATAAAAGCCTGGGGGAAACTTACTATTTTTATTTCATCAGGCTGTTTTCATTCTCAGATTTTAAGAAATGAAAAATGGGATTTAGATTTGTGGCCAGGTATGTGGGTTCCAAGGCTTTAAAAATTTTGATTCTGTTCTGTTTGGTGATGAGTAAAACCCTAACTCTGTGTGCCTAGGTAGTCATTTCTACAGTCTTTGCCACTAGGTCTGCCATGAACCTTTAAATCTGCTTATGGGCATACTGAATTTAATAGAAATACGAATATTTTCACACAGTCATCACTTGCTAACAATGTGGTGTGAATGGGTGAAAAGAACATTAAAAAAAAAAAAGTCTGCCTCAACAACTCCCTTAAAAACTGAGCAAAACACAGTTATGAACTTATGAAGATAGAGTGTACCTGCGCTGTAGCAAGCAAGTTTGCAAATAGATCCCTTTTTATTTGCTCTGCCATCATGTGCACTTTGTGTTTATTCTTTGAAAATGGTCTACTGAAGAAATGAGTCTATAGGCAGGAATATTTACAGAAATGGTGGTTTTTTTAAGAAAGTACTGCAAAATATTTCCAGGTAGAAATTTTAGACTTGGATTTTTGACCACTTCTAAGCAGAGCTGGATTCTAGAAGTTCTTTTCATCCGTTCAGGGAACAGATACTTACTCCTACTTCAGAGATGTTTTTCATTACTTTGAGGATGTGATAGTCAAAGAGCACTTGGAGATTTGATGGTCTGAGAATTACTCTTGCCTAGAAACACCCTGCTAGTGGTAAAGGAACTTCAGTGACTTTTATCCCCCTCTTCCGTCTTCAAGAATTGTATAGCCCCCAACAAGAAAAATACAGCTGGCTGTCTAGATTAGATTCTACCTATTTAACCAAAAATAGCCTCTGCTGCATTTTGCATTTTGAACTCATGTGAAGAGTCCGAGTAGCTGGAATTTTCTGCAGAAATGATGCAGCTATTTTTTAAATAATATGTCAAAAAATCTGACATCGACTCAAGGAATGTGCTTAGTTGTTCTGACTTTTTTATGTAGCCCTTAAATTTAGTTAACATTTATAGTCCTACACTAAGAATGAAATAGTTAAATATATTTTTAAAGCTTCTCTCCTGAGACCTTGCAAGCCATGTTTCAGAGATTTTCCACATCCAAGTTACATAATCCCTGTAAATAGGGGATTTAGAAAGGAAAAGCTGACAGACTTTTATCTATACGTAGCATGAATAGTTTCCAAGGTAAGATAATGTTTTTCTCTTTTACTTTTTTTCCCTGTTGTTACCACTAATTTCAGTCTGTTTGTTTGTTTGTTTCCAGCCACTATTTTTGTTAATTCTTTCCATTTGCTCTAGTCTCAGTCTTAACATTTTTCATTGCTATGGCTCTGCAGGCATCAGATGGTCCATCAAAGCTCCAAAGGCTCTGGAGATACCACATGTAACATTGCACCCAGACAGCAATGCAGCTTTTTCACCATATGTAGCAACAGAGTACGGTTATATGGATTTACACAGAGGACAGATGGAAAACGCTAGGTGAATGTTCGTAAGATCACTGGCCCATGGAGAGCAGTACAGCTGGGCAACAATGGGAGAAGCAGCTGCAGGAAACCTGCAGGAACACACTGGGCTGAAGACCTATCCCAAGGCTGGGGGGGGAGGAGGGGAGCGGGAAGGATAGGAAAGATAAGGCAGTTGAGAGGGAAAACTATAGCTTCTCTTGCTTTTCAGCCACCAAGAATTGTTAACCTGCTGTTGGTGAAGTCTTCCATAGCTTTTCTATCAGCGCTGAGAAGCAGTGATAAGATGTACAGAGGTGACTTAGGATCGGCCAGGCTACTTGCATGAATTCCCAGTTCCTAGGCAGCTTCATGCAACCCAGCTGCAAGATGGCTGTGGCTCTTTGTCTCACAACCCTTTTCGTTTTCACTAGCACAAGCAGCAGCACAAGATCAGATGTGCCAGCAGGCAGCCAGCTTAAGGCTGGCAAATATCTTTCAGTTACTAAGGGTAAGCTGCTTGTTGCTTCCTAAAAATTATAACAATATATGACAAAAAAAAGAGCAAAGATGTGTTATAAAAATCATCACAGAAATATAAAACCCCCTGTTTTCTAGTGGAGCATTTCAGGCTGAATACTACAATGCAGTATTGCTTCGGTTTTGAATTTATTTTTTCCAGCCCAGTTAGCAAAAACATTTACAGATATAAAATGTAAACCCTGAGACTTAAGCTAGCACAACGTTAGTTGGGATTTATGTTTTTCAAGCCTGTCCTGGGGTGGTCTGTGTCCAAGTTTTCTATTAACCAAATGGCCAAAGTTCACAGGGGTCTCGGTATTCTGAGAATTCATTTTGGTCCATCTTTGGCCCTACTTGATTTTATTTCTATTTTCAGACAAGGACAATAAGTCTGTACAGCTGATAGAGTCAGGCTACATTTATTATCAGTCTCAGTTATCAGTTCACAGCAGGGACAGCTCAGTGGTTGCTGGCTGAAACATAAGCCTTGTGTATGGGTTTTATTTTTCCTTTTTTTTTCTCTAGCTCAAAGGAAAATCAAACTGTGCCCCTTTCTAGCTCATTCCTCCCTTGGCCAGTTGCAGATTTTACCATGTTTCTGCCTGCCAAAGGTGATGATGGAAGTTAAAGGTAGCATGTTTCACAGTAGATGTTGGTCCTGTGCCCATTCTAAAACTTTGTAGGACTTCTGCCAGGGTATGGGTAATTAGCCTCTATCTTGATTAAGTACTTATTTAGGTTTAAAAGTGCTGCCTATCAAAATCCCCTTTTCTCAAATCACAGTGTTACAATGAGGTGTGGTACCCTTTTTATTCCCAGACCTACGCTACTCTCACTCAGATACTGAACAGCTGGTATATTTTCTCTCTGAAATGGATGAAGTGTTTTCTTCATTTACAAAATTGTAAAAACCTTCGGACTGGTATGATGAAATGGGATATACAAATACAGCACACTGTAAAAAAAAAAAAAAAAAAAAAAAACCAAAGAAGAGAGAGTACCTTTTATGTTCTCTTTAAAACCAAGGCTTCCTTGTGTGCTCTGAACCTACAAGTGCTATTGATTGGGAGATCAAGGTGCTGAGTCCGCCTGTGATTAAACACTTGTATTTACTGGTATCCCACCAGCTAATCAATTCTCCCTACCCTCTACATTCATTCCTATTGCCCATTAGGGCTATTACACTTCACAGGCTCATGACATCATTTAAATAATAGCTAGTTTAGTCTGTGGACTGTCCTAAGTGTGTGGTGATTTTGGTAACCAGAAAGCATCATCTTAGCAGAGAAGAAAAATCCAATAGTATTCCCTAATAATCTAATTCCCTACAATTAGAAAGGCTAGAAATTTAGATTACAGTTCCATTCTTGAAGAGTTCTCATAACCTATTGCTGAATACATGTGTATACCCACTGGAGTCAGTCTCTGATCTTGTCCCAAAGACCCATTCCTCTTATTTATCAGTAGCTGTCCTCACTTCAAGAGAAAACAGGCACAGCTACACTACAACTCAATTTCAAAACAGGCAATACTGAAGGAGTTGCAACTTGAAAGGTACCTGTAGGGTTTAATCCAGTATGAGACCAGGTGTTCTGTGCCATTCAAGGCAGAGCTCCCTGCTCTTACAGTATCTGGCAGCTGGACACTTCAGATACTCAGAAGTACCTGAGAAAAAATAATCTCTAAGTTTACTTGTTCTTTGCTGATTTAGGGCTTGAACATGATGCCAGGCATGGATTGCTCATTTATGAGTTTACCTGGTGGGGCTAAGGTGTACTGCTAACAGAGTCTACAGGGTTCAAAGACATTGCTGAATAGACCTTGACTGAGCCCAGTACTCAACAGTATTGAAATTCCCGAGATGCAGACAAGGAGATGGCTTCAAGAAAAGGCCAGGCAGAAGAAAGGTGAGTGGCTGATGCATTGGTAAACATGGGTAGTTGCCATAAGAATAATCACGAACCTGCTTCCTCCTCTGACCCCGCTGGAGCCTGGGAAAAGCGAGTGCCCTTCTGCTACCAGAGATGAGGGCATGCAGGGCTACTTCAGTTAGAGAGGCAGGGAAGAGCAGCAATTTTCAACAAGGCAGCAAGCCTATCTGTTCTATGTTAGTTTATTTTATTCTTGGCCTCAGGACAACAATTTTTGCTTCTCTGGTGAAGAGCCTTGAGCTAGGTGCAGAGGTTTGGTTCTTTCTATGTAGCAGTCTCTCACTGTTGAAGCCAGTCAGAGATGAGGTATGCAGCTGAGCTCTAATCAGCATTGAAGCTCAAGGCAGCAAGGGTGGCAACTTGGCAGAAAAGAAACCACTAATTCAGCAATTTTAGATCTGAAATTAACAGCGACTTAGATAATACATCGTGCTTAGTTGAATGGGCAGATCAGTGAGATGAGAGGTGGTGAAGCTCTGTGATAGCTTTGTTGTCGTGGTTTTTACACGGGTTCTTTTGAGGACAGTAAAAAATTGCATAGTGCAGTGAATTGGCGGACTGAACTTTAGTAACACAGGATATAAGGTTAAATATCTATTTTTCCTGGGTTTAGTGTATGGGACAGACACAAATCATTGTGAAATTTTACAGTGGAATCCTAGGCTTTGACCTCAATCTGTTTCTGACACCACCTAGTAGAAGAATTACAGCATAAGTTCAGAGTAAAATGAGGGAGTGGGGCATTTCATGGCATCTGTTTCACCTAAGTATTTCACATACCCATTTTGGCCAACAGTGTAGCATATGACTGATTATACGTGGGGTGCCTGTTAACGGAGAAGTTACTGGATATATTTTTCAGCTTATGCATGCTTTGTGCATAAAATACTGCTAGTGCCCTTTGCAATAATGTTCAAAACAAGTACTTACCATTTGTTCTACTCTGTCACACATGGTTTCTGTAATCTGTTCAAAACGAATCTCTTCTTTTTTAGTGCATCCCTGATGCCTGAGTGCTTCCAAGTCAAAGTCCAAATATCCTTCAAACATAAGTCAAGTTTCATTCATATAGTTACTTGTTGAGTTTGGGGATATTTAAGTACTAGCATGAAATAGATGCATTTGTCCTTTAGCATACAGAAATAAAATACAAGTAGCATAGCTTTTCTTTTTCCTCTTTATGGAACTGAATTTATCAAGCACTTGACCATGAACCACATGTATGTGTAGGCTGCAGGTGTTTACCCTTGGACATTTAATTTTGATGCAATGCCTAAGAAAACATGTGGTCAGACAGCTCCCCCTAGAAAAGGGTGTGGTGAACGAATTATTTCCTCCAAGGACTAAAAAAATGTATGCTCCTGAAATGCACCTCAGAACAGCTAGAAAAAACTGCATGAGCACTCCGCTGTGCAAAAAGTCTTTCTCGTAGCCAAGTCATGTTCTCTACTAAACTACAGGTAGCAGATGGCTCTGGAAATAAACATATTGGGTAGAATGCCACAAGGCATTATTAACATCTTCAGCCCACAAAAGGACCCACATGAATTACTTTTCCCTGCTCAGGCCATATAAGCTGCAGTGTATGGGATGAGACATGAGGAAACAGCTGAAAATCCTTGGGCCATCAGATAAATAGAAAGTATTGTTATGAGTTGTTATGAGTTTTATGACACAATGAACTGGGTGGCATACTTCAAACAAATGTTGAAATAACTCCTTAAAATGCTTTATTGTATTTAAGTACATTTCCAAAAAGCAAAATAATTCATAAAAGCCTGACTTTAAAAACTCTTCTTTTTTAGCAAGTTCCTTATTGTATAATGAGGAAGCACTTACAAAGTATAATGTGACAATAATTTGGGTATGTTAATTTCTTAGTGAACTTCAACTTACCACCAGAATCAAGCCAGAAAATCTTACGTCGTCTCTGAGTTCAGGTGCATTGGGACAGGCTTGATCTGACCCACCAGCCTGACCAATTGTTTGCCGTATGGATCAACCTAGGTAGCCTAACTGACTTAGACCATGTGACCCTCCATTTGCAGTCTCCTTTTTAAATGACATTTATTTATTTCACTGGGATTTCATTTCATCTTTTAAAAATTCTGTGATTTTGTCTTTGTAAAAAACCTGCTAAAGATCTGACAAAGGAGAGCTCATGTCACTCTCTTGTTAGTAGGTAGTTGAAGAAAATGGTTCTGGTTTCTTCTAAATTGTGCAGAGAACAGATCCCACCTTCATGCCTTTCAGAGTCCCAGTTATGTATTAGTTTCTATTCACATCTACATGTAGTTAAGCTTGTCTGGCAGCATTTTAACTTTTTTTTTTTTCAATAACTTCTGAGAAATTGCTGCAGGACACACACTCTGTACAACTTAGCAAAGTTCTATTATATGACTTTGCAATTCTATTCTTTATCACTCCAAACTAATAATGCTGTCCAATGACCTGGACAGCAGAATAACAAGGAGAAAACAAAGTAATAACCAAAAGAAACAAGACATCAAATTTAAAAAGAAACCATGTGCTCATATGGTAGTGACAGTTTCTCTCAGCGTTGGTTGTGACTGAGTGTACTGTAGAAAAGTGCACTTCTGAGTAGTATTTTCTCAGAACAAGTTCTTTCTCTCAGTCCTATGCCAATGGATTGAAAGTAGTGTCTAAAATAAAATATTTAAAAAGACCTAATCTGATTATTTTTATGAGATTCAAAACCTGAAAGCTTTTAGCTAGAAACATTAAGTTCTGTCTAACTTAAAAAAAAAACTCAGTTCAGACCTCTTCAAACTATTTAGAGATTGTTTACAGCCTCCATCTTAATTAAGGTGTTTGTCCCTTGGAACATATGGTCTTACAACTAATGTCTGAAACATTGGAATGGTGAGACAGAGGAAAATTACGTGAAAACACAATTGAAATCCTCATGTGTTTGTTGCCTGAAGACAAGGAGCAGAACAGGAATAGACAGTCACATTGCAGAGTAGAGAACTCCAGTGTCTGCAGCGTAATATAGAAATATCAGAAGTTTTACAATTAAAATCAGGCATTTTTGAAGTTAGAACACATACATGAGGAATCGTTGAGGGTAAAAAACAACCTCATCCTGAAGAAGGGCCTCCAAACAGCAAGGAAAACTATACAAAGAAAGCTCTGAAACCATGATCATTAATGCAAAATAATCAGACTCAAGGTGAAGGAAAAAGAAAGCTGAGAGAAAATGTAGGGGGTCATAGAGCACTGCAAAAGTATTGCAAAAAGAAGGAAAAGGGGACATACACATGACAGTGAAAAATGCATATGTATGGGTTTCCCTGAGAGAAACAGCACTGTTTTCTGTCTTAATACTGTAGCTAACTCAGGAGGATACTTCTAGAAAGAGTTCATAAATGTTGACACAGAAATGTAATTTATTGCCGAGCAGTAGAGTAACTCACATTGTGGATTTATTTGATCACAAAACAATATAGTTTGAGGGAGGACCCTGTCTAGCATTCCACCTGATTAAAACGGTATGTCAAAGAAATAAACACCTAAAAAGTAAGCCAACCCCCCACTGGTGTCCCCCAAGCACAGAACACTACTGATTCCAGTGGAGGCTCTGCAAAAAGAGCTGTCAGGCGTGCAGAGGGAGAAAATAGGAAGGATCACCGATCGCATAGGGGAGGCACAATGTAATCCAGCTTTATTTGACACACTAGATGCAGCTACAAACATCTTGGCAAAACAGCTCTTCTGGTATAAATATTTACCTGTACAAGTGCTGTGCTCTTTCCTTCAAAACACAAAGTCTCTAATGCGGGGGGTGCGCAATTTATGTTCAGTACCCTTCATTCATCACCCTTCCTAAAGGCACAATCTGGCTGCTGGGGTATTATGATAACACTGATGTTAAATAAGGATAAAATTTCCTTCAAATACTTAGTCTGCAATATCTTTTTGCTCGAATTAACAGAAAGCAGTATGAAAGAGTAAATTTAACCAAATCAGGCTCAGCAGCTGCTGCTTTAGGAACTGAATAAATACAGTGCTTGAGCAGCATAGATCACTTGGTCAACCTCCTCCTGCTTAGGTCCTCTCCCACAGTCTTGCTGTCAGCCTTTACAATCTGCACTGCCCTTCCCATGGTGTAAGACTCAGGATTTCTCATGGTGCTGGTTTTAAGACCTCTAATATTTTTAATTTAGATGTTTCAGAATTTTACTTTGCTCTGCAAACACTACAGAACTTGTATGTATTGTAAGGCTGGCTCTTCTTAGGATTAAGCGAGCTTATTAGGACCAAGGGTAGAATCGCAGCAGAGGAAAGATACTTGATTTAGTTACAAACTGGCTCATGCACTAAAACCTGGTGGGAATATGCAGTCTGATATTTCTGTAATATAAACACATAACTGGGAATGTGGATGCTTCTGCTATGGATTTTGTTCCATTTGGTATGTGTCAGACAGTAGAATAGCATGTGTGAAACTCCATTTCATAAGGACAACTTTGTACTGGAAAAAAGCCTGGGTCAGAAATTTCCGATGTGAATGTCCATTTTGGATGCATTAAATTGAAAACGCTCAAATCTGAAGCCTCCAAAGGCATCTAAATGTAGCGACTGTTAGGTTTAGGAGTGAAGTCAAGCTGAGAAGCTTGTGCATGGAAAAGCCATTTGTATCCCCCTCAGAGGAGAGTAGAGCCTTCTGCCACAGCCCCCTCAGGAGGGGTTGCACTGATGGAGGCAGCTCTAGTCCTACCAGGAGGAAGTACTAAAGATCAACGTTAACAAGTGATCCTGTCCTTCCCTCCTTTCTGATCACCACTGACTACTGAGTGTCTACACTGGCTCTCCATCATTCTTTTTTCCTTCAAAAGAGGCTGAGGTGTTTTGATTCTTCCACATCTTCATTTCTGGTAAACAGTCTTAGTGGGAGCCTAACTCATGTTCTTAGTTTTACCACCTAGAGAGGTGGGCTTCCTCCCCACTGACTCTGTAGGGAATCGAGGAAGCCCAGCCACTGTAACTGAAGGTTAGCCAAAGTCCAATTTCACTGCAAAATTACCAGACACAAGTATTCTGTACTCTGAGTGAGAGCTCAAAAAATGTGAAACGGGTTAAAATTTCCTAAGATTCTTCTAAAACATATTTGTCATCTGCTGCCTCTTTCTGGTGAATCACCTCAGTGAACAGATTTGGTTCAATATTCAACCATAAATATTCATGCAAAAATAGTATCTTCTTCTTTTGCATTTGGAGTGGGCACTTCCTATTTTCTCTCTGAAAGTGGGAGAGGTCTTCTAGACTTTTCTGTAGAGGATTAACAGCTTCTTTACCCATAGCTCTTCTCCAAGCTTTTTGGTGCTCTCCTCTATTTTTATCAGTTGTTCACAGTTCCATGTTCCAGCTCTTTCCCATATTTCCTTACATCTCTTGCGTGTTGTGACTGTAGAGGAATAAACAATGTGGGGAAAGCTTTGCCAGAATAGGTGTAGATCACTAGATCTGTACCCATGTTTTCCATTTTCCACTGTAGGAAGGCAGTTCTGAAATTGTGTTGGAGGCCACCCTATTACACCTGGAATTTTTAAACTCATGTACACAGGAAATTTGAAATAAAAACAGACAAATTAAAGTAACTAGAACTGATTTAATTGTAACCTGGGGAAGTAGTCCACCTGAACCCTCTAAGTATAGTAAAAATCCTTGAATGTACCATTAGATGGATTTGTGCTCTTCCATTTCTGCTTTTTCTCAGTTTCCTGTTGCCACTATTTTCCTCGTCTCTTGTATATTTAATATCCTTTGTGGCTTAAAAGTTGCTTTTACAAATATTTGCAGCCTTTGATGTTTTGTACTTGACAGTTTAATAACCTCAAACTGTTTTAGTGGCCTCCTATCTCTTTAAAAGATCTCATCAGATGAAATTTAATACACACTGTACGTTATAGGCTCAGAATGTAGAAAAGTAAGTACCATGGGATGAACTGGTTTGCATTAATCCTCTTTGAAACCAGGAACCAGGTAGTTTCATGGGGGTTTTGACTCTTTCTCTCTTTTTTCCCTTCCTACCCAACAAAACCAGGTTGAGTACAGGGAATTCTGTGCTTTCACTGGAAATGGCAGGACAGACTCTTTGCACACCTGTTTCTCCATGTGGACATCACCATAGGACTGCGTTTGGGATGTAATTGGCCAGCTAGGGATTCCTGAGGAGATATTTTCATTAGTGTGATGCTCTGAGCTTCACTGTGTTCTTCGTTTGGGACCATGTTCAGTGCTGAAGTTGGAAAAATCCATGAATGCCCTGACATAGCCAGAGACCCTGCCAAGTGGTGGCCATCAAAAGGCATGCTGACCTCAGTATGCTAGTTTAGGCATAAAATACAAGCTCTTGGACAAGTTCTGGAGGTATCACAGTGAGACAGCATTATGCCAGCTGGAGCACATGGTACAGTGCAGCCTTTTGGTGTGACAGACCTGGGCTAGTGCTGACCCAGCTGGCTCTGAAGTCACAGCGCGCTGCCGGAGCTATTCACTCTGCCAAGTTCACATTTCGAAAAGACAAGGGAGAAGTGAGTGGGCAGAAGTCCCCCAGCTAAGGACAGACAGCAGAAGGTATTTTGATTCAGGCAGATCTTCCAAGTCTGGAGGCTGTTGGAGGTGCAGAGGCTGCAGCACGCATCTGGGAACTCGTACGCTGTGCCTTTCCACACACTAACATGCACAGACGAGCCCTTTTGCTCACTGGGGACAGACCAGAGAGCAGCCACTGTATCTCACAGGCACCCTGCTGCAGTAGAAGAGGAACACAGCATACATTAATCTAGGCAGAATGGCTGTAGCTCTGCTCTTTTTTCAGCAATACAAAGGCAACAAAAGCTTTTTGTTGTATAATAGACAAACAGAACGCAACTTCTGCAAAACCAGGCAAATTCTTCTCATTTCTTGCAAGTAGGAGGCAATCCATGCAGGGAACACACCTCTGCTTATGCTGTCGTTTTCAAACATACAGAACCAAAACACAAACAAGGTACTACCTCAAGGCCTGGCCCAAGTAAATCTGGCAGCAATCAGAGCACTTCAGAGACCTTCATTTTCTGCCAGCTACTACCAATTAATAGACTTCTCCTTTGCAAAGCAAATAACTACGTGGTGTATTGTGAAAATAGGAACAATACTGGCACATAAAATAATATCTGACTTCAGTGTGTGCTGCTTGAAGCCTCACCTGGTGGTCAGTGTCAGTTGTGGGACTGGCTCAGTCTGGGAGACAAAAGGTTTAAGAAAAATATGAAGACAGCCTTCAAACATGCAAAAAGGTCACTGCAGACAGGGAAGGAATATACTGTTCTTAGAGTTGCTGGGGAAAGGACAAAAAATAATGAGTTTAAATTGTGACAGAGAAGCTAATAAAGTGACTGCTGGGGCGAGGCTGTGGAATTGTCACCTCTGCAGGTGCTCGCAAGCATCTTCAGACATGCCTCAGCAGCCGTGGGGCAGAACAGCTTCTCCTCGGAGTGGTGCTGGGACCTCCCAAAGACCCCTTCCTACTCTTTGCTTCAGTTTCTCTTGGTAGGCATAAAGCACGGAGCCTGAACTCCGTTGCAAACTTTTTTTGAAATATGTGTACATGTAAGAATCTTATTATTCATATATGGTGGTGAAGAGTGAGGAAAAATAGAGTTTTTCTTGAGATGTCAATTCTAAACCAAGTGTTAAGTGGTGCAATGAAGCTTTATTTAGGACAGCACTTAAGCAATGTTTTCTTTTATAATGCTAATGGTATTAAAATGTTTTATTTTGGCTTTAGTTCAAAATAGCACTCTGAAAACTCAGTCTCTAGACAATTCCTTTGCTGTGATTGAATATGGCATTTGCTATATTATGAGAGGTTTGAAAATATACCCCAGAACCTCGGCTTCTACCCAACACCTTGCATACTCCAGTGTTTGACTGGAGGTAATTGTTTTTTTACAATGACAGTATACATTATATAGAATTAACCTGTTGCTCCAAGCATGAACTGTGATTCTATATATTCTTTTTTCTTATTGTTTTGCTATAACACAGCTAAAGCTGTTAAATCAGTCTTATGGTATCAGTGCTGAGGATGTTGCTGGAGACAAAGGGGGCAAGGGCAAAGGTGGATCTGCAGGGTAAGGTAGTTAGAGACATCTCTAAGCTTAGGATGGCTGCATTCCTGCTGGAGCAGGGACAGCCCAAGCAGTAGCCTTTCTCAGACATTGAGTTTTTCAGAGGAGTGGAGCCAGACTTTTTGCTCTGACAAACGCCAGACTGTGAGCCACTCAGAGGGCCACATTGCTGGCTGAGAACATTAGCCATATTGTAAGCGTGAGTCCTGAGCTACCATAACAATACAGATATAGTCCATGCTTTTTACTATTTAGGAGGATTTCTGTGCCTGCTAAACATCTGTCACTATCCATTTTCTGAGTTAACATTAAATATTGCTGTAAAATAATTCAGTTGAGACACTATTCTAAAAGATCAACTTCCAACAAACACAGAGGATTTACATTAAAAGACATAGAAAAGGCCGTTAAAAGGTGCAGATAGAGATTTGGGATATCAGAAGTGTATTATTTTGTGCCAGAAGGTCAGCTGTGTGGTTGCTAATTTGGAGCAAAAGATCAGTACGATACCCAATTTAGGAAACACAGATTCATGGCATTATGGATTGGCTTTGTGTCCTGAAAATGTTTTGTAACTTGTGACAGAAAGATTCTGTTTAAGAAAATATCTGATTTGGGAACACAGAAAAAAAATCCACTTTTATCATCAGTTTATACATAGAATTCAAGTATATATATCAATATTACATATATATGTCTTTTTCCCAGTCAGAACTCTCCTGGACTTTTGATCTCTGTATAGTAACGCAAAGATGTAAAGGCAAAAATCATTTAAAAAAAAAAAAAAAAAAAGGAAAAAAATGGGTACTCCAAAAAAGCATCTGTTATAATTTATATCAATTTATAAGCCCAAATATGACTGAAATCAAGGCAGCATTACACTGGGGTAGTTTTGACTTAACTGACCCAGACAAAAAGCTTCTCATTATGACTCATAATTAGCATCTGACTGCATAAATATCTTTCCTTTTCCTAAAGACTAGTAAGTATTTTCATCACATTTATGGCCTCTTGTTTTGTAGACACTCTCTAGTACAGTTGTTCAATAAGGCATAACACTCATTTTATTTTATGTGGTTGTGTATATTTATGAGAGACTTTTAACAAGTTTATCATAGAATCATAGAATCATTTAGGTTGGAAAATATCATTAAGACCATCAAGTCCAACTGTTAACCCAGGACTGCCAAGTCCACCACTAAACCATGTCCCTAAGCACCACATCTACGTGTCCTTTAAACACCTCCAGGGATGATGATTCCACCACCTCCCTTGGCAGCCTGGTCCAATGCTTGACCATCCTTTCAGTGAAAAAAATTTTTTTCCTGAAATGCAATCTAAACCTCCTCTGGCACAACTTGAGGCCATTTTCTCTTGTCCTATCGCTTGCTATCTGGGAGAAGAGACTTAGCCCCACCTGCCTACAGCCTCCTTTCAGGTAGTTGTAGGGAGAAATAAGGTCTCCCCTGAGCCTCCTCTTTTCCAGGCTGAACAACTCCACTTCCTTCTGCCGCTCCTCATAAGACTTGTGTTCCGAACACTTCACCACCTTTTTTGCCCTTCTCTGGACATGCTCCAGCACCTCTACGTCACTCTTGTAGTGAGAAGCTCAAAACTCAACACAGTATTTGAGGTGCAGCCTCACCAGTGACAACTATATGGGGACAATCACTTCCCTAGTCCTGCTGGCCATGCTGTTTCAGATACCAGCCAGGCTGCTGTTGGCCTCCCTGTTGGCCTCCTTGGCCACCTGGGCACACTGCTGGCTCATGTTCAGCTGGCCATCAACCAGCATCCCCAGGTCCTTTTCCTCCAGTCAACTTTCCAGGAACTCCTCCACAAGACTACAGCACTGTGTGGGGCTTGTTGTGAACCATTTATTCCACATTGTGTGGAATCTCCCATATATGTCCTTTGTCATATTGCCCATGAAGTGCATCATCATTGTCCATTATAAGAGTGCAAGAAAGAACTAAAACGCTAGGGTAGGAGAAGAAAAGAAAGTGAGAACAGAAATGGTTATATTTCAGGAGACTGTGTGCAGAGTAGTAAGACTCCAATATACCATGTTTTAAGAATAAGAAAACTTAAGTTGCAAGAATGTGGGTTTTTTTCTTAGATTACAAATTAAAAGACTCAGTATAAGTCCACACTAAGCGGTATTGTTATGCCCCTTCTGTCAATGGATTGTAACTTTATTAACAAATTGCATAGAAATTATGCAATTAGAGACTCCCGTTCAGGTCTTGTGGATATATTTTTTCTTATTATTTAGTGGATTGCTGATTTCTCATTTATTACTCAATTAGTTGCTTCACTTGCCTTGCCTAGATGTGACTTCTGCAAAATTGCACTCAGATTCCCCAAACTGGGGATCGATAGTCTACAACTTGCCCTTATGTATGCCCAGGTTTCCCTGTATAAGGTGGTTTTGAGGGCTTTGAATCTTTGCCTAGGATTTGTGGGTCTGCAATAGCCTGACTGCTCTGAGCTGATTGCAAAGATGTCACAGCTCTGGATGTGTCCACAGTACTTGTGCAGACCACCAAAGCAGCACGTACACACAAAGTTCAGGATGTATTGGCCTTACAGCACACATACTGAAATGGTGGTCTGTGTATGTACTCAAAATCTCCTGGGCTCTAGAAGCTTTTCACTTAATTGAACATGTGCTATACACCTGACTTTTCTCAGAAACAGGTTATCTGCCTTTCATGTGTGCAATTGCTCTGAGGTATCCCAGATGCATCAATTTCCCTGTATTTGCATTATCTGGACAGAAATTCTGGGACAGAAATATGGGAATCCTGCCTTTAATATGAGCAGCACTACGGAAAGAGGAAATGAGTATGACACTGTATTAGCATGCAGTATATTTACACTAAATTGGCTGTTGTAATCTTGGTTGAAGTCATTATTCTTCTACTGGCTGGACATTACTTTATGTATTATAATATAGTTTTAATTCTGCAGATTGTATCAGCTCGCCTCCCCTCCTCCTCCCCACCCGATTTATGCCTTTTCCACACCTTCCAGCTGTGAGATGTGTTGCGGTTTGATTGTCAGGCCAGTGCCAGCTTTACACCCCTGCAAAGCAAAATATTATTGAATGTATGTCCCCTTTTTGCCTTCTAGGTGTCAGGCTGCTGGCACTATGCAAGGTGAAAGACAGCATAAATAGGAAATATAATTTGTACTTCCTTATTAATACTGTATCTCTGCTATCATTTGTCACCTCCTTTGTTACTGTAAGTGCTGTGCAGAATCTCATTAGTGGTCATGCTTTCTGGTTTCTGTTCGCTGTTTTAAATCTGTTTTTCATTTCCTGGCTGTTAGTTTTTGCTTGAGGGTTGTTTTAATTTATGGTATTGTCATTCTGACTCCTATTTGTGGTGTGAGATGATGGTCTGTGTGCATTTCTAAGAGTTCTTGTAGCTTTCCACATTCATGTAATTCTTTCTTTCAAGGACTCCCAAGTTCATGTTATTTGCATAATGTCATTGTTGTCTGAATAAAAATTATTGCACTTTTAAGCATCAGTAAAGATGATTATCATCTGATTTAGAGTATTTTGAGGTTTGTGTTTTAGATGCAATTTTTTGACACCAGACTTTTTCCATGCCACCAAATGAGCAATTAAAGAGCTGCACAGGCATTACTGAGGATCTTTTAAGAACATGTCATTTCAGTCTACAGGGCAGTGCTTTTGCAGTGAGAAATCAGACCATTCAGGTCCAGCTGGGACAAAGGAACAATGGCTGGTGGGTGCTTTTCTGTGTGGTATCAAGAAATAGTGTTTGCCATAAAGTAAATTATTTTGAGAAATTGATCCATACTTTCTTTTTGTCTCTTAGAATTGTAATTGAGTAGCAGCCATCTTACGTTTAAAAAGGAGGACTGTGTTTGAGGGCTGCAAATCTCTACTGTTAAAGAAATCATAAATTCCTCTTCCCAACCACAGAAGTGTGTTGAAGTGATGAGGTCTTACGAAACATTGGGAGGGAGTATTCCTTCTTTGGCTTCCCTGCCTTTGGACTTGCATTCACATGATCATATTTTATTCCATAACCATGTGGGATGAATGTATACTTCAGTTTAATGATGTGAATACAGTTTCAAAAGCTCTGGGCGTAAGAAAGTGTCCAATATTTGTAAGACTTCAGCAATCTGGTGATGGTGACATCTCTAGTGGGTTTGGTTTTTTCTTTTCTTCCTGTCTTTCTGTCCTGATTTTAGAGTGCAGTTGATGAACTTAACATTTTCTAGTACATGTCCGCTTATCTCAGCTGTTTTCATAGATAACAAAAAAGCTTTCAGGATTTACATCCCAGATGTATTTCCAAAGACCATCTCAAATCAGACACTTCAGGTGACAATTTTGATGGCAGTACAGGTAAAATCCAAAACTTGTCTCATGAGTAGCCTGAAGAGATGTAGATTGGTACTGAAATTATTCTCTTAAGGTTGATATCTGAAATCACGCAACAATGTACATATTTAAGTAAGGTTAATATAACCTTAGCTTTGATGATGTTCATCAGTGTTCAGACAAAATAATGTTAGATTTGATGAGTGCTTCTGAACATCAGGCTGGTTTTACTTCAGCCTTAACTCTAAGCACTCCTGTTGAGAAATATGACTTCATTTGATCAGCCCAGGAAGTAGGTAGATTTTCAGAGGTCAATGTGTCCTGGTAAGAATGAATAAGAGAATTTTGCATTGCTTCTGAAAGTGATAAAATCATCATTTTAGTATTTAAATACTTATTAAATATTTCCTCCATGTTGATGTTCTTTCCGACTTTTCCTATTTTTTTCTCAGGCCCAGTATCTTCCAACGTAAAGAATTAGTTCACTGCTTATCCTCTTTGTTCTGATCTGCTGTTCCTTTTACTTGAGTCTAATATCTGAGTAAAATATTTTGCTCCTTCATCCTGCCTAGAGACCAGCAGAGAACCAGGGAGAACATGGGAAGTGTGTGCTACTACCCTCTTGTTTCAAGGCAGAAACTTGAATCTGGCAGCCAGAAGTTACCAACAGGGAAGTAAGTGGAGGGGCTATAGTTCCATTCTCTTCATAGTATATAAGTGGAAGGGCTATAGCTCCATTTCTCATCATAGTGGAAATGATGGGAAAATACATGTGTGATTGAGATGCATTCCTATTTAGTGTGGTCTTGTCCATCCCAGAGATGGACAAGTTTTGGAGACCTGTTTTGGAGACACCTCAGTGCAGGCTTGGGCTGTTGCATGGCTGTTGCATGACAAGTGCAGATGAATTCTCCAAGCAGATGAATTGTGGATATTTAGCAAGCAGTTTTCCAGAGGCTAGTGGCTTGTCCAAAATTTGGTGGCATTTTATGAAGAGAGCAAAGACATACCATTCCCCCAGTACCTTCTAAGCCCATGCTCCAAAATGTGGGACTGTCAGACCTACCAAAGAAAAAGACGCCAGAAATTTTAATACAAAGAAAATTAAATTGTAACCACTAATCTTCTCAGACAAGAGGGGTTTTGTTTGTGGTCCTGTGTTTGTGGTTTTTTCCCTGGAGTTTGCTCCCTTATCTTTTCCACAAAACAAACGAATAAAAATCTTAAGACAGAATGCCAACATGGAAAATATCATACTGACTGCTTAAAGATTGATATTTATAAACAACTGGAAAACAGCTGTCTGATTTCCTTGACAATAATGGAAGAAACTGTTCAGCATATAGCTAAGTATTCATCTATTTTACTTCATCTGATGAAGATGCTGAGTGAAGTCATGGTCTCCTTGATATCAGTGGACGTTTGATATCAAAGCAGGATTCCATTCTCTGTTGAGATAAGTTAGTACTTCATACCTAAATGTTGGTTGTACAAACTGATGTGACTAATTAAAAACTCTATTCAGTGTCAGAGATATCTAAGGAGACAGTTACAGCTGAACAGCGAACACTTAACAAGTGTCAACTTGTTAGAATCAAAAATCTAAATATTTTTGATCAAACAAGCCTAGGCTGTGTTGACAGATCATTGTAGCTAAGCAGCTACTCAAACAAAACCAGACAAGTTCAGTTTTGTAAACAAACAATTTTGCACCAAAGAAATTTGCAAAACATTGAGAACTCAGCCTTCTTTTGATTTCAATGGTTGCTGACTTTGGGTATCACATACTCAGGCCAATGCAACCCAATTAAGTAATCCCTTATTTGCATTTATCGATAGTTTCATAAATAAGGATGAGACAGAGCAATATTTGAAATTATGAAATCCATGAGAATACCCGTGCAGAGGCATGAACTTCTTTAATTAAAAAGGGGGGGAAAATAGGACTCCACTGTTGACACTTGTTCTTCTGACTTGCACAGCTAAAAGAATTTGCTGCATGAGATGGCAAGCCATAGTGAAAGCTGCTAATCAGGAATCCTGGAAACCCTTAATGTCGGACTCATCTGTGGAGTCACTTGGACAGTCTGACAGCAGGAGCTCAGGCACAGAAAGGGCAGATTTATTTCAGAAGTCACGAAAGGGTTCTCAGGGAATAACAGAGTTACTGACCAAAGAAAATATTCAGTTCATATGTGCTCTTCAGAGGGTTGTTTCTCCTCCTGGCTGGAAATGTTTTATTGCAGGTATCTGGCAATTCTGCTGTAATGACAGTGATACAGTGCTGAAGCAAAAAAACATTAAAAGGATGACAGACTAAAAAACTTGAGCAGGACCATGAGTTAAAAAGCAGTTAGAAGGGAAGAAATAATCCCAAGGAAGATGATTTTCAAAGTCCATTTAAAATTCTGATATTAAACTGTCAGCAAGAGAATTCAGATTCATTTCTGCTGTGGGTACTCTCAAAGAACAGAGTATGACCTCTTCTTTTATTTTATTTTTTTTTTTCGGAACTACTAAGCATTTGCTTCTCTTGCTGACTTTAAATAGAAGCCTTGGGGACTCCATGCTGCTAAGAATGAGACCTGTGATCATTAGTTGAAGGACCTGATCATAAAAGGGATTCTTATCTGAATCTTAGGGCCTCTTTGCATGGGGCTTTTCTTGGGAGACAAAGAAAATAGATGAGAAAAGAGACAGTCCAGATGCTAAATTTTTACTACTTCATCAATCTCTGACTATACCTGATGGTTTCTATGACCATTTCTGATCTCTTCTTTCCAGCCTTTATCTTATCTTCACCACCTGAGACACATTCTATATCTCACTCTTTTTGTTCTCTTCCTCACTTCCCTGTCTTTCTTACCACTGTATTTTCCCATGCATTTCACTTACCATCTCTCTGATAAGTATTCTACTGCTTCCCTATCCTTTTCTGCTCCTTTGCCAAGAATAAAAGGCAGGGAAAATGCCTAACAAAATCCCACATACCCTGGGAACTACAATTATATTTGCTGCCGTTGCATTGCTAACTGTTCTGGACATGACAATGGGGAGAACCCAACCTTGTATCTACCATGTTAATGTGGATTGGAGGCTTGCTGGAGAGGCACATCTCCTGCTAGATGTTTACATGCTGCCTAGCACAAAGGAAGTCACACACATGGGTTGATTGTTCATTAGGTGCTATCACAACAACCATAATTAATAGCATGATGAATCAGTTGACCATAATTTTTTGGCTTCAGTAGCTTGCAAAGATGAGCACATTGAAAATTCACAAAATGAATTATTAAATTGGTCCATGATTACTTTGAATTTGTAATTTCTTTCTAAGACATGAAGATTTAAATAATCCATTTAGTCATCGTTGTTATATATTAATTCACTGTTTGGTTAGACTCGAGGCAGGCTACCATGTTAGGGTCATTTTAACTACTGTTTTCATTAACAATTACTATATCTGCTCCTGGAGTGTATGCAAATGAAAGCTAGTATGAATTTATCAGAATTATCTTAACTTCATTCTGTTTGTCAGGCATAGCGGGTTTGTATCTAGTTCATTGTTTTGGGAAAGCTTTTCTGCACTTGTCTCTTTAATTTCATTCTGCATGCAGGGCTGGTGGTTTCTGCACTATAGCCCATGCTTCCCATGGGGGTTTTGTTTGCTCTGATGATAACACCGCACTTCAAGCCTGCATGTGTATTCCTTTGTGATGTTGTGCTCTACCCATGCATGTACCCTATGTTACTGTGCCCCTTTAAGAAAATAGTATTATTTATTATGACAATAAGTAGTCTAAAATTCACCTTGCAAGTTGGGGGGCAGAAAATGTTCTCTCTCCAGGGAATGCCAGTCTACATGGAAAGCAGAACTGATATAGAAGTAAGCAAATCTCAATGGATTATTTTTTTTTATTCTTTTTACATAAATACATGATAAAGGGAAACATTAATTAGGTAAACACAGTTGTTCCTTGTAGCTACATAAAAATACTAGAAATCATTAAACATGTTCTTGTGTTCTGTTGTACACATGGAATTTTGTAGCTGGCTTACTGGTTAATAGGCTATAGGAAGGCTGGCGATAGCACAGCGACACTTGGCCTGTGATGTTAGTTTGTGTGGTTCCTCCTCCTCTTCATCACCATGGAGTTCATGGAATGGAAGAAAAACATTGGATTTTATGCTAGTTATAGTGTTCCAGGTACTTTTCCCCCTCCTTCCCTCTTTCCATCTCCTGACAAAAAATGGTAAGTTAACACTATGGCAAAGAGGTCATTATGGTGGCAGAAATATCAATACAACGGACTTCTTGATGACAGACATCAAATGCTGTATCTTTTTTTCAGGCTTTTACAACCAGTAAATTCACTAATGTTACTCCTGATTTGTTTATACAGCTGTAAGTTAAAGCAGAATTATAAACTCCTCCATACGCTTGTCACACCGCGTTGGGAAACAGAAATAAAAAATAATCCACAAGCTTTTGACAGAATAAGAGAACAGAGGATGCAAGTTTGAAGAAAGCCAGCAAAGCGGGGGGAAAGCAGCACTGAACACAAGCAAGTACATCTCTGCTGTTTGGGGATTTCATCCATTTCCTGGTCTGCCTTAGGATGAAGGATTTCTGCCGTTTGGGCAGGCACTGCACCTGAGTGCAGCAAGGGAGGAAGGGGCCTTCCCCCCATCTGAGGTCTTTTCTATGGATCCAGAGCCTACCAGGACGCTTCTGGCACAATTCGGAAACAAACCTGAAACTGTTTTCCCCACAAGATTATTTAAAAATTCTACTGTATGGCTTGACAAATTTTGATGTAAATTATGTAGCAAGTGACTTGCAGTTGCTATTACTAAAATTAAGAGAACCAAACCAGCCTCTTCATTTTGCTTTAAGAAATTCAAGGTTTAGAACAATGAATGTTTTATGACTTCATAATGGAGGTCAAAAAAGCTTTATGTGCTTAACAAAATCAAAGTACTTCTGCTGTAGTCTTCCATTAAGGTTGTATTTTCCTACTGCTTTCACCTTCGCCGTGTCATACATTATGAAAGTATTTTCCAGAAATAGAAACAATTTCCTTCTGAGATGCAATATGTTTGTAAGCTACATCTTCTAATCTGAAAATGCTCATATCAGAAACTCCATTTTGAAACAAAGAACTAGTCAAAATTTCTTCTTCTGTCTGAAGTCTTGAAAAGTCTTGTTAGCAATACCATTAGCAGTCTCACAGAGACTCACTTTCAGTCTCAGAATGCCAAACTGAAGCCTGATGGGTTTTTTGTTTTGGTTTCTTTTTTATCAGTAGAGAGTGTGGACTGCTTCATGCAAAAAAATGAAGCAAACAGCAGGTGTACACTGTTGCCTTTTTCTTGACTGGAAAACTTCAACATTTCGCACACACATTTTGTCTTGACTGATAATGTGTTTAAATGAACAGTTTAAAAAACCTGAAGAACAGCTATCCAGCTTTTAGTGAAATTCAGGGATATTTAGTTATCTGAGCTTTCTTCTCATATTTCTACTACAGTTTGAATGACAGATATATTTTTTTTTCCTAGAAGGAGAGGCACAACATAAATAAAAACACTTTTTTAGTAAAGTTTCCCTAACAAAATTGCTGCCAGCTAATCTCTTTCAACCTTCCCATTTCCAAGCTTCCTACAGGCTAAAAGGAGAAAAAAATGGTCTTGAAATACAGAAATATGTTAGCAAATGGAGGCTGCTCCAATACAAAACAAGCATTAATTCACCTAACTTTAGGCAAGTAGAAATGCTTCTAACATGTTACTTTGAGTGTGTTCTCACTGTAGTGAATGAAAAGCATCTCCTGGACAATTCATCATACCATCTTGAGCTACTTCTGCATGGGCAAACAGTGCAGGAGCAGTTTCCCCTAGGAACCCAGCACAAAAATAGAATCATAGAATCATAGAATCATGTAAGTTGGAAAAGATCTTTAAGACCATCAAGTCCAACTGTTAACCCAGGACTGCCACATCCACCACTAAACCATGTCCCTAAGCACCACATCTACGTGTCCTTTAAACACCTCCAGGGATGATGATTCCACCACCTCCCTTGGCAGCCTGGTCCAATGCTTGACCATCCTTTCAGTGAAAATTTTTTTCCTGAAATGCAATCTAAACCTCCTCTGGCACAACTTGAGGCCATTTCCTCTTGTCCTATCGCTTGCTATCTGGGAGAAGAGACTTAGCCCCACCTGCCTACAGCCTCCTTTCAGGTAGTTGTAGGGAGAAATAAGGTCCCCCTGCAAGCCTGCTCCTTTCCAGGCTGAACAACCCCACTTCCCTCGGCCGCTCCTCATAAGACTTGTGTTCCGGACCCTTCAGCAGCTTTGTTGCCCTTCTCTGGACATGCTCCAGCACCTCTACGTCACTCTTGTAGTGAGAAGCTCAAAACTCAACACAGTATTTGAGGTGCAGCCTCACCAGTGACAACTATATGGGAACAATCACTTCCCTAGTCCTGCTGGCCACGCTGTTTCAGATACCAGCCAGGCTGCTGTTGGCCTCCTTGGCCCCCTGGGCACACTGCTGGCTCATGTTCAGCTGGCCATCAACCAACACCCCCAGCTTCTTTTCTGCCAGGCACCTTTCCAGCCACTCTGCCCCCAGTCTGTAGCATTGCCTGGGGTTGGTGTGACCCAAGTACAGGACCCAGCACTTCTCCTTGTTGAACTGCATACAATTGGCCTTGGTCCATTGGTCCAGCCTGTCCAGATCCCTCTGCAGAGCCTGCCTGCCCCCCAGAAGATCAACACTCCCACTCAGCTTGGTGTCATCTGCAAACCTACTGAGGGTGCACTCAATCCCCTTGTCAATATCGTCAATAAAGATATTAAACAAGACTGGCCCCAGTATTGAGCCCTGGGGAACACCACTTGTGACCAGGAACCAGCTGGATGTAATTCCATTCACCACCACTCTTTGAGCTCAGCTGTCCAGCCAGCTTTTTACCCAGCACAGAGTACACCCATCCAAGCCATGAGCAGCCAGTTTCTCCAGGAGAATGCTATAGGGGATGGTGACAAAGGCTTTACTAAAGTCCAAGTAAACAACATCCACAGCTTTTCCCTTATCCACTAGGTGGGTTATCTTGTCATAGAAGATGATCGGGTTTGTCAAGCAGGACCTGCCTTTCATAAACCCATGCTGGCTGGGCCTGATCGCCTGGGTGTTCTACACATGCCATGTGATGGCACTCAGGGTGATCTGCTCCATAACATTCCCCAGCACCGAAGTCAGGCTGACAGGCCTGTAGTTCCTCAGATCATCTGTCCTGTCCATCTTGCAGATGATCATCACACTGGCTAACCTCCAGTCTTCTGGGATCTCCCTGGTTTGCCAGTAGTGTTGATAAATGATAGAGAGTGGCTTGGCAAGCTCCTCTGCCATCTCCCTCAACTCCCTTGGGTGGATCCCATCTGGCCCCATAGACTTGTGTGTGTCTAAGGGGAGCAGCAGGTCACTAACCATTTCCTCCTGGACTGTGGGGACTTCATTCCGCTCCTCATCCCAGACTTCCAGCTCAGGGGGCTGAGTACCCTAACATTAACTTATATTACTACTTATATACTACTATATATATACGACCAAGGCAAAAAAACCTTTAAATTATCTCAGCCTTTTCCTCAGCCTTTGTGACAATGTTCCCCACCGCCTCCAATAAAGGACGGAGAGTACTCTTGGCCCTCCTTTTTTTTCTAATATATTTGTAAAAACATTCTTTGTTATCTTTTACAGCAGTGGCCAGCCTGAGCTCTATGTGGGCTTTCACCTCCTAATCTTCACCCTGCATAACCTCAGAACACCCTTATAGCCCTCCTGAGTTGCCTGCCCCTTCTTCCAAAGGCAGTAAATTCTCCTTTTTTCCCTGAGTTCCAGCCAAATCTCTCTGTTCAGCCAGACCAGTCTTCTCCCCCACTGGCTTGTCTTTCGACACATGGGGATGGCCTGCTCCTGCACCTTTAAGGCTACGTTCTTGAAGAATGTCCAGTCTTCCTGGACCCCTTGGCCCTTCAGAACTGCCTCCCAAGGGATTTTCTCAACCAGTCTCCTAAACAGGGCAAAGCCTGCCCTCTGGAAGACTAAGATAGTGGTTCTGCTGACCTCCCTCAATTCTCCAAGAATCAAAAACTCTATCGTGATCACTGTGCCCAGGACACCCTCCAGTCACCACATCAATCACCAGTCCTTCCCTGTTTGTAAACAGCAGGTCCAGCAGGGCATCTCCCGTGGTTAGCTCACTGACCAGCTGTGTCAGGAACTTGTCCTCCACACACTGCAAAAACCTCCTAGACTGTTTCCATTTAGTATGAGGAAGAAGTTTTAGCATAGGCGGAGTCTAGCCAAGAACCTGTTTGCAGTTGAGTGCATTAGATGCACACCTGGAGGGCAGTTTCCAGCTGTGTTTCATCGGGTTGCACAGTCCATAGCTTCTCCACAAGGTCAACCAAAGGGTGTTCAACAGGAATGGCTTCTCAAGGGCCTTCCTGACACTGTGGTAATGTGAAGTAAGTTCTGCCGCCCCCCCTCCCCCCAGTACTTTTCTGCTGTGATTTTAAAACATTCGTAGGAGGGTACCTTAAAGTTGATGTCTAAGTTTTAGATAGTTAAAATTAGGTGTAAAATGAATGAAGTATGGAAGCCATTTTCAAGTGTCATTGAAGTTCAACTTCTCTGCAAGTATGTCTTGAATCTAAAGAGCAGACAAAGCTTCAGAAATAGCCATTTTCCCACTCCCGATTTCAGAACAAAGGAGGGAGAGGAAATTACTGTGGCAGTAAAATAAAATTTTATAAAATAAATATTTTTTCTTGTAATTATCATCAGATTCTGTTGTAATTTGTGACTCAGATTTTTTTAAAATTATTCTGTAGACTACTGTATTTTAAGAACTCTTCATCACAGGGATTACTGGACATTGTTTTCCCCATAATCCACCCCTTCTTACTAAGGAAGTTCCAGTGGGAATGTCTTCCCACTTGTGCAAAATACTTCCCATCCATAAGAGTGCTGTTTATTTGCACCTGTTAGTGATTGTGTGACAGCCTGGTGGTACCTACAGTTTGTGTAAGGAAGCTACACACTGAGAACATGCTTCAACTCTTCTGTTACTGCAATGTAGAAGCAGAAGACAAGAGCCACCACCCTTGCAATCAACTGTGCCTCTGCAGAATTCCAGGAAGGGCTTTCTGGGCAAGCACAACAGTCCAATAAGCCAGCTCCAAAAGTGTGAGTCAGTGATGTTATTATAGAAATGCTCCTGCACTATAATGTATAGAACTGTTTAGGCTCTTGCACTATGGATAGCAGTGTATTCTTAAACTTTCAGTCACCATTTCTTTAATTCTCATCATGGCTATCAAGGGAGTTAGGGAATTTTTACAACTTTAAAAGTCTACGACTTTCCATTTGGAAATGAGCATGGGAAGCATTGCCAAATGAATAGCAAAGTACCAAATCCAGAAGCAAAATCCTCTGCCCAAACTGTTGACTGAGCCCTGCAACGAGCTGCAAGGTTTGATTCTGTCCTAGGACACAGGGACCAGCAGCAGAGAGGAGGAACAGAGCATCCGATTCTCAGAGGCCACAATTCCTGGAAGAAGCCTTGGGGAAGTTTTCATCTTCTCTGGGTTTAAAAATAATTAAATACAGTACAATAACAGGTGAACAAGACTCAGTGTTCAAAATTCAGCTCTCACTGTGTGCACCTGCAGTTTTCAGAATAGTAGAGGATTTGATTTTTCATCTTTTGTGCAATAAGTAGCAAGGTTATTTTTATATTATAATTCTCATCGTGTCTTTTTGATTTTACTCTATTTCCTCTTTGAATCTGACACATAAAATTATTTTTTTAAAAAAAAATTATCAAGATGAATTTCCAGTCTTGCCAGCTGGTGAGCTGAGATATTTATGCTAAAGGTTTCTCTTTGTCACTTTTCCCCTCTAAGAAATTCTGGTCTGAATGGCGGAAAAGCTTTGTAATGTGTTTTCACAGAACACAGGTTTCGCTTCACCATCTTCATTCTTCTTAATTTTTTCCATTCTCCTTTTCTCTTCTTTGCAGTGCTACAAAAATTATTAATGCATCCAAAACAGAAAAGCTTCTCAAGCCAAGTACACTTAATGCAGAAAGTGAAACAAAATAGTGAAGGAAAACATTCTAGAAATGACCCTGCCCGGTGGTGCTCAGAAGACAGGAAGTTTACAGAGTGAAGGCACATTTTAAGCATTTAAAGTAAATTTTAGATCCTAATCCCTGAACTATAAAACCTCTGTATTTATTAAATGCAGTAGACAGAGAAATGGAAAGGAAAAAAAAAAAAAAAAAAGCCTGTGGGACCATTTATACAACTAAAGCAAATCATGAATGCATTCTGCAGAATTGGGATATAAACCTTTTCTTTCATTTCATATCAGCCCACACAGTCTGAGGGTTCATTGCCCTCTATTGCTTTCATATTCAGATACATTTCATTTCATCTTAAAAGTGATGCATTTACAGACCAAACCAAGATTTTATCCCCGGTCTTTTTTCAGTTGCATTTAACTTTCTTAAGCCTCACTGTACACATTGAAATCATGCATGCAAAGTCTAAGAAAAGCTATTTTGACAGTTTACCCTAATAGGCTTTAATCTGAAAATGTGGGTTTGTCATGGGAAAGAAGCTCTAGAAGAGTAAAACTGGGCTCGATTTGCACCTGTAATTGAAACCTAGCTGGTTCACTATTTCAGTTGGGAGGATTATAGTTAAGCCTACATCTTCTGCCTTTCCATGTCAAGTTGAGTTAAAGTCAATCCTGTGCATGTCGTACTTGCTGACCATAAATGCTTAGAACTTTAAACATAGTGATCATGCTTGCATCACATACAAACCACCTTCTTTTTTTAATCACAGACTGACATTCATCCAAAATATCTTAAAATTCATGTTGAGGAACACTGAGGTTTTTCAAACCACATACTAAATGCAGTGAGGAACTGGTTGCTCTCCTTCAAAGACAAGTATGCAGAGAGGTCTGCTTGAGAGAAACTGTTCAGAGGCAGCCTGTGAGGAAAAAATCCTGCCTGAATGCCTTCAGCTTGATAAATGAAGAGGAAAGGGCTGTGTCTGGGGTAGGAGGTTGTGGAAGATAGTGTGCCCTTGTTCTCTTCAGGAAATGGGCAGAAGTAAGAGCTTCCCAAGGTAGTTTCCTGCAAGAAAGGAAGAAAATCTTTCAAATCTGCTTCCTGTCTTGGCTTTCCCTTTACAAGAATTTGTTTTTCTTTTGCGGGTATGTCCCTAATGAAAGGTAAGGTCTTTGAGACAAATCAGTTTGTCCTTTCTTATACAAGCTGGGAGTTTGAATTAAATCCCAGATTGACATAAGCTGTTCCTTGTTAAAGGTTCAGTCTCTTCCCACAGAATATTTTTTCTACCTTTTTAGTAAAGCCCTTTTTCTTGTTCAAACACCTATTGAAATTTGTGTGTTTCTTTGCAGACAATGGATGTCCACTAATCAGCAATAAAATAAGATTTTATATATTTTGAGCTGTGAAAGCTTGTTTGCTGTGCAGTCAATGTTCTTTATATTTGGGATTTTACACTGTCACACAAATGCAGATTTGTTTTCTGGGATACCTTTCTGTCACCAATGTTTCTGCCAGTGATCATGCAGGTTCATCACAGCTGTAGATTTCTCAAAATCTTTGTTTTCTTGCTACTTGGAAAGTCTCTAATGTCAAAATCACAGCAGCAGCTGCAAACAGTGTGAGCTTCTGAAGTCACTTCCACTTCAGTGCATTGGCTCTGACAGATTTGGGCCTTTTAAGTATGTGAAATAGTCCATGCTGCTGGAAGATGGGCAGTAAGATAAAAACTTGCTGGTTTTATGTGGGCATTAGAAAGTTTTTGTAGAACTGATATATACAAAATTTTTTATGAGGAACAAAATTTTGTGATCCCAGTGGTTACAAGAGAGACAATTTTAAAGCAAAGATCCTCCCAGCTCAATCCCCTTTGACCCATCAGACTCAGCAATGTATCTGAACATTAATCTTGAACAATAGCATACATTGCCTAGCTACATCCATGCTGGGATTATTTTTAGGCTAATGAGAGATGGTTTGAATTACTGAAACTGGCTCTAGAAGGGACTTTAATAAGCAAAAATGTCAGTGGGTTTGCTAGCCAGGGTTTTGGTTTGGACTCATCTAAAGAGAGGCCATTTGTGAGTCCTATTATTAAGTTCCTGCTT
The DNA here is from genome assembly GCF_023638135.1 of Falco biarmicus. NCBI lineage: Eukaryota > Metazoa > Chordata > Aves > Falconiformes > Falconidae > Falco > Falco biarmicus. The sequence continues at coordinate 106,642,978 of NC_079289.1, read as the reverse complement.
TACTTTCCCAGACACTGAAGCAGCTTCATTTGGAGCCAAACCCCACTCAGTGTCCTGGAGTGGTTGCTGCTGTGGGCCTGGGTCTGCCTTCAGTCATTATTCCAGGGGGTCTCAGGAGCAGTCAGCAGCACCTGGGAGTCCCTAAGCAAACGGCAGCAGGCAACGTGTCCCTTTGCTCCAGCTGCTTCCCTGGACTGAGAGGCTTCATCTTCCCTTACGTGGGGAATGTCGTACTCCTCAGAGGAGGGCAGGGCTATGAAGTCTGCACTTCTTCATTCCCTGGGTTTCTGTGGAGCAATGAGTGCTCTGCATGGCATACAGTGCCAGCAGGCCTGACCAGCGTCCCTGTAATATCGCGATTCAGGTGCAACAGGCCTTGAGGGGTGAGGCAAAGAAAATGTGACCCAGAGATCACTGAGCAAAAATCAACTTTGAAGGTTTATCCTCAGTTTTCAAAAACAGAATATAGTTCAGAAGCAATGACAACATACACTGCTGGAAAAATTACATAAAACCTGAAGCACAAAAGCTCAGCTTAAAAAGCTTTTTGTATTCTCCAGAACAATTTGCATTAAAATAGGGCCTCTTAAAAAAAATGTATGTTATTTTTAACCTGTTTTTCAGTCTGTTATTTTTGCTATATTTTATTCTGGTGATCTCAGCAAATAAGCATCACTGTGCTCCATCCAGGTCTTTTTTTATTCAGCTTTTTCTTATTACCCCCTCAGATTTAACAGTAGAACAGAAAGCTTAAACATCTCCAAATACTTCAGTACCAGGTTAATTCAAACTCCCCCATCTGCAAGCTGCACTGACCTGGCTGACAGAGCACTCACGTGGGGAAGGAGAGCGCACTCCCTGCCGCAGGCTCCGCTGGGAAAACAGTCATTGGTAACAGAAGACAGAAATGTCTTCAGCCACTGTAAATATTTGCTGATAGCTGTGTGCCTGTGGCCTCAGAGTCGTGGGGAAAAGAATTAATGAACATTATGGAGATAGCTTATGGCGAGGAAAGGACCACACGTCTGTTACTGTGGGGCTCTGGGAAGCTTGGTTTCCCAACTGCTAGAAGAGTTACTGCAGAACTGTTCATTTTTCAGCTGGTCCCCAATGAAACTGAACTCCCCCTTCATCTGCCACACTGCATTACAAGTCCAACCTGTACGATTTGGGGCTTTTCTCTGAATAAATTGCTAAGAGATTTCTCCCTTACGAATTGGATTTTATTTGGGTTTTTAAAATTGCCAGTGATTTGAATTCACTCCCCTACAGCTTCTTCTGTGAAGACTAATCAATACAGCAAAATGATTCTTTTGTAGCACATTACTTATTCTTGAGGTTTATTCTTGCTTACACTTCTGCATGCTGCGGATGATCATGAGACAGACATTGTAAAATCTTTAAATGTAATGAAGCACTAGCATTTCATTTAGGCTGGTTACATCGTAAAAATACCAGTTTTAAAGGCATTAATATCTCAGTTTGGTTTATAACATTAAAAATAACTATATCACATTCTCTTCCTTTGGTTCACGATCCTGTCTGTTGCTAAGAAACCCTTCCTCAGGTAGCTTTGAACCTTCTCAGCATTTTCATCCGTAGCTGTACTACCTCGTCGAACCATAGGCTACTGCTGCTGTGTGGCTGGAATTTATGTTCCTTGCTGAAAGTATTGAAACCCTTGTGCAGATAAGTAGCTAATTCATCGGTCTTTCAAAGCATTATGCTTTCCTCTTCAATATCTCGTCTCATGTTTTTAAGTGTATCATTTAAGGTGCTATGTAATGAAAAAATGTGCACAAGACAGAGGCAGTCATGACATACTTCTGCTGGATCTGGACCCTCCCTTTCTGTGGCTTGGGTTGGGCTCGTGCCATGAACAAATACTCCTCTTCATACTCCCAGCTGCATGCCTTCCGTCAGGCTATCTGTGGATTTCAACCCGACTGTCTATTTCCTTGCTGTGAACCAAAACGTTTGTTGGGGTCTTTGCTTTCTCTTTTTCATGCTTCAAATACAGCACATTTCAGGACAGTTGCAGCAACAAAAGAAACAACCAGACTGTCAGAGGGAATGATTTCTTTTAAATACCATTTCACAGAATTTAAGTGCAACACATTCAGACTGGTAGCTGTTGATTGACAGGCTCAGAAATAGGTTGTACTGAATGCTGCTTTCTGAACTGCATATGGAATACTATATAAATGTAACCTATATACACATAAATACATATGCATTTAGGTTAATGTATAGTGTTTATTTATTCAGAAAGCACACCCACAAAGTGTATAATACCATCGTTGCTTTAATCATCGCTTTTTATCTTTTTTAACATCTGATAAACATTGTAAGGTTCAGCACATATTGAACTAGAAATACCTCTGAGAGAATATTTATGAATTGCCAAGTTAGAGTTTGTTTTTCAAATTAGTGAACCTCAAACCAGTTCCAAACGAAAGCAGTCATGGAGGAAAAGCTCTCCACTAGGAAGAATTAAGTCAGCCAGGAACTGGATGATAATTTGAAAGGAAAAATAAATCTGACCATTATACTATAAAGTTGCCTTATTAACTCTGTTTGTGCTCTGAGTTTTTCCTTTTTCTTTCTCCATTGTCACAATAGATGTCTTTTTCATTAGTTCTTTATACTTTAATATGGATGTACATTTATATTGTCATATTTGTGACAGAAACACGTGCTCATCTAGCCCTATTTGCAAGTGAAGATCAACATGTGTATATTTTGTATTTGTTAATATTGGTTCAGACTCTCAGCAGGTGTTAAATTGCATGGCTCCATCGACTTCAACCAAGCTGTGCCAGGTGATGATTTATTCCATCTTTTTCATTTCACCTGGGTTTTGAGTACTTCCAAAAAACATACCGATCTGTGAATGTGTTTTTCAAAAGTACAAATAAAGGAAGCAGTATCTTTCTTAAAATAAAGATTTCTGAATGTGCCAAAGAAATCTCAGGACTGTAATCCCTAATACTCTGCTCCTGCAAACTTTAAGTAATACAGCTGTGCTGTGCAGCATGATAGTTGTTTGAAAGCTTAAGGTAGTCTTTAAAATGTGCTTAGCTTGAGATACTGCATTTTTATTTTCAGAGCTAATGTCGATAAAGAAATGAAAGTGTGAAATACAGTTAGCTTGAATTTCCTGTGACCTTAAGGTTTTTAGTGAAAGCTTCTATGGCTCTAAAATTGAATAACAGACAAATAATTTGGTGTTGCTCTTATATATAACACTAAGAAAATGTCAAAAATTGATGAAATTTAGCCATGAAAGTCTCACTTCCTTCACTTATAAAATATTTTTGCCATAGGTAATTCAGTATCTAAAAACATTTAAATTAAAAGACAGCCAAAGTTCTAAAATTGACATTTCCTCTTGCGTCAATAGCTAAAGAATATTGTTTAAAGGATGGAAAGGTTGCTTACTCTGAGCAGTGGGCTGAAGCATTGACTTCAGCCACAAAAATCGTATCTGAAATCAACCCTTGCAAGAGGTCTCTGGATATTCTGGCTTAGCTTATTATTTAGAGATACTTCCATCATGAAAGTTAAATCCAGATGATGATGTCCCAAAGCTTTTGAGAGTAAGGGAAAGAAAGATGGAAGCGGAGCAGAATCTTACTCAGCATTTTGTATTTTCTCTGCCAACCAAGCGTTTTGATAGAGTCAACAGTTCTGTCACATTCTATAAAGATTTTTTATTAAAAGCAAAACATTTAGCAAATACTGTCCTTCTTTAACAGGAAGGAAGTGTTTTACCATACTTCACAGCTTTTGCTTCTTTTTGCTGAAGTATGTGTTAATATTATACTCTACTTGATTATGTATTCATTATTTCTCAATGGGATTTTCTAAGACAGAAACACAGTTGACGCAAGAACATGCATCAGGAGACAACCTGGTACAACTCCCTCCTCAAAGCAAGGTCAGCTAAAGCAGGTTGCTCAGAGATGTGACCAGCCAAGTTTTGATTTTCTTCAGGGATGGAGAATCCAAAGCCTCTCTAGGCAACCGTTACCATTGTTTGACCACCCTTGTATTGCGTGTGGCTGAGATGGAGTTAATTTTCCCCACAGCAGCCCTCATAGTGCTGTGCTTTGCATTGGTAGCTAGAAATGCATTGATAACATATCAGTGTTTTGGCTACTGCTGAGTAGTGCTTGCACCACATAAATGCTGTCTCTCCAACACTCTCTGTCCCAGTCCCTCACCCCAAAAGACCAGTAGGCTGGGGGTGGGCAAGATCATGGAAGGGAACATATCTGGGACAGCTGATCCAAACTGACCAAAGGGATATTCCATACCGTATGATATCTGCTCAGCAATAAAAGCTGAGAGAAAGCCAGCAAGGCAGTGGGGGGAAGGCGGGCATTCATTTTTATGACATTTGTCTTCTGGAACAACAAGTATGCATGCTGGGGCCCTACTTCCTAGCCAGTGGCTGGACATCATTTGCTGATGGGAAGTAGAGAATAAAAGTTTTGCTTTGCTTCTGCACTTGGCCTTTGCTTTTTCTTTATTAAACTACCCTTATCTCATCCCATGAGTTCTTTTCCATCTTATTTTTTTCCCTCCTGTCCTGCTGAGGAAGACAGTGATAGAGCAGCTTGGTGGGCACCAGGCATCCTGCCAGGATCAACCCACTACACACTCTATTTGTAAAAGTGTTTTCTTTACTTTTCTGTATTTCAGTTTGTGCCCATTGCCTCTTTTCGGTGGAGCCCAGTGACAGGACATGGGTCTGGCTCCATCTTCTTTACTCCCTACGTCAGGTATTTATACACATAGACAATATTCCTCTGATCCGTCTCTGCTCCAGGCTGAACAGTCCCAGCTGTCTCTCTAAATCCATTCTGACTTCCCCCACTCACCTTATTATGTTTGAAAATGGTTTCCAGGATTATTTGTCCCATCACCTCCCCAGGGATCAAGGTGTGGCTGACCAGCCTATAATGCTTTAGATGCTCCATATGGCTTTTCTTGAAGATAGGGGTGACACCTGCTTTTTTCCAGTCCTCAGGAACTTCCCCCAGTTGCCATAATCTCATAGATGATTGACAGTAGCCTCACAGTGACATGGACTAGCTCCCTCAGCAGTCATGGTGTGCACCCCATCTGGTCCCAGGGACTTGTGTACATCCAGGTTGTTTAAATGTTCCCTAACCTGATCCTCCTCCAAAGGTAAGTCTTCCTTGCTCCAGACTTTCCCACAGGTCTCAGGGGCCTGGGATTTCTGACAGCAAATTTTACCAGTAGAGACTGAGGTGAAGAAGGCATTGAGTACCTTTGTCTTGCCAGTAAGTAACTCAGCCTTCTTCATATCCCCTGTCATCACATTCCCTGTCCCATTCAGCAGTGGGCTCACATTTTTCCTGGTCTTCCTTTTGCTGCTGAAGTATCTGTGGGAGCCTTTTCTGCTGCCTTTATCATCCAGATTGCAGTCCAGGTGGGTTTTGGCTTTCCTAAACCCATCCTGGCATGTTCAGACAGTCTCTATATTCCTCCCAGGTCACCTGACCTTGTTTCCACCTCTTGATGCTTCCTTTTTATGTTTGAGTTTTGTCAGGAGCGCCTTTTTTATCCATACAATCCTCCTGCCGCCTTTGCTTGGCTTCCTCCTGCACATGTGGATGGACCATTCTTGAGCTTGAAGGAGATGATCTTTGAAAGTCAACCATTTCTTCTCTTTGTCCCCTCTCTTCTCCAGGATCATATCCCATGGCCTACTTTGAATCTTTCTCCTGAACAGACCTCCTGAATTTCAGGCTTGCAGTCCTAATTTTTGCCCTGCTCCCTCCTCTCAGGATCCTGAACTCTGGCATCTCACAGTCACTGTGGCCAAGGTTTCCTCCATCTTTTACATCCTTGACCAGTTCCTCCTTGTTTGCAAGTATGAACCTCAGCAGAGTGGCTGCACTCATGAGCTCCTCTATCACCTATGTCATCGGTGTGCTTCAGAAGGCTCCTGGATTGCTGGCATTCTGCTGTGCTGCCCTTCCACTGCTCTGTAATTACTTTGAATTATGTGCTTCAGTTAACTAGAATTAAATAACTAAAAGGTTTAAAATATTAAAAAATAATTGAAGGTAAAATCAATAATGAGAAAACTACTTTTTGATCTCTTAAGTGAGAAAGTAGGACATAAATCTGTGTGCCAGAATATGTTTAAGTTTTTTTCAAAATAATTGTAATGGGATATTTTGGTTTTTAAAACGATGAGAATTAATCATTCTGGGCCAACATTATAGTGTTTCTGGAATTTGTTTTTTATAAATTATTTCAGGGCAGGAGGTGAGCACAAATGGGGAGGAAATGGTTTCGGAACAGTAGTAGGGGAGCAATAAGAAATCCGGGCTTCCAAGGGCCAAACCACAGAGACAGGTCATGGGTAGGCCAGTTTTCTGCTCTCCACAGTCCTCATAGGGAAGATGATCCCCATTTCTGGTATTTCCCACCCATTCTTTCACTAAATTCACAAAAATTAGATTCCCAAGGAGTACAACAGGAGAGCTTGTGATTAGGACATAACAAGTAGGGAAATAGTGGCCCCTGCGTTCTTTCCTTTTCCCAGACTGAAAGAGGTCAAGTAAGATGCAGCCACTGACAGGTCTGCACTAAACTTTCTGTTATTTTATTTCACTTTTTTAGTGGCTTCAAGACAGAACCATCTGAGGAAGGTCTTTACTTTTGATGGAAATTTATTTATAGCAAGACTGTTTTTCCAAAAAGATGAGCAGAGGCCTGCAGGAAGGGTACAGATTACGTTCTATTTACATGCAATTGAAAAACTTTGTGTGGAGTGTTACAATAATACATTTGTAGATTTAAAAATTTATGTTAAAAGACTTCCTTGGTTTTGGTTGATGTAGCAGGTTTCTTTATAACACATTGACAAGTAATCTTCCACTTAGAGTAAGAGCTGTATTTCAAATCAGGAATATACTGTTGGAAACAAGAAGCAAGTAGGGCATATAAAAATGATGGTAAAATAACAATTTCAATGCAAAACAGAAAAAAAAAAAAAGTGCCAGGGATTTTGCAAGGAGATAGTTCCATGAATAACTTTTTTTGTTTCTTTGTTGTTATAGAGCACAAAAAGGGCTGGAAAAGCCTTGTTAAATCATTTAGCCCACTCCTCAGACCCCTGCCAGTGCAGGATTATTCCTCAGAGTGCATTCTACAGTGTCTTGTCCAAGCTTGACTGCATATGACTCAAGCAATGGGTTTCTACCACTTCTCTTGGGAGACATTTCCACAGTCTAATACATATTATTAGGAAATTTTGCTCAATGTTCCTTCAGTCAGTTTTAACGTATGAATTTTACCAACATGCTACTGCGTGACCATAACCAGCACATCTTTCTTGCTAGTTTTCCAGTCTTCAGTTATTTGTAGATGACCAGAGCACTCTCCATTTCCTCCTAGCCTTCACTGAGCCTAGGTAGTATACCACTCTTTTTTCATGTTCTTTACAGAACAGTTTCTGCAATCATTTTCATAGCTTTGCTCTGAATTATGGCCAGTTTGTTGATTTTCTTTGTATCTTAGTTCTTTTCCTTCCCACTTCTGTGCTTGTCTCATTTCACCTGAAAGGGACAAATATCAGATTTCAATTACAGCAACAAGTATTTCAGATTAGCTCAGCCACCTTTTCTCTTTCCTGCTGAAGAAGGCTGTGAAGACATCTATAATATGTTCTGAAAGACTGAGACACATTGGTATTTTGCTTGCAAAATATTCTATGCTGTTGGCAGAAATAAGGGTTATTATTAAAAATAAAATGTCATTTAATATTTTACATTTCACAATTTCAAGTTTCACGATTTCACATTTCAAGTGCTTCTAATCATTTCCTGTTGCAGGAAACATTAAAACTATGAATAAAACCTTCTTTCTATCTGGTTCTAAAATGTTCTCTCCCCACTTAACGATCAGCTCATGGTGTGCTGCCAATCCCACCAGGGGACTCCTCCATGGTCTTTGTCAGCCTTGGAGGGGTAGGAAGGGACCATATTAATTTCACACAAATTTGTTTCATCTCTGTTTCATAATATGCTGCAATAAAATACTCTCAAGTGATGTGTCCAGAAACATGTTCCTTGAAGGATGGCACAGGTTTTCTCAGATGTCTGTCTGTCCAAAGGCCTTTTGGATGTACCAGTAATGAACCCCACTGGGCTGAGCATTCAGCAGCCAGTTCAGCCACTGTAGAGAAGCTGTATGATTTACACTCTCAAAGAGTTTTCTCATTCACCACTTATAAATTATATTTACGTGGCATCTCTTAATGAATGTTTGTCCTCTCACTTTTCTTTCCACCATCATCTTGACATCTGATGACTGGTTCGGCAGCACCTTTCATGTGAAAGGCATGTGCTTTCTTTGTAAGAAGCTGTGAGAAGATATCTTGTTTAAAATAAAATATATGTTTGGTTTGGGAGTTCTTATGTGTAAAAAGTAATAACAATTTGAATTTCTGCAACTCTCAGATACAATGCACAATGGGACATATAATTCCATGTGTAATTAAATCATTATTGAATTAACAAAATGTGGGCTTTTTGCTTTTAATGGAGAGAAATATAGAAAGAGCCTTATTTTCTGCATATGTTATGCTGTGTTAGTCAGATAGACACATTCTAATGCTTATACAGCTTATTTTATTATTTTTCTTAGTGGAAAGAGCTGTACTGAAAACAGAGAGCCCAAGTAGAGGAGAAACACTGGCATGCCACGACTTTGCAGTATGAAAGAAATAATAGTTGAAAGATGGCATTTGGGTGGAGAAGGCAATCAATGCTGTTTCACCTAATACTTGAAAACATTGCCATGTGGTGATTACCAGCAAAGCCCAAGAGTCACTGAGAAGGAAAACCTGTTCGGTTATCTAGTTTATGACCTATGCCTTGTAACCCATAGAGACAATGCTTTCCATAGACTGAGCCTCCCTTTTGTTTCTGGCTGCTACTTGTCCTTTCATAAATGTTAAAGCCCCGTTAACTTCATGTATATTTCTTCCTTATGAGCTCCTGCAAAGGGGAGCAGAGTGATCATGAATAGGAGATGACCTGCTAACAGGGTGTGTGAGGCTGTCTTGCTATTGAAATATGAGAATTAGTCTGAAAAACATTTCTAGTCCTTTCAATATGACTATTTGTCATGTTCAGTAAGTGTCTGTGTGTATAAATACTTATTCTTAAATGTTTCAACTAAGGGAGCTTCTATCAGTTTCTTTAAAGGATTTTTCTATAATGCAGTGAACTTCAGGTGCTCATTCTTAATTTTATGCCATTCTAATTTACAAGTTCCTTTTGAAGTCCTTGTTACTTCCTTTTCTCCTTTGTGCTTCTGTTATACTTTAATTGTGTGCTGGGTTTTAATCTTTGTCCTACCCTATTCTTATTTCCTCTGTGTTGGTTCATGATGTACAGGAGAACACAACTGACCCTTTCAGTCTTGCTCCATTAATCTAGCTAAATACTTGTCCCACCTACATTTAGACTGGGCTTTTTCTAGACAAAAGCACAGATCATATTTTTCATGCTCACAAGTTTACAGTGTCCTGTTACCCCTCATCTATAATTCTGATCCTTCATCTGGACATTTTTCCCTGTTGAGGACACTGTAGACCTCAGACAGGGTTTCCGGAGGAATGAGGAATAGTTCCTAAGGATACAGCTGCAGAGTCAGAACCCTGACTCTAAAGTTTTTTGGGCAATGTCCTTGCCTTCTGTTTAACTACAGTATTAAGCACACATACAATGCCTTATAAGCAGGAGTACAATGTTGTGAATCCTTAATCAGAAATGCTAATCACAGCTTTAAAATATGTTTATACAGAAACGCTACGCCACTTTCCACAGTAATTTAAATCTGCAGCCTCACTGGTTTTTTTTAACAGAAGTAGGCGAGAGTAGGGTAAGAATAAAACAGGTTGGGATTTGTCTCCAGAGAAAGAAAAACCGCTCTGGCATTTGAGGCTATGCTATAAAACTCTTGTTCAGTTAAGACAGACAAACTTATTGAAAATTGGCATTGTAAAAATTAAAAACAGGGAGACATGCTAGAAAGGCAGTTTTTCACAGATGCCAGTCTCAAAAGCAGTATCACTGACACAGCTACTGAAAGATGTGTCAAAATGAAGAGCAGGTGAAAAAAGAGCATCCATGGTTTGACAAAGTAGTTGACTAATCAAGTCAAAGATGGAAGCAATTTCAATTGCTGTATTATGATGATATAGATGATTTCCATAGATGCTAAAGGCCCAGAGCAGACCCTATTCTTGTTAGATACTCTAAAAATTTTTAGAAAGATGCTGAAAAGATTGTTTCATCCTCATTAATTGTGTCTAATTGCCAGAAAGGAAAAAATATGTCCCTGGACTATTTGCAATCCTGTCATATGATTACCTAGGCTGCAGTACATTCTCTTTGATAATTTGGACTCAACAAATCTTCCTAAGTCTACTGTTTACTAAGTAATAATTGTATAGGTTTCCTTAATGTTTGCCACTTCCATTAACCTCAGTGACAGCAGGCACTCGGACTCCTTTCTTATGCATTTACATGGATTGGTATCACTCTTTTCACCCCCTGTAGGTAAGCAGAATTGGAGAATTACCATCTCCAATGTCATAACAGCATGTTGTCAACTATGACCCTTATTTTGTTCTCCTAATCAGTTATTCTGAATTATCCTGCCCCCTCCTCTCCCCAGATTTTGAAAAAAGGCTCTCATAAAAACAGCAAGCTGCTGAAATATATAGCTCCCAGAAACTTTAAAACAAGTGATTGCAGTGTTATTAACTTGTGAAGGTATGTAGGTGATGTGGAAAGAAATTACCCTGGGATCTAAATCCTGGTGAACATGCTATTTTAAGGGAGTTATGAATGACAAGGAGTCAAAATATTTGTTCTGTTCAAGGAATACCAGTAGTGGTTTGACTTCAATCTTATTGTCTCTAGTTTCTTATGAAAGGAAGCACAGTTTTACCTAATTTTTGCAGATTTTAAAATTATTTTTCTCATGTAATTGATCAACTCTCTTTTTCATCTCACTGCTGTGTTTGGATTACTGTATCTGGCACAATTTCTTATGGCCCCAGCTAAGCCTTCAGATATACAGGCACAGACCTCAGTGAAGTCAGTGGGAGGTGCACTTGGATATTTGAGCATGGATTTTGGACCTTTAGCCTGAACACAAACAAATACATTATAATTTTTTTTTTCGACTATATTAGCAAAGAACTAGCATTTCCCCAGTGCAGTTCATTCTGCTTGTTCTGTATCAATCATTATTTTTTTTCAGGAAATGTTTAAATGTGAACTCACATATCATATCTGATCAGCTGAATTATAAATATGAAAGATAACTGGCTTGGAATTAGGTAGCAGAGACTAAAAGTGCCTTTGGAAATTCAATCAAATCTATGCTTTTGTGTATGGAGAGCAATTTAGCTTTAAAATTTGTGGTACATGTGATAAATCAACTTAAATTTTCAAAGACCCCTTTGTTTAGCATGGGGTTTTGAATATAGCATAACCTATTTCTTCCTTTATCTCGAAAATATGTAAATTATTTATGTTACCTGTATTCAGTAACCTGTAGATGAACCTTCCCAAACCATAGATGACCTGCTACAGCACAAATAATAAGAGTCCATTACTATGCTATGTGCATAAATGTCTACATTCATCTTTCAAAGCTGTAATTACAGGTAATGTTACATTTAATTTGGCTGCAGCAGGTAATTTGTTGGTATATATGACATTTTGATCAGTCTGTGAAAAAGTCCTAAGTTGGGGCTTTCTGATATTAGAGAATCAAAAGACTTATGAGTGATCTTTGTATGCTTTGTGCCTGATTCTGAGCAATTGTTGCCCTCACCTCTGGTATGTAGGATCTATTTTAAGTTACTGTTGTTAGATTCTTCTGGGTTCTGTGGCACACAACATTGATACACTCCCAGAGTTTCAAATAATTTTCCCCTACATGCCACTTAACTCCTTAAAAGATATTTCTCTTTTATCACACTGATTTTCTCAATTAGTTCCTGAGAAAAGAAAGTAGATAAAATCCCTCCCATTTGTATTTTCTCTATGGGTGAAATGAAGGTTGGTTGTTTTCATTTCTCTTTCTTTAATGTATGTGAAAAAAAAACCTCCACAGAGATACGAAACTGGCAAGACTATGGACTTCTGTTGGCTGACTGGGGGCTTCCAGAGAAGGAAAAATACTGCAAAACTTAGATCTGATTGATTGTGTTGTGGCTGCATTCAGAGAAAATAAAAATTATTTTGATTTACTGATAAAAAAACTGAATTAGGTCATTCAAATTGGAAATCAGCTCCTGTAACTTAATGATTTTACTCTTGCAACCATTTCTTGTATTCATATTTCAACCATTTAATGTAACGTGGACCCCCTTCACACTGCCTCAGATGGCAGGTGTGTTCAAGGCTACAAGACAAGTAGGGTTGTGTTTATGTCCCTGCCTCCTCAGTTTCCAGTAGTATTGCATCAAAATCTGTTAGCATATGTGCACGTCTCTCCCTCTCATCTCTGTCTTCACTGCAAAGTTTTAGCCTCACCTTTAAACAGCTCATCCTCTGACTTCCCAATATAGAACCTGGGAGCTAAAGACATGTAGTTATGCCATATTATTTTGGGGAAGTCTTTATAACATGTTAATGAAATGGGTGTAATGACTCCTACACAGGCTGCAAAAAATATTGTCAGTTTACTCTCCATACCTTTTCAGAGCTCTGGAGGAAACACGATCACAGATTTTTGTATCACCTGTGCTATTTTGAGATATGACTGATAATAGGAGGCATCCTCACTTCCAGCTGCTGAATTACTTATAAGACAACTTCTCTAAGTTGTGCAGTTTCATTTTAAGCATACAGCAAATCACGTTTGGAAAAAGTCACAATCTGGAGAGGAATTGACCTGCAAGGTATTCTTTCTGGTAAGTATGCGACATTATAATAAAGTTTGTATTATACATGCTAAATGCTCAGCATTATTCTGTAGCCCACTTTGCTTCTGCTTCAGCAATGAATCAGCCATACAGTCTGCAATACCACCTTCAAATAGCAGTGAGATAACTGACTGCTTTTCAGCTCAATGCTAAAAATCATCTTTGTTGACTTCTATGCCTTTTCAGTAATACCATCTTTCCTGGTGCACTTAAATGTGCAAGTCTGCAAACTGTTATTTACCAGCTTACTCTGACTAAAGTTCCTGGGCTGCCAGCCAGTCTGGCGATTGTGTGTCTTACTGTAATTTTAAGATATCTGGTTTTAAAGGATAAAGTTTTTTGAAACCTTAAAATATGAAGTCATTATATTCACTTAGAAGACCACTGACCTGTCTGTATCTTGTTGTGGAATTATTAGAGAATACCAGTCATAGGACAGCTTAACCAGAAACCTACCTACCTGATTGCATTCGGCATCTGCTTCCTGTTGATACCGAGTTCAGCACTATGTAGTATTGAAAATTGTGGGTTTCATCCAATTAAGAGAAATTAGTAGATTCATTTCCCTCCCCTTTCCTTTCCGCTAAGGTTTTTGTAGTCTACAGGCCGCCTAGGTTGACACAGACCACATGGAAAAAGTTGTAACATTAAATTCTTTAAACAGTGGCAACTGACAGGCACAACTGAAAGGAACAAAATAGATGGATCCATCAGAAGTTATTATGACAGAATTCTTCTGTTTTACTTGTCTTCCCTCCTCCTCTAATTATTAATATGCCTTTCTAAGTGGCAAGAAAAGCAATGCAGAAAGCATAAAAATTAATCCATGCATCAAAACAAAACAGCCAGGGTATCTACAGGTTTCTGGGATCTGGCAATAGATCCAAGAGTTTCTACAGGCTTCTGGGGTCTGAACGGATGCCTGGAGGATTTTGTACTAATATATTTGGAAAAGACTCAAGTCACATAGGTGGCCCAATGAGTATGAGCCATACTGAGTGCATTATAAATCCTTGTGCTCAGTCTCAGTTGTTGGTTTCTTTTATCCTGTATGCTTTCAGGGATCTAATAAATGCTGCGGATTGACTGCTGCTTGAGAATTCAGTATAGGTGTCTCAGCGTGCCATTAAAACAAGCCAGCCGAATGAAGGCCTGGCATTTTTGGCAAATGGTAGTATACTCACTAAATTTTTTGTTTAGGCCGTTAATTAGACTCAAAGAACAGCTAATTTAGTAGATTTGTCAGTAGCAGGATGACTTTCGTTATCATAAGCCACGTGCGTAACCCATATATCATTTGGTGATCAGAGACACAAAGGAGTGGCTTGTAGATGTTACCCTTACTGACAGGATGCCAAGGTATGTAAAATAAAATTATGGTAACTTTCTGAATCCTTAGTATTAGATTTCAAAAACCACAGGCAATTCAAACAGCCCTCTGAGAGCAGGGGAGGTTGGTTGGTTTTTTTTCCTCTTAAGATATCTATTACATTTTGTGTTTGTGTAGCTGTATAGCTACCCAAGGAACTATAAAATGTAGCCAAAGAACCTAGTAATTCAAAATTATCATGTGAGTGCTGTCACAATTCACTTTTATTTGTTGTATAAAGTGCAGGTTGTGACTTAGTCCACCATTAGAAACTTGCTTAAGATCTCAAAATTTAGACCTATGCCTTTCCAAAGCTGTCAGCATTTGACCTGAGTCCACTCCTGTTCAGATGAAAAGTCAGTGGCAGACCTGAACTACCTTCCTTGGATACCCTAAGTCAGGACCCTAAAGTCTGTTTAGACATCCAAGTGTCTCCATCTGCAAAAGTTTTGAGCACCAAGCAGCCTTTTGTGCTGAGCTTTGGACCAGGCTCACGTACAGTGCTTTGATTTAGAAATTATCGGCTCAGCAGAAGTCGGCACCAGCCATTGACAGCACTGCCTTCCAGCCTGGTGCTCAGGAAGGACCACGGGGTCACGCAGCTGCCTGGCCAAAAGTGCAACTGCTGAAACACTGTAGATCCTTGATCTTGGACCAATGGAGCTGCTCTGGTGCTCCTTGACGAGCTGAGCCTGCTGGGAGGTGAAACTGCAATACAAAGGAACCGGTAGTTAACAAAAAAAGGAGATTACTACCAGAACACCTATTGATGAAAGACTGTTACAGGGATACTGCCAGCTTTTGGAAAGCATTCCTGGTTGTGTTTTTAATAACACTGGCCAACAGAATGAGAATGTGTGCTCTGCTGCGTTGTAATAACACTTAGGAATGTACTAGCCCACAAACTGAGCATCGTAAAACTGTTGTTTTCACATTTTCCTAATAAAATAGCATGGCATTGTAAATCTGTTTTTATTTTATTTGTAATGGCAGAAATGTGTTTATCATAAAATCAAATCCTCTTTCAAAATATAGGCTACAGGATAGTGACATAATTCATCCTGTTCAGGATCATGGTTTGCATCACTCCGGTTGAACAAAAAATTGCAATATACTACTTAAAATCTTTTACTTTCAAAATGCATCATAAAATTCAATGCATGTTCAGGTCTGTGCTGACACTGCAGTCTGTGGCAAGGTGAATCAGAAACATATAAAGCAGTTAAATGACAACATGTGGAGTAAAGCGTGACTATCTGGAATACTTGTGACAGAGGCCAGGTGTGAAATGGCAAACAGAACTGATAGGTCATGGTATAATTAAATGTGTTCAGGTTTCAGCTTTTCAAAGTTTCCTTTCATCCAAAGTGCCAAACACCAAGGCACCTATTAATTAAGTTTAAAATTATGCTTCAGTCTACAAATCATGAGGTTGTAACAACTGAGTTCCTTAAAAAAAGTCCATTCTATTGCACTCTTTTGTGATACAAGTAGTACGAGTACCATATCTTTAGAGCAATATAAATGTGTGAACTTCCAAGGAAGACATTTATGTGATTAGATGTATAAAAGCAGTCTTCAATGGCTCAGTCATATCGAAATTTCACACACAGGTAGAATATTCAGTAAAAAAGCTTACCAAATCAGGAAAGAACTACAAACTCATGGTGAATGCAACATAAATGTTCTTTTATAAATTAAGACAAAGAAAGCTTTTTAGAAGATAATGGGACTCACTGTCATATCCAAATAGAAGGTACCATGCAATAAACTATTATTTTCTTATTCTCTAGTCTCCTGGTATGGTGCCTGAAGTACAAAGTGTAGGAGTTTGTGCATATAATGTAAATTGAGAGTGGGGAATACTGTAATTGTAATAAAATGGAGCCATAAATAACTGTATTAATAGAACATTTTGATCTGTGAGCTTAATTTTTTACTTGAAAGGGCAACAGTTTCATCTTATTCCACTTGAGAGGGCTGATCCATTCATAATAAGTACCCACTACACTATGAGACACTGAATACCAACATCGAGCAAATACTATTTGTGTCTCTGCTGTTCCCTTCAGGGAACCACCTAAACCAATTTGGAGAGCTGGAAGTGGGAGAATCATCCCAAAGACAAGAGGAAAAGACCAAGCAAACACACTTGAGGTGATCATAAACAGAGTAAACTTAACTAGCCTCTGAGCTGAGGCAGCCTGTCATGTTTTCATTATCTTCTATTCATCTCGTATAGCTCTGCAGAAAGATTACACTGTGGGATTTTTTTCTAGAATGAGAGGGGCTGTGATGAGATTGCCTGAGCCCACTTAAGAAGCCAACCATACAAAATATGATTTAGGACACAAACAGAAACACACTATTGATACAAAATTTATGCTAAAATTACATTACAGCAGCTCAATCTGAAAGAATCTATGTTTCTCCTTTGTATAAAACATACTGTACCAGAGTCTCGCTGGGGATGTGTTCTCATAGCTCATTCACTTTCACACAGCTACACAAATCTACACCAGGTGAGGATCTTGCCTAATAACGATTTTCGTCATAACATTCCAGCAAGGGACTTAATACAGGATTAAATGTGTATTTCCTCTCTTACTGCTTATATAGCATTCTCTGTGTGTTCTTAAGATACCTATAGACAATTGAAACAGAGGTTATGCATTGATCAATACTAGAATGGGAAAAAGGGAAAAAATCTAGTCAGACAAAGTCAATCAAGGTAGTAGATGCAGCTTTGAGAAGTAAGACATGTTTCAAGGGAGCTCAAAATGGTGAGAAAGGGTTGTGAACAGCCATGACCTCTAAATCTCTGGGACTGCTTATTCCAAACCATCTTTAAATGGGGCATTTCACTGTTAAAACTCTCTACGCAGAGGATTCAGCCAAACAGGAAGATAGCCTTTGGGTCAAAGAAGATTGCTAAAGAATAAATTCAGAATTTGTTGTAAAAGTGGCTGAAAATATATCCCTCAAAGTATGAGTTTCCTTTTGTAAAATTTTCCAGTCCTCATGTTTTGAAAATATCCTGAGGACATTTCAGAAGTGCACAAATCTACCTCTCTAACTCAAGCAGTCTGGTACATAGAAGTTACTCATTATTCAGTGGAAATTATGAAGGTCTGCCATGGCTAAATTCAGGCAACTGTTTGGGAATAGAGTACACACATGGGTGCTTAAAATTAACAGTTTTAGGAAAAAATCTATGTCAAATATCTCACAAGTATTTGTAACTACTTGCAAAATTAATTAGTTTGTTTAAATTCCAAATAGACTTCCAACATGTCCTTAGATATGCTGCAGATTTGGACCTCTCATCACACACTTGATCGGCTTAGCAAGAGTTTAAAGGGATGATATATCACAGGGGATACAATTCAGCTAAGGAATTTAGCCAACTGGGGAAAGAGTCCTGAGATCTCAGAACTGGAGTCACCAGGAGGTATACTGAGACACTTTCAAGTCATTTTTGATGTTTGTAAAATAAGATTTTCTTTATTTCAGCTTTCAGCTAAAAAAAGTCACATTTGTAAAGCAGAAAGCTTTCAGATAAACCATTTTTATTCAATGGAAACTGCTTATGTCATAAAGTCCATCTTCTAGTCTGCTCTAGTGACTCATATTTATCATATACTTAATGGCTGAAGTTGGATGAGAAAAACAGAGATCCTGTGCTGGTTTTGGCTGGGATAGAGTTAATTTTCTTCATAGTAGCTAGTGTGGGGCTATGTTTTGGATTTGTCCTGAAAAGACTTGATAATGCAGAGATGTTTAGATGTTTTCATTACTGCTAAGCAGTGCTTCTACAGAGTCAAGGACTGTTCTGCCTCTCACACCACCCTGCCAACAAGTAGGCTGGGGGTTCACAAGAAGTTGGGAGGGGACACAGATGGAACAGCTGACACCAACTGACCAAAGGGATATTCCACACCATATAACATCATGCTGAGCAATAAAAGCTGGTGGAAGAAGAAGGAAGGGGAGAGGGGGGACATTCGTAGTGATAGCATTTGTCATCCCAAGTCACCATTACATGTGATGGAGACCTACTTTCCTGAAAGAAAAAGGTGGCTGAAGACTAGACTGCTGATGGGAAGTAGTTAATGAATTCCTTCTTTTGCATTGCTTGCGCGTGTGGATTTTGCTTTACCAATTAAATTGTTGTTGCCTCAACCCATGAGTTTTATCACTTTTACTCTTCCAATTCCCTCCCCCATCCCAACACAGGAGGGGTGAGTGAGTGGATGTGTGGGGCTTACTTGCTGGCTGAACTTAAAGCACGACAGATCCTTTCAACAATTAAAAACACCATGCTGGTAGTCATCCCAGTAGGGCTAACAAGGTATAATATTTAACACATAACATATCATTTTTCATACCAGAAAAGCAGAGATTGTTAACAAGCAAAAATATTGGTCCAATTTTAGTAACTGTTTGTTGAATAGACTGTAAGGAACCCAGAAATTAAAGATTAAATTAAAAAGAGGAGTTGACTGCAAAAACGTGGTACAAGAAGATGGGCGATTTCATACGTCAAAGACAACTGCAGGTCATCTAAGTAGTACCAATTGGAATGCCTAATTAGATATGTGTCTATGAGTCTTTCAAAATTCAACCAGTTTACCTGGTTCTGCATATCTACTAGGAAAGATGTTGGGCAGGCAATCTGCATTGACTCTCTGAAGTATTTAGTGGATTCTCCTCTCTCTGGTGACCAGTGATAGCACATGAGGAAATGGAATGAAGCTACATCAGGGGAAGTTCAGACGGGACATTATGAAAAGGTTCTTCACTGAGGGTGGCTGGCCACTGTAACAGGCTCCCTAGTGAAGTGGTCATGGCACTGAGCCTGTCAGAGTTCAAGGAGTGTCTGGATGACACTTTTCATTTATATGCTTTAGTGTTAGGTAGTTCTGCGAGGAAGAGGGAGTTGGACTCCATGATACTTATGGGTCCATTCAATTCAAGATATTCTATGATTCTATGATTTTGTAGCTTGCATGCATACTTCAGTATGTTGATGTTTCTTCTAAACTGACATCTCTTTCCTTGTCTTTTTCTTCCTCTAAGCATTCAAATCTTTTTTTTTTTTCTTCCTGAAAAATTAATTACAGTTTGGCAACGGTGGCTATACAAAAGTTTGCCAGCTGTTAAAGGTCTTCCCTTGATTTAAATATTTATGTTTTTCTGTGCCCCACACAAAAGCTCTTTCCCACCTTGTCATCTGTTGAATTGAATGGGAAAACCCTTTCTTCTGGGAAGTCCATGAAAATCTTCAGCAAAATTGATTCAGAAAAGCTGCAAACACCTCAACAGCTCTTATGCTTTCTATCCATTGTAAGATTCCCTTTTGGTAAAGCAGCTGTAGACTATCGTAGAGAGCTCTTAAGTATAAAGAGCCACACAGGACACCTCTTCACAGTCTTTTCAATAGAATAGTCTTCTTCAATAGAATATACACCATTATTTTGAAAATGTTGCCTTGGCTTCTCCATGCTTTGGCCGTGTTCATTCATTCTTGTCCCTGCATAGAATAGAATAGAATAGAATAGAATAGAATAGAATAGAATAGAATAGAATAGAATAGAATAGAATAGAATAGAATAGAATAGAATAGAATAGAATAGAATAGAATAGAATAGAATAGAATAGAATATGATATGATATTATATGATATGATATGATATGATATGATATGATATGACATTAAATGATATTATATGATATTATATGATATGATATATTATAATATAATATAGTGTAATATGATGTGAAATAATATATTAATATTGTATTATATTAATGTTTAATATAATATAAGTGTATAATAGAATGTCTGCCACTACTTATTGTTTTGGGAGACAAGGTTCATTGCTTTGATGTTCCATGGGACAACTGTCCCATTGTCCTGTCCTGCTGGATGCAAACGGTTCCCCATCCATTACTGAATCTCCAGGGACTACTGCAGTATAAATAACATATATAAATTCTGTGAAGAAAAGCAATAAAACAGTTTTCTCATCTGAGAAGGAAGGCTAGTACATCTGCCAATAAAGTATTTCATTGTCACACTAGGAAAACTTAGATGACTGCAATTCAAATTATCAGAGTTTAACTTAGCTAAAACTGATATTGCACCGAAGAGTACTGGCCTCAAAGTTTCTACATCTGTTTTAAACTTTATTTATGATTTGGGAAACAACCTTCTGTAAGTCTGATGTGATGTGACTGTCTCTTTATATTTGTAGGGAAATATGGCGGAGGGGTGTGACTGTGCTTATATACACTGCCCTTAATATATGGTCAGTGTTGTAGGTGACAGAAGGGTTTAGGAAGCCTGTGCTTAACCACTTTCTTTAACACGCAGTATACACTGCTACGGCAGTCCAAACTGCAAAACAAACAAAAGAATTGGAATTAATCTCAACTGCTGTGTTTTATTTTGGGATAAAAAAGAGAATTTTGAAATGAGATGTGTCTATGATACGACATTCCTCAAATTGAGAAAGAAAGGAAGGAAAGAAGAGAAGAAAGAAAGAAAGAAAGAAAGAAACAAACAAACAAACAAACAAACAGCCTGTTAGCCCAGAAATCAAGACTCTCTGCAAGATGGGACCATAAACAAAGCGGCTGCTACTGAAACAGGTTTATACCAAAAAAAATGTTGGATAATTTTAAAATGTGAGTTAGCACTAAATAAACAGGGATTAAAAAATTAAGTGTTCTGTTATGGAAAGGAGGCAAATAGTAATCAATTTTTAATTGAAAAAATAATGAAGTACCTTATAGATAAGGAAATCTGGTTTTTTACTCCTTTCCTAAGGCTAGTCTAAAGTGCAATATTTTGAAAGCATTCAGTAAAGAAGTCTAAACTTGTAAGGACAGCTGTAAATAGAGATTTTGAAAAGGGAGGGAAATCCAAACTGTAGATGGATCCACATTGTAGATATTCTCTCTAATCTTATGAGTCTGGATTGCTTCATTCAAGAATATGCACAGAAGAGTAGTTTTCAGATTTTAAAAATATAGATCATACCATAGGAGGCTAATTACACCTCACCTTTTGTTTTAATACTACACTGAATTGTCATCATCTCTGTAAGCTATGTACTTCTCCCATTGGCTTACTTCCCACCTCATCATCTTAGTATCATTTTTTCCTATTGTTTATTTAGACTTGATGCAAAGTACACTTGATACATGTAGGCAAGTAGTTACATTCATAAAGATCATGGGAGAAGTTCAATTTAACTAGTGTTAGTGATTAGCTGTTTAAGTATTTTGAAATGGAAAGGACTCTGCTTAAAAGCCAGCATTTATTGTTCTGTAAAGAGCAACAATTTCTGTATGCCAGGGAGAATTCCAAGTGCAAAAGCTCCTGAACTCAGAGTTCAGCCTGAGTTTTGTGATGGTACTCCCTTCTCCCTTGGGTTAAAGAGTAATCAAACCATTGGAACCCACAACTTCTTCAACTATTTAAAGAGTGGAAAGCCCAAATCATGGTTCTGGTTTCTGTCTTTTGATCCAGCTTCTCTCTATGTATTTTAATTTTGTTAGGTTGCAGTCTGTTTAAAGGAGGAGAAATGTGGGTTGTACTTCAAACTTTGTTGGCTATAATTCATTGCTATAATGGAACATGACTCATGGCATGTTTCAGCCAACAGTTTTAACTATATGCATGAAAGTGTTCTTTAAGCACACATTATGCCCACTGTGTCTTTCAGGCTCTTATCCTTTCTGGTCTCCCTATTATTTTTCTTTATAGTTTGCAAATAGAAGAGATATAAAAAGATAATGAAATTGCAAACATCTTTTGCAGGGTGTTATACAGGTTTCTGCTCATTGCCACCCAATGCCAACCTTTTCTTCTATGCAAACTGGGGTTTTTTAATCTCAAATCATGATGAAGCACACAATGTAAATGCAAGGGAAAAGTCTGGAGAAATAAAACTATTATTAGAGCTTGCCTTCATATTGCAAACAAGTACTGAGGAGAACAATTTTACCTACTTAAGTGAGACAAATTAAGACATTAGTCAAACTGTTTAAAAGCTGCAAAATCTGAACTTTTTCCAACAAAAATTATTATTTTAATGTAACTTTCCACAAATCAGCAAAATGTGTAAATAATATGGCATTGCACAGAAATTCAAAAACTTTTTAAGAAAAACAGAAAAATTGAGCTCTGAGGTCCTAAGACTTCTCCATTTCTTCACAAACTGTGTCATATAAGCTCTTGTTCGTGATTTATCTATTTAGTTTTGGTTTTTTCTCTGTCCTGATCCTGATCCTTACCATTTTCCACCAATACTTTCATTGCTTGAGTAGGTCACTGGAAAACTTATTTTGGAGAATTCTTTGCTCATGGTTTGATTGTGAGTTGCTTACAGTATTTGATAAGCCCTTTTATTTAAAAATCAGTCATATGAGATAAATATCCATACTGATTAGATATAAATAACTCATAAAAATTATTTTAATAGGATCATAGAATAGTTTAAGTTGGAAGAAAACTCTGTAGGTCACATGGTCCCAGAGATTACTCAAAGCTTTTTATGCACAAACACTCCTGATTACAAATCCAAAATGCAGTTTTCATGATTATACATTTTAAACTATTTTATAAACATATCTGCAATAAACCTGTGGTCATAACATATGTGCTGATGCATATATTGGCAGTATCAAAATTCAAGCAATATTATTTAATCAGATAA